>NC_137244.1:3568154-4168154 GCF_051294905.1 Botryllus schlosseri | reverse complement strand
CTGCGCCGGGGGTGGTAGTCTGCAAGGTGCGGCAAAATGAGGCTGCACATTGCACTCAGCATGGAGATATGACTAATGTCGAGCTTTTTTATTACGATCCAGACTGGAATTAGAGTTTGATGTAGAAATTAACAGATTCAAGAGTCTATTGCGACGCAGTGAAACCACGTTTGATCGTAATGCAACAGCGTTTGGTGTTTTACAGTCACAAATCACACCTACTTGATTCGACACCATATTGATGCTTGCGTCTGAACCTTTGTCTTACCAATGATGTTTCAATTGCGAGCTGCAGGGGGAGGAGTTTGTCATAACTAGGGCAATTTTTTTGACATGTCAAAAAAAGTCAAAATTAGGTCAAAATTGTAGCGTTAGGTCAAAATTTGTCACAATTGTTTACAAAGTCAAACATTATTTGACCTATGCATTTCGTTTGTATCATAGATTTTGCGCTGTCGGTGAACTTATCATTTGATATTTTACAGCTTGTAGCCTACTTTATAGGCCTACCGTTGTAAACGGACCATCGTCTGCTCATTGTGAATCATAAATGGTCAAATGAAACAAATAGTGACATGGTTTTATGGTCAACGTACCGCAATATCCTAGCTGAAGCAAGACTGCTTGGACATTGCATGGTTCTTATATCAAGAAGCGCAAGCTGAAAAATTGTGATATAGACAACATTGTCAGAATGAAGCAACACGGTTTGTCACCAGCAGTGTGCACACAACTTGAGTGTTGTCAGCCAACAAATGCTGCTGTTGAACGTTCTTTCTCCGTTCTTGGCAAGCTACGTAGTAAGGACAGACACTTTCTACCCGAGAATGTAGGAAAGGATCTTTCGTTGTACTACAACAAATTTTAATTATTTCCACCAGAATACGTAATGTAACTACTGGAATTCTTCATAGGGCCAGATTTCGTTAAAATACTAGTTTTTCATGTACAAATCTGTCAATTTTTGAGCCAAAAACGTTTTTTCAGGCCAATCTACTTTGTAAGGACAGACAGTTCCAACCAGAAATGAAGATAAGTAGTACAATTTTAACATGAAATGCGAAAACACCTAATTTGCATCAGGGCTTTGGAGCAGCCGTAAATTTAAACTGCTCCGGCTCCGGCTCCGGAGCTCTCTTTTATCATACATTAGCTCCAGCTCCAGCTCCGGAGCTGCATTATTACCACTGCTCCGGCTCCAGCTCCGGCTCCGGCTCTGAAATTATCGAATGGGCATGTCTATATCAGGGGTACCCAACCCGCGGGTCAAATGTGGCCCGCGAGAGGGTTTTGCGTGACCCGCGAGGTAATTTCCTATTATGTTATCGAAAATGAATTGCTCAGATTGTGAACTTACAATGCCAACCAAAAATTACAATTCTGGCTGCGACCCTTGGGATGTTGATGACTAAAATATCAGTTCCGACGCATTGGCAGAACCAGGGTCCAGTCACATTTTCAGTAAATCGTCGTACATTACAATAAACTAAAATAGTAGCGAAAATTTTCTTCACGCTTCGCATGTTTAATTGTCGCACGCTTTCTTGCTTGGTAGCCTACCCCCTACTGAAAATGAAAAAAAAGCCTAATTAACCCGATTCATTCTAACTGTATTCGCAATTACGGGAGAAATTCTTTTCGCGTTTACGCTCGCATAAAGATCGTCGACGTGAAATGTAGGCGCAACATGATTGTCGCATATTATCGGATACCTTCGATATCGATGTGACCAGACGCCGAATAGTCGTGTCCTTGCAAACTGAGCCTAGCGGGCGGTGGTAGCCTATACAATAGACCCGCAATACTCAAGTAATATTATTATTGACCTAGTTCATTAATAAACTTACGAAATTTTACCCGCTTGGCGCAGCTAGTGGACCGCATACTCGTTCGTCAATTGCATGTGCCCCTTTAGCCGAAAAGGTTGGCCATTCCTGGTCTATATAGATCACTAATCTACCCATATGTTAGTTATCTATAGTCATCTAGAGTCTGTCAGCCATCAGTAACATCCGATGTAGCAACGAAGACATATAGGTGCCGCCGTGTCGGTTTGTGACGTTATACTGAATACTTGTCAATTGTCGACAACATCGTAGTTGCACTAGAACGCACTTTACTCTATGCCATTGCTGTGCACAGCATTAAAACTCAGGCCTGCTGTTCAATTATGATAAATCAGCAGATGTGGTTGTTGCATATATATAATGGCATCTTATGAAATAGGTCGGAGCCGGAGCTACTCCTCAAATAACGGGCTCCAGCTCCGGCTCCGGTGAAAATGTACGGCTCCGGGGCTCCGGCTCCGGGCTCCGGCTCCGGCTCCAAAGCCCTGATTTGCATACGTGAGGTAAAAATTTGGTCAAATTTCAGTTTTTTTAGGTCAAAAAAGGTCAAAATTCAGATTTTTTAGGTCAAAATCTTCCGTTTTTTAGGTCAAAAAAAAATTGCCCTAGTCATAACTCAAGACGATAAAGCCGTATTGACGTTCTACCAGGAATGATTGATAACCGACTATCAGCTCCATCGATTCTTTATTAGACACTACGTTCAAAATCTTGATTTTAAGATATTAGTGCTGATTTTGCTTTGGCAAAAGCTCGAAAAGTTTAATTTTGAGGCGGCTATTGATCTTTTTTTGCCGAATACATTTTTCCTCTATTTTTTGTCTTGGTGCTGAGACAGTGAGGCTTCTTTCTCAAGCAAATTAGAACTTCTGAGACGCAGCGCATTATTTGTAATTATTTTTATTGAAAAGATTGCTCGAACATGAAACTATTTCAAAATTTGACGTGTATTCTGGGCGACCATTTTCAACGAAAGGCACGGGCGACGGCATATGCTCCCACGCCATTGCGTGAATGTGGTTCGGACAACCATGTGTATTGTACATAAACCGGACATAGATTTCCAAATCCAGAGACCACTTCTGACATCACTAACGATATACTCATGATACTTCCCACAAAGATGCCAAAGATGTCACGGATAATTCCGATTTGATGCAGCATTAGTGCAAAGCGAAATACTGTATATGAGTTTGTTTGTTTTATTCACATAATTGGCACTTTCAACAACTTGGTTCATTTGCGACCAGCACGGAAATTGCTTTAACGTCAATGTCTTTGCGGTCTTTTTTCTGGTCATTTGCTGCCATCTTTCCAGAGTTCGGCTCTCTCTTCTGGGCTTTTCAAGGCGCTATGTATACAGCGGGATCGGCGATGAGTATATGGGTGATTCGATTATAAATTGAGTATTAAGGTGTCGAGTCGAGTATTCGGGTATCAGACATTATGATATCAAAGCTGATTAACGACACGGAAAGCATAAATATGTACACTAGGGCTGTTCAAAAATGACTTTTTTCTCAAATCGTACTGGCTACTTGATCAAATTGTTAATTTACCTAATTTAAGCATACACACCAAATTTGGTTCAATTCCAACCAGTAGCCGCATTGCTACAGGAAAAGAAAGCAAAAAATATGAAAATTTTGTGTTCACCCCATGAAAGTGTTAGGTTGTCTATAGAAACGATGTTCACCAAATTTGTTTCAATTCCAATCAGTGGAAGCGGAGTTATTGCCGTCGAAAAATTTGGATTACGAATAAAATAATATTTACGGTAATTATTTAGTGTACTGGGATTATTGCGCCCCACCCTTATGAACATGTTTCTTTGATGTTGAATTGAATAAATGTTGAATCAATGAGAATGGTGATTCTTTCAGTACATTACTGCGTTGTTGTGACATGCGGCACCACCTTTATTGATATGGGCTTCATTCATCTCGTTTTGTTGTTGTTGTTGTCGTTGTTGTTGTTATGAATAGGGCTGGACAAAATCGAGTACCTGAGTGATGCGATTCTGAATCACGTATATTATGCTTCCAGTCGAGTCGAGTATATTCGACTATCACACATCATGACGTCACAACAGAATGTACCATGTAGAAGTTCAAATATGTACCTTGATACCACCATAAAGGACATAATTCCTGTTGTCCATTACATGATGAATACAATGATATTTTGGTATTTTTTCGACCATAACGATTTTATTGTATACTTGTTGACAAAGTTGTGAGATGATCATGACTTTGGAAATGTGTTATTTCCAGTAACGTCCGTATTTGTACTATGTCTGGTATGCTACGATACGGCCAATCAAAGTTCCAAGGCTTCAACAGTGAACAACAGCATCAAAACCATGATTCTCTTTAGTAAATTAACTTTCAGTGGCGAGTAGCGTATGGTTTCAATGCTCGAAAAAATGGTCTTCTACTACTCGATTCAGATTCTAGTACTTGAATCATTGTTCCCAGCCCTGTTTATGAATAAAAAAGATCGTGATTTGAAATATTGTTGTGATTAAAAGCGATTCGAATCGGAGGCAATTTTTTTCCAGAACACTAATAGTATTACGCTCAATGGAAATCTGACTGCATGGTCACGCGCGAAAATTCATCAATGTTCAATAATGAACTTTATGTTAATTAGATTGGCACTTAAATATATTGAAATTATCGTTTTATTAGTCCTCACTCCGCATAAGTATATATACGTATAAGTATATAAGCATATATACTGGTCGGGTTGAATGATTTGACGACTTCACAAATTACGACATGTAACGGTTCATGTAAATCTTAAGTCACGTTCATGCCACACAGTCAGGACCGTAACTGCCGTACTCTAAACCCCGATTGAGGTGCGAGGGCGGGTGACCTCGATAGGGGCCCAAAATATTTCGTGAACGAGCATTAATTATGGAGTATCTTTTGAAAATGTCTGCAAATTTCTTCTATTTTTTCGTGCTACGCGTGATTTCAGACTACCATATATTTTGGGTTATTGGCAGAGGTGGTCATTAACGAAATACTTCTACTTTTTCAAAGTACTCAAGTAGTTTTACTCTACTTCTGATACTTACTCAAGGAGATATTTATTTCGCTACTTCTTCTTCGTAATATTTTGTGAACTACTTACTTACTCTTTCGCTATACCCAGTTTGTCAAGTAGCAGTAGTTTATTCCCGCAATAAGAAAGATAGCCTATGAAATTTCAGGGCTGTTTTCACGTAGTACCAACAATTAATTTTTATAAAAGTCATGTAGGACCCAGAAATTTCGTTGCGCTTCGCGCACTGTAGCTATGGAGCGACAAACATATGTTTTAAAGATAGTATCGCTGAATATAATTAAGATACCGGGTCGCGTGGTTCCGTTCACACCGCATTGTCGCTTATCTCAAATATCTCATCACAGTAAGTATGGCCCTCCATAACGTTTGAAACTACCGTTTCGCAATCTATCAATTACATATTATACCTTGCAGCCCATGACGTGTTCTAATCTGGAAAAGTGGATTTTGCCTTTTTTTAACGTGAGACCTGTTTAAGCAGACCACCATTGAAACTTTCTGCTCAAAAGACACGAAATATATTTTCCGCTTTTTAGAAGTAGTAGTTGCATTTTTCTTTCAAATACGAGTAGTATACGTTGAGTTCTAATTATAGTTTCAGTTTTTTTGTCTGGAGAACATACATGTTGAAGTAAAAAAGCAAGTGTAGTAATTCCTTATTTTTTTCGAAAATAAAGCTAGTATATCTCATTGTCACGATCTGCCATATTTTTAATTACCGTATACTAAAATGTTAAAGCCGTATCCGACACAACTTCTCCGTATCTCTCTTTGACTGAACGAGGGGCCTTATAATATGGGGGAGGGCGTCATGCCATGATATTCTCTAAAACGGGGTGTACGAGTAAGCAAAGGATTAGTATCGCATTTCCATATCACTATTATCATTTAAATCCCATGACGTGGACGACTACTTATTCTGTCAAAAACTGACACTTTCTGGGATGCATCAATATGAATCAAGCTCTCTACACCTTCCGAACAGATCCATTTGCAGCTTTTGAAAGTCCATGCGAACGAATTACGACCGTTTTCCAAACTACTCACTTAAGTTGATTTAAAGTCAGTCAGTTTTACTTCTACTTCAAGTAGTTTTAAGTTGTTTATTTAAGAAGTACTTGTACTCGTACTTGAGTATGTTTTTCCGTCACTACTTCTACTTATACTTGAGTAGCTTTCTTGACTACTTTGACCACCTCTGGTTATTGGGTACCCTTACCCCAAGAATAAATACGCATGATTCATAGAAATGGAATTTTCGGCGTCGGTCAACACCACGCCACGGCGAACCAAGACATATGAAGTTTGAGAGCATGTAACATGCGACTCTGAGAAGTGAGCCAGAACGGTCGGTAGCGAGACAACCTTGGTTGAAAAATACTGCCCTTAGGATGGCCCAAAACGTTTTTTTTAACTGTTCATAGGCACCTTAATGACTGGTACCGAAAGTTACCGTACTGGCAATCTGTACCCAACAAGACAAATGCCATCCCGCAGAGAAAAATATTTTTCTAGTGAAGAAATTTCAATTTGAAATCGTGTGCGTCTATATAGTTTAGTACTTTGGGTGATTTCAATATTTTTTACATAGCAGACACGGGGTCATGAGATAACATCAGGTAACGATGAAATTATACCCAAGAGACCCCTGGATATGTTTAATTATTTACGGGACTACATGTTCCGAGAGAACACCTCACTCACGTTTACAGGTAATTTTTATTACGTGAGCAATATTATTGATCGATTAAATCATGATTATTCAGAAATTTTCGCGCTTCGCACGATCAGGCGACAGAGGCTGACTCACTAATCAGTATACCAACTCTCGCTCAGACGTAGTGGTAAAAACGTACTCCCCGATGGGGGTCAGAAGGCGATACTTCCACAGAAGTTAGTATTATCACCCTATAGGGGGCCTAAGACCAACGTTTTGGGGGAGGACGAAGTGCGGCTTCAGCCCCGCACACAGTACTGACTATTCATTAGCCGAAATGACGGTACCTTATGATTACGGACCAGCAGGTCTAGAAGAAAGCACACCCAACATCCGCAAGCGGTACTAAGAATATACCCAAGGAATATGCCCAAGAATTTTGAACTTGACGTTGATTTCAGGAAGACTTTTTGGTCACGTTTCAGCTTTCCCACAAGTAGGGGATTTGAAGTGATGCTCTCTCTATTCAGCATATCATCATCTCCATCCCCAGTCATCCTTTGACAAAATCAAGATTTGTTAGCTGTGTGATAGTCATCTGTGTATTTTCGGGACACGTATCCCCTTATACGACATTATTGTTACTTTTATTGTTCATCCGACAGGTCCATGTGTTTAATATTTACATACTCTTTGTTTTATTTATTGTGCTGGTAGTCTTCACGACAGTCGATGTTAACATCTAAACTAGAAATAATACGTTCGTAATTGATTAGGAATACTGTTGTTTTGTTCAAGCTGGAAATTGCCCACCTTCATATTTCCGTATTCACATTCTTTGAAGATTTCGGCTAACTTGCTCTTGTTCAGGTCACAATGTACCAGATTCAAAAAGTAACATTTCGTAACATTGATAACGTTGGATAATTCTCTGTATCCGTCGACGGTCATTAGTTTGTCACTGATTTGAAGTAGTGCGATCTGTGAAGTGATCAAATATAATAAATCTTGAGGTGTTCAACGTATTCAGTGTTCCTATTCAATAAGTAGAAGTATGACGCCAAAAATTACAACTCCTTACCTGTATAAATAGCGATTATCAAAGGTAATTTAAATGCAAATGGAAAATGAAGCATCTGGCACAGTGGTTCACAACGTTTCTCGGTGTCGGAGCCGTATTTCAAATTTCAGAGTACGAATGGAGTGGCACGAAAACATGCCCACGCATGCCTACCTTCACATTTCCTTTTTGGCATTCTTCAGATAGTTCGGCTAACTTGTTCTTGTTCAGGTCACAATTTATGAGCCATAATTGGCAACATTTCGTAACACTGAGAACGTTTGCAAGTTGTCCGTATCCATCAACTGTCATCAATTTGTCAGAGAAAACAAGCTTTCGGATCTGGGGAATGATTAAATACAGTATATACCGATATTTTGATCCGATATCGATTAAAAAAATAACAATTAGAAGGTAGTCACTCTATCTCGAAAGGAGGTATAGTTTTATTTATTTATTTATTATAATCACACAACAACGGCAGTGGCGCTTATCGCCTGTTTAGGCCTTGTGCGCCACGACAATGCATTCGTAAAGTTCAGTTTCTTTGCTTTTGTATACTCCGGACGACTTTCATGTTCGCGCACATCCACTCTTCCATTCGCTCTCGCTTTCGTGCGTCCTCTTGCTGGTCTCTGATGCCGACTTCGGAGCTCGGTTCACTCTTTCTCTGGGCTTTTTCAAGGCGCTGCGTTAACAGCGGGATCGGCGATGAGGAGCCCAGATAAACCTCCGTCACATAGAAACATGGCAGAGCCGAGACCCGAACCACCAACCATTAGTGTCGTGACTGCAGTGTTTAACCAACTGCGCCACTCGCTTCCCCAGAGGTATAGTTATTGCAAGGGAAGTTCTAAAAGAGTTGAAATAATAACCTGCTTTTTAATGGCAGACAAGTCATGATAAGCCAATATTAAAATACATTGCAAGAATACGCTCAGAGGGTGCGTTCTGATTTTGTAAAATTTACATGAGAGCGACAAAAGATACGTCAAGATATTGACTATCAGTTGGGAAACATAAGACATCATCATGCTAGTTTATTTCCCCTTCGTGGTCGCCGACTTCAGTGCGGAAAGTATTTCACTTGAGATCTGCGTCGCCATCGTCTTAACGAGGCTGTCTTACTGAAGTAGATTAGTTTCCAGGTTATCAGAGTCGTATGTTTTCTTCTTTGATTTGAATCGAGCAGCATTGATATCCTGATCCATAGGCTACCACAGGTATATCTCAAGATGTAACCGCATGAAAATGCATCGCTATCCCGTAAGACATGTCTGGAACACGATCTTTGATCATTGCGAAATGGTGACAATTTCCACCGTAACTAAAATGGTTGAAATTTTGAATTGCAATAACTTCACTTTTGCAGGCTGGAATTGAGCTAAATTTGGCGTGCATGATTTTATTCTCACACCTCAAGTGTGCAAGATGTACAGGGGAGTTATCGTTTAGGTTATGTCCGCCAACATCGACGTGAAAGGTCCTGGATTCGGTTAACGCTGGTAGAACCGAAGCGTCGGATGTTTATCTGGGCATTTTCTATCATGTGTCGCTCGTTCTGAAGGCGACAAAAATAGCCAGAAAAGAGACCCGGTAGAGGGCGTACACGAAAAAAAAGGAATGAAAAGAGCAAGAAAAAGAGACCCATTAAAAGACAACCGAAGAAAGATCAAGATCGCTGTTACTTTAGGAATTTGGCCAGCGATAATTTCGATTAGGGGAGATGTGGTACCGATGGATCACTGGGACCGAAAATACTTGAAAAATTCTCCATGATAATTCCATGATTGCACTCCGTGAATTTGTCTACAATTACATGCTGACAGAATCTTTCCTCACATGCAAAAAAATTCGACCTGCGTGAGTTATGGGGTCTGTGACGAATGATTTACGTTTTAGGGGGTGTAAAGTAAATTTGGATCGACATTTGCATTTTTCTATATCACCTTTCAGACTAACAAACCCGCCATAATTTCTGATGTGAAGTATAAGCAGGGTTGCCATCGACATGGACCAAAAAATAAGGACAGTCGAAAAATTGAATTAGCATGAAAAAGCGTTTTTGTACACTGTGTTTATACGAGCCGTGGCATATCACATTCCATACTTTTCACCAGAAACAATCTACTCCAGCAACTCCCTGTTATTAGAAAGTACTTCATAGATCTCACGACAGCTCAGTTCTAGGTTTACCTTTATTTAGGGCCGAAACAGCACTTCGTCAGCCCCCCCCCCCAAAAAAATACCGTTGGTGTTGCTCCCCTGGGGTGATAAACCAAATTTCGTCACCCCGCTAAGGCGAGGCGTCAACCAAGATGGAAAAAGGCCGCACACCAAGTTTAGACAAAATCATTTTTGAGCGTATGGAGCAACAACTCCAGTAACAATGCTTGTAGTCTTGGTCCTGGCCGAAGAAAAATTATTTGCAATGTTGGAATCGGGGAATATTGCTTTGAACAATTGCGATGTGTAATCGTTGGTGAGGAATGATTGCTGGTGTTTGACAGTATAGAATGCCTAGGTACCCTCTGCAGCAGCTGCCTTGTAGTCTGAGGTCGTTGGTGCTGATCGACTTGTGGAAAAATTATTCATCGGCTGGCTCAAATTAATCATCATGACACACTCCTTGTGTTTTGGGGTATCAATGTAAGTTGAAGTAGCGGTGTCTCCTATCGCATCCAGGTTAATGTCACAATTGCAGATATTGCTATGTGCGAAACACTCGCCCTTCAATCTTCGTTAGATACCGTTGAATTCTCTCTCATAATCGACACGAAAAACGTTTTTACGCCTGTTTATTTCAACTAATTAGATTTAGCCTTCTTTGTAGCTAAAACTATATGCGCAAGTGCAATATAATTTGGAGAAATTTATCAATGATTTATAGCTTTACTACTTTTTAACCAATGTGTCGACTGCACTGCGCCTTTTTTCACTACGCAATAAATGCTGATTTCCCCACAGCTTGAGCTAATTCTGCTGTAGACCAAACAGCAGTAACCTGCATTGCTGTTTACTGCTAAAATGACGTCCGCTTCGGTAGCTTGGTACAGCCGAAACTGCTGTACCACCACTCACTGCCCTAGCTATCTCACCACTTAGAAGTCAAATCTTGTGGTGTGTACGTCACGAGAGTTCCTTTCATTTATGATGTCATAAAATCTCGACGAATAAGCTTAATTTTAGAATATTATGCAACATAGATACCAGAGGAATACGATCGAAGTTTTGTAGCGGTTGAAAATAAGACAAAATAAAGACGCAAGTCGAAAATAAGGACATTTCTTAGAAATAAGGACAGTCGAGTTTTCTAAGACGTGGCCCTTCAAAATAAGGACAAATCTTAGAAATAAGGACGGTATGGTTACCCTTCTATCAGGGTATATAATGCCACATATTTTTTGAATCAATACCATCCTCGAGTGGACTATTTTCAAGTCAATTACAATATTTATGGGGTGGGGGACCTATGGTACCATGGCCAAATCAAGAAAAATACATGGACCAACTAATCACTTAACAACAGAAACTCGCCTACATATATACATAGGCTGTAAATCATAGTTACCTGTGGTGTTTTATCGCTATTACGAGGTATTTGACAGTCAAAATGTCGATTTGCGGGTAATATGAATGTGGCATTAATTTTGTAAATTTAGGCGTAAATCAAAACATGATTTTATACCAACATTGGAATTGATATAATCTATTTTATTCTTGAAGGTCGCGACGAAACATTCTTCATTGGCTTGCTGTAGCTTTGCTTATAGTATACAACAAAACAAGTTAACAAATTTGAGTTTTTGAGCGTATGTATCATAGGTCCCATGGTCGTGTGCCTTTGCACCCACCGGGTGGGGGCCGATGACACGTTCGAGCAACAAATTTTAAACGTTTATAAATATTTTTTTGAAAAGGCGAATATTCATGTAAATGTCTGCTATAGGTAGAGCTTGTATCGAATTGTTGAGAAAGCAAAAGATCTGCTATTCTCGGCTGAAGATTTGAGGGCCAGAGATCATTTTGCAATTTTTGATCGATCGGTACCAAATCTCCCCTACTTCATCCCAAAACTGGATTTCAAGACACTACGCACAAGGCGTGTATTTGAGCATTTCATATCATTATTATTCTTATGGCAGTTTTCACTTTAACACCTGATGACGGAGCGGCACTCGTGTAGTAAATATAATTATTAATTTCTAAGTGAACGTTAAATAAGGTGTGAAAGCAAGCTAGATCTTGTTGTTATGGGTTTATAATAGGTGATACTGAAATTCTCGACATGAAACATCATACTCGACTCATTAATATTATTGAAAAACCCAGATACGAAATTTTTCCCAGCCAGAAATATGATAGTTGGCGTTAGAAATAAGCAGCCTTCACATTTGCGCTTGCCAACTCCTGCCGCAGTCGGTCCAACTTTTTCATGTTTAAGTCACAATTTCCGAGGTGCAAATTGACGAATTGCAAGCTGAAGTAATTATTTAAAGCTATGTACAGATTGCATTAAGGGGAACTAAAATTAGGAGACCGCGAGTACTCAAGTAGTTCCACCTAGAATCCGCCCTCCAAATCTGAAATATCGGCATTGTTCTAAAAATCGAAGAGTCGCAACGGGTCATTGTTATGGCCATTGTGTTGAGGTTGCCCGATTGTTCTGAATAATGCCGATATTTCAGACTTGGAGGGCGGATTCTAGGTGGATCAGTCCCTGATCATATTTTCATTTATATTTTTTGGAATCGGTGCAACAGTAGCTTTCGATCAAGACCAGATTCAGTAATTTCTGCACTCGGGAAAATAGCTTTTGGATTGCCAGAAATCCTACGGTCGCTTACGCAAAACAATTCTCCACTCCAGCCTCAGCGAAGCGGTACGAAGCTGCAAAATCGGTCTTTGCCGTTCCATGTTTAATTTCCATACATACACAAACGGAAAGCTGAATATCTCGAGTAATTTTTTGTAGCAAAGCTGGTAAGAATTTTGAGATCGGCAAGGTGCATTCTCGCTTAGTGTTGATTCTGTCCATGCTGCCAGTGGTCCAAACTTGGAATCTAGGAAATCCTACGAATTTCAACTTAAGATGCTACAATGACGTGAGTTAATGTAGTATATGAAATATGTTCACGTTGCAGAACCTACCAAGGTTCGTTTGTGAACGTGAACCTCTAAATTTCCGAGGTTCACACACATAACGCGAACGTGAGCGTCATGTTCACAGCATCCCTACCATTCATTATCACGTCAAACCTTCTCGTTACAAATTGTTCCAACATTGATTACGGTAATACTACAAGCACAATCAAGACAATGAAAGCGGTCACGATCGTTTCGGTGTGAGAGTCGCATTTAAATTACGTACGGCTGGAGCAGCATGAAAACATGGTCATCCATGCGCATTGCCCACCTTCACATTTCTTTTTTGGCATTCTGCAGAGAGTTCGACTAACTTTTTCTTGTTCAGGTCACAATTTAGCAGCCCTAATTCGTTACATTTCGCAACATCGAGAAGGTTTGCGAGTTCTCCGTATTCATCCTCTGCGATCGATTTGTCTCGGATAAAGAGTTGTTGGATCTGTGGAATGAAGGAATACTGAAGTCCCGAGATGGACAATGTTTCTACTGAAGTAAAAATGCAAGTGGTGACTGAAATTTTCAAGCACAAGTATCAATTTTAAAGATATGTAAAGACTGCTGCATCAAGTGGAACTAAAAATGAAGAGACTGCAAAGTACTAGAGTAGTTACCACAGTTTTAGCAGCTAATCCTGGATACTTTCGATATTGATATATGTATCATTGCTACGAATTCGAATTGATGATAATTTCAATACAAATAGATAGAATCTATACACATATTCACCAACAGCGATACATGGGCTATTTCAGGTTGTACTTAGGACATATTCATTCATGAAAGTGATACAAACCTATCCCAAAATTAGTTCTACTTTTCAGATCCAAAATTGTAAACTTTGAGTAGTTTAGCCTTGTAACTGCTCAATAAGAAGTGGAAGTAGTCTTTAACACTTGAATAGTAGTATGGTTGGCAAAATCTGCTTCAATTCTCTTACATACATGATGGTTTGGCAACGAAACATATAGATTCGTCTGCGTTTCCTCCGTTAAAGCTTCGAAATCTCGGTTAGCCCTAAAGACGAATCAACCAACATGGTTCGCACGGCTACGAATGTTCGTGGAGCGAAAGTTCTTTCAAGTAGCAATCAGCTGTGATAATGCTCACAAAGTGCAACTATAAATATTCATGATCCAGGTATGCAAAATATTTTATTTGGCGTATAGCTGGCGTAAATAAATCACCTCCACATTTTTCTTCATTAACTCTTTCAGTAGTACGTTCAATTTTTTCTTGTTTAAGTCACAACTGTCGAGTTCCAATACGTTACATTTCGTGACATTGAGAAGGTGTGCGAGTGCCCCGTATCCGTTCTCTGTCATGGATTTGTCAATGATGACGACTAATTTCATCTGTAAAAATATGAAATGCAGCCAATCCGTAGGTGGTCAACAAATTCGTGGAACGAAATTTCTATCAACTGCCACATTGCTCAAAAAGCGCAAGGACATATTCATGATCCGGAAATACAAGATACTTCCGGTTGGCGCGTAGTTAACATAATCCGACCGCATAAAAGATGCTTTTTTGAAAATTTTCAGTCATTAGTCCGTTTATGAAAATGTAAGGTTTTCGTTGCTCGAAAGCGCATGAGCAGCATTCCGATGCACTAAAATTGCGAGTATCGGCACTTGGTTATATCACAAGGTACAGTAAAAAGTTGCACTTATAATATTTTTCAATTGCTAGGGTATGCGATATACTAAAAATGTTCCGCCGCTAAACCTAACAGACTGAAATGTTCGGAATGAGCCTGTTTGTTTTGTTTTTTGTTCGCTGTTTAATCAATCATGCACATTCGTTTGTGTTCTTTTAGTATGAATCCTACATGACACAACATTTTGCTGTTAGCTATTGCAGAGCAGTCAAAGTCGGTACTTTCCCATTTCACGGACGGTCTGGTGAGCGCGCCGAAAATAACATTATTGCTTGTATGCTAGAAGAAAACAACGCCATGGGGAAATAATTTTCCCACAAAAAGTCAAACAGCGAAGCGTTAACCTTTCCCTCCCCAACCTCTATATTTGCAAACCTGACCCAAAGCAATGTAGCAAAACTCAGTGTTGTCAACTTCAACAAAATCAATGGTCCAAAATGGGACTCCGTGGAAATATAATTTTCGGCAGTCTGACTTGGACGTCCATGAAATGAGAAACTACGGCAAATTGAAACGACTGTGAATTAATTAAGTGATCGGTTTAGATATGGTTCGGGCACGGTCGTGCTTGACTGGTATAGTTAAATTTCTAGCTTCCAAGCCATTGCCTCATAGATATAACATTGAGATGCAGCAAATCCATCACATGGCCCTTTGTTATGTACATCAAAGATAATGCAACCATACTAGATATAGTCTTATGCCATGTTTTCAAAATCACTACATCACATTTTGTGCAATATTTGATCAAATATGCATTAAATATTTGCATGGAAAATAGTAAAAAAGTTACAAGATGTTGCAATACACCAAGTCCTACTAACAGCTTGAAACATCATATTACACATGTTCTGAGTATCTAGGAAGCTATCGAAGAGTGTAAAATTTATAAGTTGAACCTTTGGCCCGCGAGAAGGTTGTCCAAGCTAATTTTCGAGATTAGTTTTATTATAAAAATGAATTACCGGGGTAATTTATTGTAAACCTGTGAGCCCAAGAAAAATGTATTAGCCTCCATGAAATTTGGGATGTTGTTGACTAAATTATCAGTTCTGACGCATTGTCGTAGCCAGGATCAAGCCACAATTGTTGTAGTTATTTGTATGTGGCGATAATAAGGTAAAGTATTGCGTGCTAGATGTATTTGAGTGGAGATTATTCTTATAGCACTTCGCGATTACATTTATAGTCACTCGGTTTCTTGCTTTTTTTATTTCTGAATATTAAAAATACGCCCAATATATAGGATTGAGTGTGAATGTTTCCAATTATTAGATAACGGGACGTACAACTGTAACGTACCGCTCCATGATTAACCTGTAATTACCCCCGCTGATCACTGATTATGTTACTGCTAGGATGCGTCTTGTGTTGTACTCTTTTACGAGCCAGTCGCTTTTAGTCACCGTCCGCGAGGCAGTCGATCTCTAGTCTCCGTCCGACGAGCATCGTCATGTTTTAGTTGTTTTAATAAAAGAGCAATGCTGACTTGTCTACTTTGACTTATCGAGCCGCGGACCAAGAAGAACGCGCGCCCACGACTGAGCACGCTATACAACATCCTTTTTCGCATGTGCGCTCGCAGAAATATTGTTGGCAAATGCAACCTTCGCACAAAATTATTGACGCATCTTTGCAGAAGTGTTCGATATTTATATGTCCAAAAACCGAGTAGTTCTGTCCTCGGCAAATGACCCGAGCGGTATACAGAGGTGATCCACAAGGTATGCAAGTGACATTATTATCATTGAACGGATTCGTTCACTAAATTTGATAAATTTTCGTGGATCACGTGGTCAGGGCTGATGATATGAATACATTGACATAATTGCAATCAACTTTGATACGTTTTTTTTTATCACCGTTACCTAATCCGGTTCCCTCAACTCATATCGGTTTACTAAAAAAGGTCATCAACATTCAAATGGCCCGACGATTGGTTTGTTATTCTCATATAAACCTTTCGCCGAAAAGGTTGGCCACCTGAAATAACGTATACTGAAATTTTCGACCTGAAACTTCGTACTCGTCTCATTATGATCGAATCACCAGTATATTAAATTTGACTGAGCCTTAGCTATGATATATGAGATAGCTATCGTTGGAAATAGACCACCTTTACGAATAACTCCTTCCGCAGTCCGTCCAACTTTTTCTTGTTCAAGTCACAATTTTCGAGTTGCAATCGGTTACATTCTGTAACAGTGAGTAGGTGTGCGAGATCCCCGTAGCTGTCCTCTGTCATCAAGTCATCGAAGATAGTGAATTTCTGGATCTATAAAGTGTTCGCATGCAGTAAATCCTGGGGTAAACGTGGTACGCGTTTTCACTCCAGTAAGGGTTTTTTTTAAACACTTTTCATCGCGGACATCTTCAACTTCTGTGGGCTGTTTCACGTAGCCCAAGAATTTCAGAAGCCGATGACTGGAAGGTCATCACATCACGTTCAACTCGAATCAGTCCAGTCCATGCCTGGAACAAGCTAACTAATGAATTCGAATCCATATCTTCCGTCGCTTTGCCGACGATTTCGACGGGGAATTGCCCGGGAATATGAGCTGAAGCCTTAACGGTCTAGGCCGGACTGGACAATGTATTTCGCGTCCGACTATTGCTGCATTGATATTGAGCATATGTATAAAACGGGTTTCCGTACTTGCTATCGATATTAACCAATAAACAGTAGGCTACGCCGCAATCGCATTGAATTAGTTTTTATGATAATATGCGCATATGAAATCCAGATCGATCCCGCACGTCAGCTACATTTTTTTATGTTTGACATGGATGTATTCTTTATATCACATTAACTGATTGTTTGAATAAGCAACGTTCACTGACTTCCCACATGTAGTGTATGTCGTTCTTGGTGTTGTGTGATTGTGGGTCGAGCTCTCAACAGACAGTCACTAAACATACAAAAACAGAAAGCTGAATATCTCTAGTAATTTTTTGTAGCAAAGCTAGTAAGAATTTTGAGATCGACAAGGTGCATCATCGCTTAGTGTTGATTTTTTTTTCATTCTGCCAGCGCCATGCATAGAGTTGTCCGAAGTTGAAAGCCTACGAATTTCAACTTGAGATGCAACAATGACGTGAGCTATTGTAATATATGAAATAGGTTCACAGTGCAGAACCTACCAAGGTTCGTTTGTGAACGTGAACCTCTAAATTTCCGAGATTCACACACATAACGCGAACGTGAGCGTCATGTCCACAGCATCCCTACCGTTCATTATCACGTCAAAGGTCAAACTTTACCGTTACAAATTGTTCCAACATTGATTACGGTTATACTACAGGCTCAATCAAGACAATGAAAGCGGTTATGAAGTTTTCGGTGTGAGAGCCGCATTAAAATTACGTACGACTTGAGCAGCATGAAAACATGGTCATCCATGCCCATTGCCCACCTTCACATTTCCTTTTTGGCATTCTGCAGAGAGTTTGACTAACTTGTTCTTGTTCAGGTCACAATTTAGGAGCCTTAATTCGTTACATTTCGCAACATTGAGAAGGTTTGCTAGTTCTCCGTATTCATCCTCTGTGATCGATTTGTCTCGGATAAAGAGTTGTTGGATCTGTGAAATGATGAAATACTGCAGTCCCGAGCTATACAACGTTTTTACTGAAGTAAAAATGCAAATGGTGACTGAAATTTTCAAGCAGAAGTATCAATTTTAAAGGTATGTAAAGACTGCTGCATCAAGTGGAACTAAAAATGAAGAGACGGCAAAGTACTAGAGTAGTTACCACAGTTTTAGCAGCTAATCATGGATACTTTCGACATTGATATATGTATCTTTGCGACGAATTCGAATTGATGATAATTTCAATACAAATAGATAGAATCTATACATATTCACCAACAGCGATACATGGACTATTTCAGGTTGTACTTAGGATATATTCATTCATGGAAGTGATGCAAACTTATCCCAAAATTATTTCTACTTATTAGAACCAAAACTGTAAACTTTGAGAAGTTTAGCGTTGTAACTGCTCAATTAGAAGTGGAAGTAGTCTTTAACACTTGAATAGTAGTGTTGTTGCAACAGCTGCTTGAATTCTCCTACATACATGATGTTTCGACAACGAATCATATAGATTCGTTACGGCGCTTCCTCCGTTAAAGCTTCGAAATCTCGGTTAGCCTTAACGACGAATCAACCAATATTTTTATTTGGCGTATAGCTGCCGTAAATAAATCACCTCCACATTTTTCTTCATTAACTCTTTCAGTAGTACGTTCAATTTTTTCTTGTTTAAGTCACAACTGTCGAGTTGCAATGCGTCACATTTCGTGACATTGAGAAGGTGTGCGAGTGCCCCGTATCCGTTCTCTGTCATGGATTTTTCAATGATGACGAGTAATTTCATCTGTAAAAATATAAAATGCAGCCAATCCTTAGGTGGTCAACAAATTCGTGGAACGAAATTTCTATCAACTGCCACATTGCTCAAAAGGCGCAAGGACATATTCATGATCCGGAAATACAAGATACTTCCGGTTGGATCGTAGTTTACATAATCCGACAGCATAAAAGATGCTTTTTTGAAAATTTTCAGTCATTAGTGGTAGTTTTTTTTAGTATGAATCCTACATGACACAACATTTTGCTGTTAGCTATTGCAGAGCAGTCAAAGTCGGTACTTTCCCATTTCACGTACGGTCTGGCGAGCGCGCCGAAAATAACATTTTTGCTGGTATGCTAGAAGAAAACAACGCCATTGGGAAATGATTTTCCCATAAAAAGTCAAACAGCGAAACGTTAACCTTTCCCTCCCCAATCTCTATATTTGCAAACCTGACCCGAAGCAATGTAGCAAAACTCTGTGTTGTCGACTTCAACAAAATCAATAGTCCAAAATGGGACTCCGTGGAAATGTAATTTTCGGCAGTCTGACTAGGACGTCCATGAAATGAGAAACTACGGCAAATTGAAACGAGTGAGAATTAATCAAGGGACCGATTTAGATATGGTTCGGGCACGGTCGTGCTTGACTGGTATAGTTGAATTTCTAGCTTCCAAGCCATTGCCTCATAGATACAACATTGAGATGCAGCAAATCCATCACATGGCCCTTTGTTTTGTACATCAAAGAGAATGCAACCATACTAGATAGAGTCTTATGCCATGTTTTCAAAATCACTACATCACATTTAGTGCAATATTTGATCAAATTTGCATTAAATATTTGCATGGAAAATAGGAAAAAAGTTACAAGATGTTGCAATACACTAAGTCCTACTAACAGCTTGAAACATCATACTACATATGTTCTGAGTATCTAGGAAGCTATCGGAGAGTGTAAAAAGTTATAAGTTGCACCTTTGACCCGCGAGAACGTTGTCCAAGCTAATTTTCGAAATTAGTTTTATTATAAAAAATGAATTACCGGGGTATTTTATTGTGAACCTGTAAGCCCAACAAAAAAATGTATTAGCCTCTATGAAATTTGGGATGATGATGACTAAATTATCAGTTCTGACGCATTGTCGTAGCCAGGATCAATAAGCCACAATTGTTGTAGTTATTTGTATGTGACGATAATAAGGTATAGTATTGCGTGCTAGATGTATTTGAGTAGAGATTTTTCTTATAGCACTTCGCGATTAGATTTATAGTCAGTCGGTTTCTTGGTTTTGGTGTTTCTGCTTATTAAAAATACGCCCAATATATATGATTGAGGGTGAATGTTCCCAATTATGAGATAACGGGACGTACAGCATCCTACTTCGCATGTGCGCTCGCAGAAATATTGTTGGCAAATGCAACCTTCGCACAAAATTACTGACGCATCTTTGCCGAATTGTTCGATATTTATATGTCCGAAAGCCGAGTAGTTCTGTCCTTGCCAAATGAGCCGAGCGGTATACAGAGGTGATCCGCAAGGTATGCAAGTGACATTATTATTATTGAACGAATTCGTTCATTAAATTTGATAAATATTCGCGGATCACGCGGTCAGGGCTGATGACATGAATACATTTTGACATAATTGCTATAAACTTTGATGCGTTTTTTTTTATCACCGTTACCTAATCCGGTTCCCTCAACTCATTTCGGTTTACTAAAAAAGGTCATCAACATTCAAATGGCCCGACCATTGCTTTGTTAATCTCATGTAAACCTTTCGCCGAAAAGGTTGTCCCCCTGTAATAACGGATACTGAAATTTTCGATTTGAAACTTGATACTCGTCTCATTATGATCGAATCACCGGTATATTAAAGTTGATTCAGCCTTAGCTATGAGATATGAGATAGCTGTCGTTGGAAATAGACCACCTTTACGAATAACTCCTTCCGTAGTCCGTCCAACTTTCTCTTGTTCAAGTCACAATTTACGAGTTGCAATTGGTTACATTCTGTAACAGTGAGAAGTTGTGCGAGATCCCCGTAGCTGTCCTCTGCCATCAAGTCATCGAGGATTGTGAATTCCTGGATCTATAAAGTGTTCGCATGCAGAAAATCCTGGGGTAGTCAACGTGGTAAGCGTTTTCACTCCAGTAAGTTTTTTTTAAAGACTTTTGATCGCGGACATCTTCAACTTCTATAGGCTGTTTCGCGTAGCCCAAGAATTTCAGAAGCCGATGACTGGAAAGTAATCACATCACGTTCAACTCGAATCAGTCCAGTCCGTGCCTGAAACAAGCTAACTAATGAATTCAAATCCATATCTTCCGTCGCTTTGCCGACGATTCCGACGAGGAATTGCCCAGGAATATGAGCTGACGCCTTAACGGTCGAAGCCGCACTGGACAATGTATTTCGCGTCCGACTATTGTTTCATTGATATTGAGCATATGTATAAAACGGGTTTATGTACTTGTTATCGATATTAACCAATAAACAGTCGCCGACGCCGCAATCGCATTGATTTAGTTTTTATGATAAAATGCACATATGAAATCCAGATCGATCCCGCACGTCAGCAAGATTTTTTTATGTTCGACATTGATGTATTCTTTATATCACTTTAACTGATTGTTTGAATAGGCAACGTTCGCTGACTTCCCACATGTAGTGTATGTCGTTCTTGATGCTGTGTGATTGTGGGTCGGCCAGCATTGATTACGTTTATAGTACAGGCTCAATGAAGACTATGAAAGCGGTTATGAAGTTTTCGGTGTGAGAGCCGCATTAAAATTACGTACGACTGGAGCAGCATGAAAACATGGTCATACATGCCCATTGCCCACCTTCACATTCCCTTTTTGGCATTCTGCAGAGAGTTTGACTAGCTTGTTCTTGTTCAGGTCACAATTTAGGAGCCTTAATTCGTTACATTTCGCAACATTGAGAAGGTTTGCGAGTTCTCCGTATTCATCCTCTGTCATCGATTTGTCCCGGATAAAGAGTTGTTGGATCTGTGGAATGATGAAATACTGCAGTCCCGAGATATGCAACGTTTTTACTGAAGTAAAAATGCAAATGGTGACTGATATTTTTATGCAGAAGTTTCAATTTTAAAGGTATGTAAAGATTGCTGCATCAAGTGGAACTAAAAATGAAGAGACTGCAAAGTACTAAAGTAGTCACCCCAGTTTTAGCAGCTAATCATGGATACTTTCGATATTGATATATGTATCCTTGCGACGAATTGATGATAATTTCAATACAAATAGATAGAATCTATAGGCTACATATTCACCAACAGCGATACGTGGACTATTTCAAGTTGTACTTATGACATATTCATTCATGGAAGTGATGCAAACTTATCCCAAAATTATTTTTACTTTTCAGATCCAAAATTGTAAACTTTGAGAAGTTTAGCCTTGTAACTGCTCAATTATAAGTGGAAGTAGTCTTTAACACTTGAATAGTAGTATGGTTGCAACATCTGCTTGAATTCTTCTACATACATGATGTTTTGACAACGAATCATATAGATTCGTTACGGTGCTTCCTCCGTTAAAGCTTCGAAATCTCGGTTAGCCTTAACGAAGAATCAACAAAGATGCTTCGCACGACTACGAATGTTCGTGGAACGAAAGTTCTTTCAAGTAGTGATCAGCTGTGATAATGCTCACAAAGTGCAACTATAAATACTCATGATCTAGGTATGCAAAATATTTTTATTTTGTATATAGCTGGCGCAATGCGAGCGCATAACAATGCAGGCTATATTTGAACACTTGCAGGCCTTATTAATGCATTGGTATCAGAACAAGTGGTAATCAAATACTCGACTTGAAGCTTCATACTCGACACATTATCGAATCACCGATAGATGTCCAATTGCGCACAGATCAAAATGAGAGATCTGAGATAGTTGACGCTGGAAATAATTCACCTCCACATTTTCCTTCATTAACTCTGTAAGTAGTACGTTCAATTTTTTCTTGTTTAAATCACAACTCTCGAGTCGCAATGTGTTGCAATTCGTAACACGGAGAATTTGTGCGAGTGACCCGTATCCGTCCTCTGTCATGAATTTGTCACTGATGACGAGTATTTGGATCTGTATAAATATAAAATAAAGCCTATCCTTAGGTGGTCAACATATTTATGGAACGAAATTTCTATTAAATGTCACATTGCTCAAAAAGCACAGCGTCTTATCCATGATCAGGAAATACAAGATACTTCCCATTGGCGCGTAGTTGGCCTAATCCGACCGCATAAAAGATTCTTTTTGAACATTCAAAGTCATTAGTAGAGTTATGAATATGGCAGGTTTTCGGTGCTCGAAAGGGCATGGGAAACATTCCGTTGGACTAAAATTGCGTGAAAGTTGCACTTCATTTTATCGCAAGGTACAGTATAAAGTTGTACTCATAGCATTTTTCAATTATTAGGGTATGAGACATACTAGAAAGGGTCCGTTGTGTAAGCTAACAGTTTGAAATTTTTGAATATAGTGTAGCGTCCCTGATGTAGTGTTAACTCAACAGAAACGTCGATGTTCCCTAAACGTTCGGAATCTTCTTCAGTGCAATTACCACACAGCAGAGTTACAAATTAACAGAATATATTAAACCGACAATCAGCAGCGTCCTGACCCAGCAAAAGCCAATCAACCAGCCACGGCGCGAAAATATTCAGAAAACCACTGAAGCGAACAGATGACGATTATATTACAACAATGCGATCACAAGAGCGTTACAATAGCCTGCTTGTTTATTTTTTCTGATCGCTGTTTAATCTATCTTGCATATACTTTTATGTTGTCTTAGTATGTATCCTAGATGACAGCATTATGCTGTTAGCTATTGCAGAGCTGCCAAATTCGGTACTTTCCTATTTCACGGACGGTCTGTCGAGACCGCCGTGAAATGGGTTTTGCCGGTACGCTCCAAGAAAACAACGCCATGCGGAAAGTCAAACAGCTCAGCGTTAACCCACCCCTCTCCAGCAACTATACCTGCAAACCTGACTCAAGGTAATGTTGCAAAAATCAGTGTTGTCGACAATGGTCTGAAAAAGGGACTCCGCGCAAATGTTAATTTCGGCAGTCTCGCCTATACGTCTGTGAAATGAAAACGTACGTCAAATTTAAACTACAGAGAATTAATCAAGCGTTCGATTAACATATGGTTCGGGAACGGTCGTGCTCGACTGGTATAGTTGAAGTTCTAGCTTCCAAGTCATTGCGTCATAGATATAACATTTTGATTAGGGGTGTCAAACATATGACCCGCTGGTCACATCCGGCCCGCCAGACGATTGCATCTGGCCCATGAAGCAATTCTGAGTAGTTTGAAAAAGACTTGATTTATTGAGAAAATTAGTAACGAATGTTTCGTGTAGGATGCACTTTCTTTAAATAATTCCTCAAGACAGTAAATGTCACGCATGTTCATTTTGTTCATACGTCAGATAAGCCGAACTGCGGTGTTGTGGTTTTACTCTAGTTACCATTAGAAACAGGTAGGTGACATTGACACTCAATTTTGAGAAGGCAAAAAAGTGCACACCGAGTTCCACGTTTTCTGGAAGAATGAATCAAAGGTGTTTATTTAAAGAGGCGAAAGCGCCACTATGGAACCATTATATGCGGGTTACACAGAGAATGTATATATATATATCAGTTGGCCAAAAATATAGGTCAAATCTGTGGTCGTTCTGCCGTGTCACTTCCGACCTCGAGAGGTCCCCTGGCCTCCAAAGAAACCCGTAGCGCGATTGAATAATGATACACCGAATTGAAATATCCAAGTTTACGGTTAAATCTCACATATTCTTCACAACACATACGCGGCGCTGTCACCAGATTCTAACTGAATCCAAGAGAGCATAGAAATATGCGAACTTATATCGCCACTGTTTTAGCGGCTCTTGTCTGCCAATCACTGTTTTTGTGCCAATTCCATTATTCGCAAATAACGGTATTGCTAGAATATAACCCTATTGAAGCAGACTTGGATAACTAAATTCGAGCACAATGCCAGGAATTTAATTTTAATCTAATTTCTGAAATGTTTCCCTGCTCTAATTCTAATTCTAATCTAATTTGAGAAATGTTCATATGCTCTAATTCTAATTTAATTCATTGTTTTCCTGAAAATGCCTCTTTGTACGCCTCACTTTGCAGCGAGTTAACAAGAATATCCTTCTCGGAAAATCCAGTGCCAAGCCGCCATCGCATTACTTACACCAGGCGTTCTCAAAGGGTGGGCCATTGCCCACTGGAGGGCCACAGAACATTTTGAGGTGGGCCACAAAGCTATTTAGAAAATTTTAGAAATAATGTAACTTTAGTTATATTTTTTATGTTAAACGCTAGAAATATCTTCATAAACTTTTCATCCGACTCTGATGAGACGTAACGACGGCACGTATGAAGTCAGCATGTACAAGTGGAAAACGGGAGGGACAAACGGCGGGTTTTTCCACTGTCTAATGACAACCTACGGCTAAGAGCAACTAAAATAATTTCGAGTCTGGAATGTAATGCTGAAGTAACCAAGTATACCTGCAGTGTCATATGTCGTATGCCCGTGAAAGGGTGTGCAATAAACTCGGAATGAAGTCTAATTGAAGTATCGATTTACCGTACTTCGGCATGCCGTATTATTGTAAGACAAAAATAGCCATAATTGAAAATTATTAGCAACTTCTGGTGAAGGTATATACTACACCACCGCAACGAATCGTAATGGATTGAGGATTTAGCGGATCGCATTATGCTTTGGAGTCGATATGGGGATTTCATCATTGTGTCTCGCGACGCGCAAATGGAGCAGCGGACGATCATAATACACACAGGTGTTTTAGCCTATCATCTATCAGGGCCGTAACTGCCGCACCCAAACCCCCGATTGGGAGAGTTCGAAGGGCCCTAAGATTATTTTGTTGGACGTTTGTTGTAGGATATTCATTCAACTCCAACATTTTCGTGTCCCGGGAAGTCTATATGGTAATACATCATTAGCGAGAGAAAAATGAGCATATTTTAGAGGAATGGGCATATCGGCGACGTCGATTACCACGCATTGAACAGGATTATGAATCAAAAAAAGAGGTGTGCCACAGCACATTTTCATACCAGAAAATGGGCCACGGCCAAGACAGTGCTGTATACCCCTGACTTACACTGTACGTACAATCATAGTAGTTAGTGCGATGCATAATAGCCATACTGGCATGGTAGCTGGTAGTCTGCGAACATCATTCTAGTTTCGATCATAAACAGCAAAGCAGCGAAGAAACAGAGATAGTTAACACAGGCTTGTTCAATTTCATGCTCTCAACTAGATAAAGAAAAAAGAAGATTTTTGCTTCAGATTCAATTTATATCATACAAGAGGTTTGGTTAAGCATTAAG
The DNA here is from genome assembly GCF_051294905.1 of Botryllus schlosseri. Lineage (NCBI taxonomy): Eukaryota > Metazoa > Chordata > Ascidiacea > Stolidobranchia > Styelidae > Botryllus > Botryllus schlosseri. The sequence continues at coordinate 4,141,937 of NC_137244.1, read as the reverse complement.
TTGAGCACCAATGACCATAGTCTTTAGCTAAGAGATGGATATTTTGCTATTATATTGCTTTATTACTTTAACAAAAACGTACGCTGTAAGCTCCAATCACTTCGCTTGCAGTTAATGTATTTGTGATAGGACAATGAAGGTTCAGTAAAACGGGAAATCATTGAATAAATGAAATTGGTCGCTCTCACAGGTCACACCAGCGTATCGAGAACAAGCCGAGCATATGAAAGATACAGCAATTTTTATCGACACAAATTACTGGATGACTTGAAATATAGGCTACTCGTAAATTTTGCACGAGTCAATATGCATTTTTGAAACGCCGAGTCTAGTCATTTTAGCAAAATGACTCGAGACAAGTCGAGTCATACGGAAAAGGTGACTCGAGTCGAGTCATGACTCGAGTCATGCCAACACTGGCATACGTTAAACATTCTCACGCGTATGGGAATGCGTTGTAATTAGATGTGAACAGAACTTGATCTTTGCTGTATTTATTTCTCATTCCAAATTTCATTCAATTTCCAAGTTTTCGTGAATTCAGCAATTTTAATTCTAATTTTAATTCAATTTGGAAAAAATCTGTGTAGCTCTAATTCTAATTCTAATCTAATTTGGAAAAATCCGAGTAGCTCTCATTCTAATTCTAATTTAATTCGGAAAAATTGTTCAACTCTAATTCTAATTCTAATCTAATTTGGAAAAATTCGTGTAGCTCTATTTCTAATTCTAATCTAATTCGGAAAAGCTGAAAATTTTCTAGTTGTCCAAGTCTGCCATAAGAAGGTGTGTGCCTGTGCCAAGGCTTGAGTTATAAAAGAGGTAAGGTTTGAACTACCTGAAATGGGCGTCATTATAGCACATATTCCATACAAACTCGTACATTTTGACTTGCGCAAATCCTCGCCGAGGCTTCGTAAGACGTAAGATGCATTGATAAGCACGCGCATTTAATTGTTCGACGCGCGTTGAAAAGCGTATTTAATTGTTCACGACAGATCAGGGACTCGCTAATTAACAGCACTTCTGGATTCGTCGACAAGTTTATCATTCGCGCATAATCGTCAAATTGAGGATGTTGTATAATCGTTATTTACGCATGTACTTAACCCTAATGAATTGATGCTGTATATACTAAATTCGAAAAAATCGACCCCCCTTTTATTTCAAACCCCCCTTATTTTTCGGCTGGCTACGCACCTGCATCGTATTATAATCGCTAGATTAGGGTTATCATATTTTGGAATCGGGAAAGGAGAACAATTTTTCAACATATTAAAGCCCAGAATTATGGAGAAAACTATAGAGAATACGGTAAATTTTTATCACTTCGTGATCGGTTGCCTAAATAAAAAAAGTAAAAAAAAAGTAGAAAGGTCATTTTTCCGGCTCGGCTCCCCAAATGCCCACCGGAGATTTACTTTGGTGCTGATTTACGGTATCTCACTCCAATTTGACAGTAAATTTGGACAAAATTCTCAAAATATAGGACAAAATCTCAAAAAGAAGGACATGTGGGCGTCCTCGGAGGACATTTTCAAAAACCTGAAAAAGGAGGACAAATGGAGGACGGGTGGTAACCCTACGCTAGATACACTTCACCGGCATGGCTTGAATCAATTCAGACTTACGTTTGAAACAATAAACAACATCCGATGGACTATGACATCACAATTACTCCACGCTCAAGTGCTCAAAAACCTAACAAATCCAGATAGTGGGGACGACAAGGTGAAATCACGTAATAATCTTTCCCGATTTGATTGGTTAATAACGCTACCACCAATCTGTCTGTCCCACGGAAAAGAAGAACAATCGATCTTTTGAATTCGAGAGGGATCAGTTTTGTACATCAAAGGTACCGCCTCGCTATCGTGAGAAAACGGGTGCAATCCGTTCTCTCCTTAGCGATACTGTCATGGTACATGTACTTGTAGACTTCTGTTGACTGGGTACACATATATATAATACAGGAATACAAAATATTTTGGTTAGCGTCTAGCTGGCACAATCCGTGGACATAAAAGATGTATATTTGAACAGTTCGAGTCATTATTACTGTTACGATTAGGGCAAGTTTTTGCAACTTTTTTTACAGCTTCCGGCAGCTTACTAAATACTCAGAAGTTATGTAGTATGGTGTCTTAAGCTGTTTGGAGGAATCTTATGTTACAAATTTTTGCAACTTTCCTCCATTTCTTCAGGAACTTGTTGCAACTTTTTCATTTTTTCATGCAACTGTTTTCGACTTTTCAAGCCATTTTTTGTAATTCTTATCAATTTTTCATAGAACTAACTTTTTAGTGGAAATATTTTGCACTACATGCAAATAGATCACTTGATTATTTCAATCTAGTTTACATTTGAGATAGTTTCTGATTTGACGTACATTCAGCCTATAGACCACCGAAAAATATTTTTTCACCGGTCAATTTTTTCACGCTATTGATTTTGTTGAAGTCGCCAACACCGACTTTTGCTGCAGTGCCTTACATACGAATCTATTCGATTAACTCATATCCTAATGCTTTCATAGAATTTGTCCGTAAATGGAACTTTTTACTGCAACTTTTGTGAAAAATAAATGCAACTTTACACGGATTTGACTGCAACAAAAACTAGCCCTAGTTATGACATCATATTAGGTGTCACTGAAATACCGACTCATTATCGCAACACCCATACACCACCACCACCATCAAAGTTATGGGATATGAGATAATTGGCGTTGAAAAATGACCACCTCCACATTTCCCTTTACGAATTCCTGCCGTAGTCCGTCCAACTTTCTCTTGTTTAAGTCACAATATAAGAGTTGCAATTCGTTACATTTCGCAACATTGAGAAGGTGTGCAAGTTCTCCGTATCCGTCCTCTGTCAACAATTTGTCAAGGATAACGAATTTCTGGATCTATAAAGTAATCAAATACAGTAAATCCTGGTGTAGTCAACGTAGTGAGCGTTTTTACGCTAGGAGAAGGGTTCTTAAACACTTTTGATCGAAGACCTCTTCGAATTTTGCGGTTGGTTGGGGCTACCCCTCTAGAATTTCAGTAGCCGACGACTGGAAAGAGATCACCAGGGTTGTAACCAAGTCACAATGCATCGAGTCACAAGTCAATCTCAGTTTTATAGTTTTGACTCGAGTCAAGTCGAGTCATTTTCAATTCACCACCGAGTCAAGTCCGAGTCCAAGTCAGCTAAAAGAGGGTCGAGTCCGAGTCACGGTATTATGACTCGAGTCGAGTCCAAGTCATTGTGTTGACTGCTCAGATTCCTGTTAAAGTCTTGTTAAACCCACCTTTTGCAACTCTGTTTGGTGATATCGAATGGTTCGCATTTATAATGTACTCATTTTCATCATTTATAGCAGTTTCCGGTCGCATTTTCAAGTACCAGTACCAATAGACGAAATCCCAATAGTGTGGTTTCTTTACTATTCCTCGAAATTACAATGAAATGTCGGTCTTGGCCGTCTGCGTCTCGAGTCATATGACTTGGCTCGAGTCATGCGCAATGACTCGAGTCCAAGTCGAGTCAATACACAGATTGACTCGAGTCGAGTCGAGTCATTTCCGTATTTTGAGAAAATGACCCGAGTCAAGTCGAGTCATCAGAAAATCGTGACTCGAGTCGGACTCGAGTCGAGTCATGACTCGAGTCATTACAACCCTGGAGATCACATCAAGTTCAGCTCAATTTAGTCCAGTCCAAGCCTAAAATAAGCCAACTAATCACTACACAAGGAAGTCACAGTCCCATTCACGACGTGATTCTCAAAGGATAAACTGTTTATGCAGTTTATAATGCTCTATTTCCCTTCCACACACCCTTAAATCTAGTTTGCGGACGTCATGGTCTGTGGAATCCAGATTAAAAACTCGCTTTAGATAAGAAGATGAAGTAACGATGGAAATATTCAATGAATTGCAAGTAGAAGTAACAATTTTCAAGATTTGCTTAAACTGCTTCAATTGGAAGTTTATAAAAATGAAGAGGCGGTGAAGTATTCAAGTAGATCGCATAGTTTTAGCAGTTAATCCAAGATGAATACTTTTGATATTGAGATATGTATATTTGAGACAAATTCAAAATGACTATAATTTCAGTACAAATAGATATCATCTATATATTTTCACCCATAAAAGTTGAATATTTGATCATTTCCAGTTAGTATTAAAGTCATGACATCATAAAAGGTGGTACTGAATTATACGACTTGAAACTTCATACTCGACTCATTATCGAAAAACCCAGATACTCAGTTTTATACAGCCCTAGTTATGAGATATGAGATATGCCACCTTCACATTTCCCTTTACAAATTCCTGCCGTAGTCCATCCCACTTTTTCTTGTTTAAGTCACAACGAAAGAGTTGCAATTCGTGACATTCCGTAACATGGAGAAGGTGTGCGAGTTCTGCGTATCCGTCCTCCGTCATCGATTTGCCAACGATACCGAATGTTTGGACCTTTAATGAGATAGAATACAGTAAATCCTGGGGTGGTCAACAGAGTTAGAATTGTAGAAGGATTTAAGTACGGAAAAGTTTACTGAATTTGTCAATGATAACGAGTCTTTTCATACACGAAGTGTTCAAATAAGATAACTTTCTTAAATGATCCTATCTTATCGCCATATTAAAAAGCTATAAAATGGTTTTCTAAAAATACATCAGGGAACAATATAATGGAATATTTGAATTCATGATGTATACAATACATGGTGGTATTATTTGTGCCTCAAGAATGAATGCGTAGCCAAATTAACTGGCATGATCAGTTTGTATAAATCAATATCAATGTACAATTAAATAGTATATTCATATTGAAATGAACCCGAATATTTTCGGCTGACACTCGTCAGGGGTAATCGTCAGCAACTAGTAGAGAATTGGAAAGAACATTGTATATCAACAATCGTATCACAAAATATGACGTCACCAGCATGAAATTTCGAATGAGAGAGCGTTCAATGTACTATTTTCAGGTGATACACGAACTCCTTTTGTTGACAGAGTTTTGGTTGGTGTATTTTGATAAAAGTTGATTCCAAGGCACACAAATGGAATTGTGAACGGCCTCGACCTACGATTCGAAATCGGTCGTCTCGATAATTATTCGCACAAATCGGATTATCCAACAGATGTTTGCCGATGGCAGAATTAATTGCCTTTGATCGATCAGCATCAATCTTAAGTGGATGAGTTAAGGGTGAGCTTTTCACATCGAGTGACGCGCGTGTTCTGATAAATCTGGGGACATGTTGGTTTATGCGGTCCTGCAGACGTCTTGCCGTTCTTCCCACGTAGCCACAATCACAGTGGCACCTATATTCGTACACTACATTACTTTGTTGAAGTGCAGGAAGCACGTCTTTGCGTGTTGAAGGGAGCAGTTGTGTTGTTGTAAAAATCACATTGGTTTTGACTGTATCGTAACATTTACCGACAGCAGAAATCAGTTGTTTTTCAAAGCGGGTGGAAATGGGGCCAATCCAAGGTAAATGGATATAAACATCTTTTATTGTTCGTGTGGTGGGCTCTGTTCGTTTTTCTGCGTTGAATTGCGTTAATTTCCTCTCCGTGCCATTTAATTGTATATTGAAGTTCTGTACCTCCAAGAAGCTCTTCAAATATCAATGTCTATAATGAATTTGTGATGATCTGAAAATGCGATAATCATCTAATCTAAACATTGTGCAGCTCGTTGCCGAATATAGATTCCCATAGACGGAGACACGATGCGCCCTCTAGTAGGCCTACACAGCACTACAATGTGTACGGTACATTTTACAATGTATGTTACTGCTGAACTAGGCTGTAAAACTATGTCGTAAAATTCGAACGGGTGTACCATTTCGACAATAGTTGACAAGCACTGTCATAGCAAATTGCCTTTACTATTTGCGCATGGCATTGTTATTTTACTACCGATAAAGATAACGACTATACTCCCGCGGTTCTCTACGACGTAACCAATTTCCTTGTCATCATAATATCGCGTGTAAAAGATATTTACAGTAACATATCTCTTGATATCGGAGTCAAGGGCAATTAGAATTTAACATCAAACGTACTTGCCTTGAATGAGTCAGCAGATCGGAGGCAGTCTTTCACACATTGTATTACGGATGGCTGCAGAATGAATCGCCAAACCCATACTTCTCTAATAGGGGAGAGGCGTTCTGTCATGATTGACAATACCATGTGATCGTGCTGCAACAAGTCTCCTTCGTTAATTATGATCTTGTAAACGTCATTCTTAATTTGTCGAATAATGTCATCTCCACATTCTCTTATCATGTGAATGGTTTGCATGTCACATAGGTTACCATTTTCAATCATACACCGCAGTTGTGCGAATAAAATATTCCGACAATCATCAATTGAGGTTTGTCTATCTGTAACAATAAATCTTGGTAAAATCATCATTCAGAACGTATCTACTAGGGATGGTGTGAATCCCTGAAAGATTCCGGTTCGTGTGAAGGCGAACCTTTTTGAAAGGTTCTGTATGAACGCGAACGTGAACATTATGACGTCATGCTCATTCCAATCCTACATTTCAGTTAACATATATATTTAATATTAATGTACATGTAGGCCTACTGTACACGCTACCTCGCGACGACTCCGACCAGATTATGCCTCAATGCAGATGTACATGCTGACTTCTTTAACGTCACCAAATCTATCAATTGAAGCAATCAAATGCTATAATAATCCCCTAAAATCAATATCTTCGGTCGCTTTGCCAACAATTTCGACGGGGACTTACAAGGGAATACGGTCGCGGCCATACATGACAATGTATTTGGCGTCTGACCATTGCTACATCGATATTGGGAAGAGTGCAAAACGCGTTACTATTCTTGCTACCGATATTACATCATAAACAAGTTATACAGTGGCCAATATGTAGGCCTACTGTATTTCGTTCTTAATGTTGTGTAATTGTGGATCAAGCTCACAGCAGAGAGTCACTATATATTTACAACTCGAAAGCTGAAATATCTCGAGCAAACCTTTGTAACAAAGCAAGTAAAACTTTTGAGATTTGCAAGGTGCATGCTTGTTTAGTGTTGATTTTTTGTTTGCTGCCAGCGCCTTGCATAGGGTGGTCCGAAGTTGAAATTCAAAGAAATTAAAACCAACAACGTTATAATGACGTGAAAAGTTGTTATAAATGAAAAAGGTTCCCAGTGAAGAACCGACGAAGGTTCGTTTATAAACGTCAACCTCTAAATTTCTGAGGCTCACACACAGAACGCGACCGTAAATCTCACGTAAACCTCACGTTCACACCATCTCTAGTACTTAGCTTATTAGCTAAGCATCGTGCGTATCGGTATAAGACTGGGCTGTAACTAGGGATGGTGTGAACGTGAGGTTCACGTTCGCGTTCTGTTTGTGAACCTCGGAAATTTAGAGGTTCACGTTCACAAACGAACCTTGGTAGGTTCTGCAGTGTGAACCTTTTTCATATATTACAATTTTCACTTCATCATAACATCTTTGGCTGAAATTTATTGCATTTCAACTGGAGGCCACTCTATGCATGGCGCTGGCAGCATTACAAATCAACACTAAACGAGCATGCACCTTGACAATCTGAAATATTTTACTTGCTTTGTTACAAAAGTCTGCTTGAATATTTAGTGACTCTCTGCTGCGAGCTGGACCCGAAATCACACAACATCAGGAGCGAAATGCACTACATCTAGGTATTCAGCGAATGATGCCTATTCATCCAATCAATGAAAATGATATCGTTGTCTAATGTACAAAATCTAGCAGGCGTAGGCTACGGGTCTCATCTTGATTTCATATGTTTATCGTATCATAAAAACCGAATCCGTGCGGTTGGGGTGTTGGCTACTGCTGTATAACTTGTTAATGGGGGTAATATAGGTAGCAAGTCAAGAAAACGGTTTTACACTCTGCGATCAATATCAACGTAGCAATACCCAGACGCCGAATACGTTGTCCGGTCTGGCCTGGACCATAGGTGTAAGCTTATATTCCCTTGCAAGTCCTCGTCGAAATTGTTGGCAAAGCGACGGAAGATATTGATTTTATGGGATTAACATATCATTTGATTGCCCCAATTGATACATTTGACGACGGTTAAAACATCAATATGTACTTCAGCATTGTGCCGTTATGTGATCCGAGTCGTCGCTATGTATCGTGTATAACTACACATTAATATAGGCTATCACTTCACTGAAATGTAGGGTTGGAATTAGCAATATGGCGTCACGTGACGTCAGGCGGTTCACGTTTGCGTTCACACAGAACCTTTCAAAAGGGTTCGCGTTTCCAGGAACCTGAACTTTTCAGAGGTTCACACCATCCCTAGCTGTAACGTTAAGAACCACAATCATGGTTGACATAAACAGCTAATGTAACTACATTCATTGCAGAAATATATAAAAGGCAATTATTTGAATTGGGCTACCTTACGGTATAAATAGGGTTGCATAAAAACAAATATTGTGTTAAACACTTTGTTGAAAATATATTTGAACAGTGTAAACATACAAATCGGGACCAATTTCATTGATAGGTTGAATAAGCATCATTCGATGACTATCTGCAACTACATGTAGCGTATTTTGCTCGTGATGTTGTGTGATTGCCGGTCAAGTTCACATCAGAGTCATTGAATATTCACAAAGAGAAAGCTGAATATTTCGACCAAACGTTTCTGACAAAGCAGGTAAACTTTTTGAGATTGAGATTGAGATATTGTGATTGTGTTGATTTTTGTCTGCTGTCAGCGCCATGCACAGAGTTGCCCGCAGCTGAAATGCAATACATTTCAACCTAAGATGCTATATCATAACGTGGTAATATTAATAGATGAAAAAGGTTCACACTGCAGAACCTACTAAGGGTCGTTTGTGAACGTGAACCTAAAAATATCCTAGGTTCATCGACAGAACGCGGACGTGAACCTCACGTTCATAACATCCCTAGTACCTTTGTATACAGTGCTATTGAATGCACTGTATTTTTTCCAACATTTCTTGCTGGCGACCACGAAGCAACATGCTACAACAAATTACACTGGTACCGCCCGAAGCTAACAGATATTTTAACCGACTTAACATATACGGTACGTCTATTATTTATAATTATGACTCGACCTACAGCAGCTCTGTACATAGGGTTGCATTTAAAACAAATGGTTGTTTAAAGCACTTTGTTTAATACATGTTTTAGACGATGTTTTAAGTTGTAAAATTAGACCATAATTGTGTAAACACTTTCGAACAATATGTTGCATGAATCTACGTTCAATTACCACCCGATATAGCTCATGTATATGATACGCGATGGTTGAAGCCCTGAAATTAGTTGGTTCAACAGCTGTAGGGCATTGTTTTAGGGCCAAGGGCCTTGTTTTAAACATGTTTGTTTAAAATTGATTTTTGTTTCAAATGCAAGTCTATCCGTACCGTTAAATCAGATCAAGTTGGTATGTGAGAGAATCACAATTGAATAGTAATATAGGCCTGCGAAAGTGTCAATATTATGGAAGACTAATGAACATTGTACACCGGATCATCAAAACACCTTATCTCCCAGGTTTTCGAGCGGATTAATCAGTAGAAATAAACAGACAAGGCTCACGTTCGCCATTACATATTCTGGCGCTCCAGCGAATCGCGCAATAAATACCGGATATAGCCTATTAAATAAGGATATGCCGATGTATTTTTGCACATCGCATGCATAAGTGGTAGTTTTGAGATCACTGAAGACCTGCGTTTAGTAGACAAAGTACTGTAAAGACCTGACTATGCCCTACATTGCATGGTGATGTGATACGAAATGGGCTCTGGCGGGTGAAAATAATTCATCGAAAGTTGAATATTCTGCAGTGCAATATACCCACAATCAAGATATTCTTTCATCGGGTTGGTAACTTTATTATTCATGATCAGCCCGTACAGCAGTAGTCTTGTTAACGTCATCCTACTTTCGTTCAGGCTGTTTGCAGCAAATTTCTCTATTTCATTTTTCTTCAGATTCAAAACGTGAAGCGCGCAGCAAAATTCCTGTTAATATAATCTGTTATAGCTTGCCTATGGAAATTGTGGAGTTGGTCAGGGTGTCGGAGGCTGACAGCATCATATTGAGTCGCAGAGCACCGTGCCTTGATACAGTTCAGGGGTATACGCATGAATCTGTTTTTTAAAGTATCCTGCGGCACTGAAACTAGTAAACTTCCTAAAGTTTCCGATCTGTATAATCACAGTGTTGATCCGCATTGCGTCATCTCCCGTTTAAATTGTTTGGATGTTTAGCAACTGAACTTTTCAAAATGCGTGTGGCTCGTGGTCAATATATATGAGGAAAATGTTTAATCTAATGACTACAATAATTCGACTTTACAGAGTATTTTATCGACAAATTTATTATGTTCCTTGATCCTTCTGCACGCCAGTGTTTGGATCAAGTTGACTCGGGTAATTAAACCTCGCGACTCGAGGCAAAGCAAGTCAATCGATTTTCGAAGGTGGCTCGAGTTAAGTCAAGTCAAGCCACGATTCAAGTCAAATTGAAATTTCGAAGTACGTGGGTTGATTTAAAAGTAATTACAGTTTGTTGGCTGTTTCAAACACAGATTGTTTCGACGTCAAATAACAAACATAAGTTTTAATAATATATTCATTTCAAAATATAATAAAACCCGATGCTTTTCAAGCTGACACTCTTCAAGGGCAATCGTCAGCAAGTGGAGAATTTCAAAAACATGCATCTAGCTACAGTGCATATAACCAATTATGACGTCATAGAAACAAAACAACATGAAATACAGTATAGATAACTAACCTACGTAGTTTAGTTATCTATAAATACAGGCAAACCGCGAACGCAACTAGTGGACAATTTTTAGATTGACTAAAAATTCCTTCTGCTGACACAAGCGCGGTCGGTGGGTTTTAATATAAGTCGATTCCAGTGCAGACAGATGGAAATTTGTGCGTCCTCTACCTAATATAGAGAATCTTTCATTGCGATAGTTTTTAGCACAAGTTGCATTCTCAGCCAAATGCTTGGCGATGGCAGAGTTCATAGCCATGGCCTGATTACGTTCTAGTAATCGCAGATCAGTTACGGCTGCATCTTCGCGAGAGTCCAATGTGCGCGATCTAATAACGCCCGGAACATGTTGTTTGATGCGTTCCTGCAAGCGCTGAGATGTTCTTTCCACGTACCGACAATCACAGTGGCTCTTGAAATCATAGACTATATTGCTTTGTTGAGAAGCAGGAAGAACATCTTTGCGCGTTGCAGGAAGCAATTGTTTGGTGGTAAACACAGCATTAGTTTTTACGTAATCGTAGCAGCGATTTACAGCAGAAATCAATTGCTTTTCAAAACGAGAAGAGATGGGGCCCAGCCACGGTAAATGTATATATACATTCTCCTCAGGCCGTGTGTTCGTAGCCAACACCCTGATCGCACGGATTTGGTTTTTATTATGATACAGTAGACATGAAATCGATATGGACCCCGTACGCTTGCTACACACAACGATATCAATTTCATTGATTGGATACGCATCATTCGCTGACTGCCTAAATGTAGTGTATTTCGCTCTTGATGTTGTGTCATTGAGGGTCAAACTCACAGCAAAGAGTCACTAAATATTCACAAACATAATTCTGGATATTTCTAGCAAAATTGTGTAACAAAGTAGGTAAATTTTTGAGATTGTCAAGGAGCATGCTCGTTTAATGTTGATTTATTATGCTGCCAGCGCCATGCCTAGAGTGGCCCGCTTTTGAAATGTAATAAATTTCAACCAAAGATGCTGTAATGACGTGAAAGTGTAATATTTTAATAAGGTTTACAGTGCAGAACCTACCTAGGTTCGTTTGTGAACGTGAACCTCTAAATTTTCGAGGTTCACACACAGAACGCGAACGTCACGTTCATGCACGCCATCCCTAGCAAAAAGGCGCCGTATCGCTCACGCATACGCAGTACTGCCAAAAAAATACGTCAGTCGCTGTATCGCTCCAGTCTGTAATCATCAGACGAAATTGACGATCGAATACAAAACCTCGAAAGGCTGAAACTAATTGATCTGATATATTAGGCTACAATACAGTGGAAATACTACTCATCTACGCATCCTTGCTATGCAATTTAATAAATAAAAAAACGTATAAACAATATTCGGTAGAAATAAATCTTACAAGAGGGTTGGTAAAGGTGGGAACTGAGCATTCCATAGAACAGATTTAGATTGGTATTATAGATTAATATACGACTAGTACGACAATATAAGCTGTCTGTAAGCTATGATCTTTTCGTGCGTTCATTTGCTTATCATGTAACAATGGAGTATCAGTAAAACGTATACCATAATTCAAAGACTGGTTGCTCTCACAAGTAAGAGCAGCGTATCGCCTATAATTCGAACATAACATACAGCGATATAGTGGACAGTGGATACTGAATACTTAACAACTTGAAATTGACTCGGAAAATTGACTCCGAGTAACGAGTCAATTCACATTACCGAAACGCCCAGTCAAGTCAAGTCGAGTCATTTTTGCAAACTAACTCGAGTCAAGTAAATTCATACGAAAAAGTTGACTGATTCATTCCAACATTGGTGCAGGGTGCACAAAATGCAGTTTGACCTGCCATGGGTTTGGTCAGGGGTGGGCAAACCACGGCCCGCGGGCCGCATGCGGCCCGCAACACCGTTCTGTGCGGCATGCGAGAGTCTAAAGAAACTTATTAAAAATGTTGATAAAATGCGTACTAAAAATCGAATTATTGCAGGGACTTGATTAAACTTTTTAGTATATTTCACCATGATAATTTTAAGGAAGTGCTGGTTCTCAAACTAGGGGGCGCCTCCCCCCTCCCCCCCCACCCCTTGAGGGCGTGAAAGCATCTGAAGAGAGGTGCGAAGCTGAGATCACATTCATTTCACAGTGATTGCTCTGTATTTAGATTCAATTTCACATTTCAAAATCCCTCATCCACAGTCGTAGCCTTCCATATGCCACCAAACTACCCGTTAGGTTGGCTAGCATCCTGGTTGCGTTTTGTGATATGACGATGAGGGGGACGCGAAATCTTTCACCATCATAAGGGGGCGTGAGTTGTAAAGTTAAGGACCACTTTTTAGGGTAAATAATGCCTATATTATATGTTATGTTTAATGTCTGCTGCGACAGCCCGATATTAAAGCCCACGCAGTTTGAAAGGTTTCAACTGCTAAAAATCACAGAAATCCTTAACGATATTGACATAAATCAGATCACGAGTGTGATTTCAGATTGGCCACTCCAGTTTTAATTATTTCAGTGATATGCTTGTAAGAAACGATTCGTACGTTGTCTTAGGTAGATTCGTTCTCTGTATTCGTAGAATTAGGGTATTTATATTTTATCGACACACGAAGCGTGTTTGAGGCTAACATGATTATGATGCTGTCCGCATTGTGTGTCCTGCAGCTGAAACAAAAGTGGAGTTGCCAAATCTATGAACAGATCGCTGCTGACAGATTTAAATTTCAATCCGGTTCTAAGAATCTAGGAATCTATAGTTTTGACAAATTGGTCATTGAAGTCGACCAGCCTATGAAATCTCGCCACTGTTACTGACGCATGTACGAGAATATCAAAGCAATGCTTGATTTGTTTTAAATAGGCATCTACATGTCCTCATTATATAATCAAACACCAATATTGCGTTTTCGTTTATAATCCCAATTTTATATAGTGCAGCCAGCGAATGGATTCGTATGTTGAATGCGGCCCGTGAGCTCAAAAGTTTGCCCATCCCTGGGTTAGGTAATGGGATGGACTCCGTCGACTCGCTCGAAATGTCCAATGTTTATGATGGATTTTCGTTTGCGACCAGTGTTAGATCAAGGGATAAAGGCTATAAAAATTATTCGATAGATCGGCGTTACCATAAGACATCAGCACACGATTCCCGCGTATAAGTATCCCAATATTAAGGATGTGGGTGAGGAATATTAGGGTTGTGGGTGAAAGATATTTGGGTTGAGTGAAGGACGTATATTAGGGTTGGGCGTGAGGAATATTAGGGTTAGATGTGATAGAATCACCGAACTAACGTCCGAAACCCTCAACCCTAACATCCGTCTTCTTCCAACCCTAATATATCCCACTCACAACCCTAATATCCGGCACCCACGACACTAATATCCACCCCCCACCCCAAACACACACACACAACCCTAATATTGAGATGCCCTAAACAAAACCCACTTCCAACCCTAATAACCAGCACCCACAACTCAAATCCCATCCCAATCCCAAACTCGAAAGATAATTTATTTTTCCGTTTATAAATTTCGATCTCGGGGGTATATCGAAGAGGCGTCAAAAACCTACCATTCGAAATAACTAGTTTCTTGTTCCATTTGATTTCCGTCATGTGAAGGAGGGTAATGAAGGATTCTAAAATATGCCAAGGGAAGACTAAAACAGGGGGGTCAGATCTGGTTGGGGTAATTGACAGCGATAAAAATATTGACCAATATTATACGGGAATGGTCGCGCATAGTTACCTTACTATACATCCTCTTATTATCACGAAATGAATACGGACCTGCATGGTTTGGTGAGAGAAGACATAGAATGTGTCATGTGAAGTTACGTTGTCGAAACCTTTCTCGAGGATTGCTCCAGGCGAGCAGAAATTATTGAGATCACCCGGCTTGATTCCCAGTTTTTTTACATAGCCGAAAGGGATGGAAAATAGATTGTCTAACATTCCATTGTAAGCGAGCTTCGTGATGTTTTCAAAATCATCTATGTCGTATAAATGTAGAAAATTCCGGAAAACGGCCGACATGAGTCCAGATAGGTTGTTTGGCAGGCTGCCACGATCACTTTGATAGATTGTCGACATGTACTTGAGGAACATTGGGTTTCGACAAACAGCCAAAAACGTAGGGGAAGTTTGTCGTAATTGGTCAAGCATGGTGATGCCATCGGTGGAAAGGTTCAATGCTGCGGTTATCAAATTTTTGTCGTCAAATCCTCTCAGCGCTATCACTTTATCTGGCTTTTGATCGGACTTCAGCTTCCAGTATATGTTCCAACGGGACGAGGTCAAAATACGAGCATGGTGCCAAATTCTTGCAGACATGATATTGGTGATCAGATCGTTCGCTTTCGCAGAAGTCATTTCGCTGATTTCGGGATACGCTATTTTACTGAAATCTTCTAAACATTGATCTAAACCATCAATGACTATCAGAAATTTGTCCGAATTATTCTCAATCCACTCTTGGCCTGCTTTGGCTTGATCAGGAGTTAATTTAGTATCAGGGTATTGGGCCAGCCTGTCAATGAAGAATAAGTGAAATGCACTTGATGGCGTTTGAAATTGAAGTTTAGCTGCGTCGACAAAATGAACGAGTTT
Source organism: Botryllus schlosseri (assembly GCF_051294905.1). Lineage (NCBI taxonomy): Eukaryota > Metazoa > Chordata > Ascidiacea > Stolidobranchia > Styelidae > Botryllus > Botryllus schlosseri. Next base: position 4,126,497 of record NC_137244.1, on the reverse strand, counting down.
GATATCGTGAAGTGCCGTTACATTTCCCTCAGAAACAGCCAATGAATACATTTTCAAGAATGTTGATTTTCCCGCACCCGCCTCTCCTAAGACCATGACATGCCTGGACGGTTTATTATCCATCGCATCGTGAATTTGTTCCAGATCAATCCCTTTCACGTCTCTGCCAAGCTGATTCTTCGCGTTGTCAGAAGACTGTTCTACCGCATTCTTCATTCCGCTGTCCGGCTCAACTATCATTGCAGTAGGACGAGATTTAAGACCCTGAACTTCGCACAATTTTTTGTGAAGGTGACGCTTGACTTTTTCTAGAAATTCCAATTCTGAAAGAATATGATAATCAATTTATATATTTAAATTTCAGCTCGTTTGAAGGGTCACATGTATTTGAAAGTTATAATATTATGCGGTTGGCCACATAGAAATATGGACTCACAGATCCGACAATTATCGTAAAACTGGATCTGACCTAGATGAAGGCTTCATTAAAATTCCTCTCTATAATCTCGAACACTACCTAAAAATGCAATATACGCGCAATCCTTCATACAGCTGAACAATGTGAACAGGAGCATAGCATAACGTGACTCCATCTAATTGCAAACTCCTAGTTTTACGTGACGTGTTTTCCAATGTGGTAGTGAGTTGTTTACTGTATTCAATAGGCTAATCAAATTATTTTTCCACTTCAACTGTTTGTGTTTGCTAGAATAGAGTCCTTGTTATTCGTTACATTATATATTTCGTTTAGGCTTATACCTGAAGCATTCCCCTGAAAAACAAAGGACTATTTGAAAGTAGCATGTGGACATCATTTCCCTTCACCTATCGAAAATGAAAAAAAATCATGGACAAATTGTTCAAAACAATAATCTGGTTGCATACAGTACCTTAACCCAAAAACCTAGAGGTAGTCACTCAGGCATCGTTAAATTCACCTCGCCTACACATTCGTGCATCTGCTGTACCAACATAAAATTGCTATAAACAATATGTTCAGTGTTCTTAGTGACAAGTTTATGCCGCACTCAAAGCTTTTCGACTTACTCTCATCTCGAACTAATGTCAGCAAATGTTGTTGAATAAGTTCGAAATAGAGAAATAATTTCGTCGTTGTGACGTAACCTTATATTTCACGAGACTGTATTGTTTTGAATTAGCAGCGTGACGTCATAAGGTTGTGTTTACAGTTAACTATTATTTAAGTTCGTAATCACACCAGTTGAAACCTACCTGGTGTCCCCACTATGTGCAGTGCACCGTTAGACTATATAAATGTATAGCTTGACTATAAGAATACAGATGCGAATGCAGATCATTATCAAATGTTTGAAACTCACGCGCTTGCTGCACTTCTTGCTCCTCGGGTCTTGGAGATGAATTATTCACTGTTTTATAAAAAGGAATTCAGTCTTTAACTCAAACTCGATATCGTTAGATAGACAATGAATTTCAGAATTTCGCTGAAGCTCAAACTGCCTACAGCTAAACAGAAGAAACAAAAGCAGGAATAAGACAACAGAGAAACTTAATTTATCACGTTATCACCTACGTTTTCGTTACAAAAAATAAAAAAACAAACATAAAAAAATAAATAAAAAACTGTGTAATCAAGACCCCGAGCGGGAGGCAGCCCTACATATGAGAGAGGGCTTCCGATTGCCGGCGGATACGGAGAGCCGTAAAAAAAAAAAATGACCGACGATAGGTCACATTATTGTAACGCTCAGGCTCTGTCATACCATTTCAGATTGTGATTAACGCAGCCATCCACCTATAGCTGATGACGTAAGAATGCAAGCTCAGATCGCCCCACACTACGATTTCCAGGGCTATAATAATGGGAACAAACTAAGTAAAGGTGTACGCCTATCATTATTCACCTATTCTGAAATTCGCTAGGTCTCTGCTAGCCCGCCGTCGTTCAGCAATGGGAGCTATTTCTTGCCTCCATACCAGGGGTTGCCAAATCAAAATAGGTCGCTGGCCACTTTTCGAAATTCATAGAGGCCGCGGGCCGCATGACTTCAATATCGAGATAAAAATAGGCAACGCAGTTTAAAAGCCACGTTCTGATAACCCTACGTAAGTACAACGCAGATCAATGGCGACGGTCATAGTCACCATAAAAATATATTTCATTGTAGAAATACAAATACAACAAAAAATCATGATCATCAGTTTCATTCTATTTAGAACTATGAGCTGTGCACGATAACTCACAATACTCTTCATTTCGGCAGATGATGATCAACCGTTTTGCGATTCACGGCCGCATTTTGATCACTTATGTTAAATACGGCCGCATTCCAGTGCATAGTCGTAATGAGCTAACTGGATGCCAAATATTCATGTTAAACTGTCCATATACATTGCCGGTTAACTCCTGACTCGAATATTTGCTCATCTCGGGTTACTATAAGCCAGCGGCCGGGAACCTTTTTGGTCATAAGTATTTCTTTCAATACAACATCCATTGTAGTAAAATATTTATTCAACTCATACTTCGCCTTTCTGGTTTTGCTTTTCATTCTGTTTAAATCCCTTTATTGTGCCGTTAACTCTTGAAAAGAGGCACCCGAAAAGTCTTTGAGTTGAATAAATATTTTACTACAATGGATGTTGTATTGAAACATATCTTCAAGTTCTATACCACGAACCAACTGTCATAAGTATTTGGAGTATTTGTGACGTCATTGTACCACGAAATCGAAGTTCACTGAGCAGTGTGCATTAGAGTTGTTCAAAAATAGCTTTTTGGTCCTTGATTGGCGAATAATCCGAGAATTATCAACGAAAAACTCAAATAAATCTGCTTCTACTAGACCAGGGGTTCTCAACCTGGGGGCGCGTGAAACATTTGAAGGGGGGTGCGACGAAGTGGTCTCCTGAAAAAATTTTCGTGCTTCGCGCGATTTACCTACATTTCACGCGTGTTTCTTTCTATATAGACCCTATTTCATATATTTTTATTCTCTCATCAGCATTCATAACCGTCCATACCACCAAACAATCCGTTGGGGTTGCTAGCATCCCAATTGGATTTTGTGATATGACGATAAGGGGGCACGAAATTTTTCACTATCAAAAAGGGGGGCGTGTCTAAAAAAGGTTGAGAACCACTGTACCAGACGGAACTGTGTTAAATTTGTTTTGCATCGTTTATGAAGACAACTCAACAATTTCAAAAGGGTTAACAGCAAAATTTGAATTTTTTTTCAAATTGTTTCTAATAAATTAAAATTTTCAATTGACTCTGCGGTGGCTTATACTGGTTAGAATTGAACCAAATTTGATGTTCAGCGTTTTTCAGGGTAACCTGGCAATTTAATCAGTCAATAGCTGAAAACCGGAAAATAAGTTGTTTCTAAACAACCCTACTGTACACCCGAGTCGCCATTTGATTGTATCTTACCGCACTAATCAAGTCGGTTGCTCAACATTTTAGCATGCGACAGTAAGCAACATGCAGTTGATTAGTGAGCAAGCTACACGTTGGTCGGGAACCTGTTGCAGCTACCTATTATAAATTCTGATTCCGTGAGATCCGAATGATATTTTTCGAAATTTAAGGCAATTAGCATGTATATTTTAAAGCAAAATCAACACTTTTAGACAATTACAGTATGAATCTACTGTTTCAAGTAATACGTGCAACGTGCAAGAGGGTAGCCGCCCTCAATGACAGTCACGCACGATTCGATCAATTCCCCTAATCCAGGATAATAATAATTGTTAACTGATATCGTTTGGTTAACTTCACTACTCAGAAACCTTGCTTTCAACATTATACAAACTTCGTATCGAACTAGACGTATCTTATGTATCCGTTCTATACTCTTAAATAACCTGAAGGTGCCGTGTTTGCGTTATTATTTTAAAAAATATTATATTGGACTGATAAATCAGCATCTGGGAATTATGAGCAATTATCAGTAGACATTATTTGACATAAATGTTAGAATTTTGAATCGAATACGCCATGTTTTGAACCAGCATAGACTTTCCTCAGCTACCACAAAAATAATGATTAGGGTCGTTACGAAAATTTACATCGAAGTTACAGCAATATTGATAAATAATAAGCGGATTAATTGGCAGGCATATCATATCCCCAAAAGATCCATAGGTTCCCGATTGCTGATGCAGACGATATCGCCATTAGTAAACACACTGTAAAGTGCAAATACACCAGCAGAAAATCGGTGTTTTTATCTGATTCCCACCATAACGTGGGGTGTAAATCGAGCAAAAGGCGCTTTCGCCGATCAAATTGTGATTCCCGTTGGTTAGGCGCCAGCGTCACGACACTAATGACAGTGGTTCGAATCCAGTTTCGGATAAACTTCTATGTTTTCAGAGGTTTGTCTGGTCCGCTCATTGCTAACCTTGTTGCGATTGTAGTGCATTAAAAAGCCCATGAGAGCGAAGGTGAGTCGTGCCAAAATATCGGCAGCAAAGACGCAAGATGCGGACGCACGAAAAACGAGAGTTGCCGATGGTGGGAGAGCGCGAGGATGGAAGTATGACAGAGAAATACCGCAAAGACACTGCACTTACTGAAATTACCGTGCTGTGTGCAAACGACCTTATATACGAGGAGCGCCAATGTTGTGAGTAAAACAAACAAGCACATTTCCAATGGGTGAAAATGAGTCTGTAACACCAATCATTATGGGGATATATCTTTAGAGTGAAGTCGGTTTTGTTTTTGTGTATATTCCCTCGATATCTAAAAAAGTGTTACAAGAAAACAGAATCCTCCACACATCTGGGATATATCTCAATAAGAATTGGTGTATTTGAGCCATTTACTCTCGTTGGAATGTTGAATTGAACCTGATTTACGCCACATGCCACGGCGAAAATATGATAGATACACCTATTTTCCACCCAGGGATTTACTTTGCACCACGAGAAATTGTAATTACTACTTTATCGACCACCTCTAGCATATTCCTCTTTTAAGCGCAAGCCTACAGAATATATGTTATGTGGTACGATCGTTCAAATAGTGGCGGTGTAACATCGCTTTATTGTGGAAAACGTTCTGGCCGTGCTTTTCTAACCACCTCGTTTATGACATCGATTTCGTCACGCGTGCTCTGAGAAACACCAGCTCTCTCTACTGGACCAGCGAATTCACGTTCTACTTCTCTCAATTAAATTGTCTTTGCGCGCATATTCGTTTACAAAATAATTCTTGACTTAGTTTCGTGATAGTCTTTTTAATTGGACCGCGAAATAGGAAAGTGTGTTAGTGTATGCCTGCGAATTGAAAGTCATTCCTGCGCAAAGTGTGCATTTGCGCATATTCAATTGCAAACAATTGTCGCGATCTCAGACTCGGAACCCCATTGTGCTATACGCAAGTTGAGGAATTACGGATTAGATACACGCTTTCTCGTTTGCTATCATCTCCAGGCTACTAATTATTGTCTGCTTTATACACTCGTATTTCCTCGAAGACACTAATCAGTGTTTGATTTGTTATTCTGACTGCGCATTGTGCAGTGCACGGCGTTGAATTATGTTGTCAAATATTGATGCAACAAGAGATCCTCAGTGGCGGAAATTCTGAATTTAATCGATTAGTTTGAGCGTGAGCCTTCTATGTTCCAACCAACTTCGCTGAACGGACTCTATCGAGCGCAACCATATCGCGGATCGAATTTCAAACCATCGCGATTTGTATTTCTATTGATAAGGTTGCGGCATGCGCCCATATTGCTCTTGCTGCAATAACACCTGGATAAATAAAATCGCACCATTTCACGACCAAATTCGACTGGCTGATCGGGACTTACGTATGGCGCAGGCCCCTGGCTAATATTAACCAGCGCGTGGTCGGTATCAAAACCCTAGGTGCGTAGCTAGTGAGTTTCTCATTTAAAACTAGAATTCCAGTTCTTTTGAAATGCCAATTCACTAACTCGTATTATCGATGCTGCGTACTGCAAATTAGCGAGAATCATTTGTACGCGAAATGGGTCATCGATATCTCATGTGCACTATCGGCGGTGGTTTGATTTAGCGCGTCCGCATGCAGGCCTACTACCGTCCGCAGAAACACTTTCGCCAAACAGTAACAATCTCTAGTGTAATATTGTTTGTGTTTATGTATCTTTTTGATTAAAACTTATGCCCGCGTCTGAAGAAATTGTGCTCGTTGCCATTGCCAAATCTAGGTATTCAGGTATAACTAGCGCATCTTGTAATTGTAATTATTGCAGGTTTGCGGCATGTCTGCAATTCCGTTATCATCGCAACCTTGCCGGCCGATTGTACACGTACAGTCCGATAAAATTGATCACAACTATGTATTTTGCACAGTGAACTGATGCTGATTTTCGCAAACTAACGATCCTTATTAGATATACAAATTCAGCCTCATCGTTAGAAACGTAGATTTCATCGCGCGCTCTGAGAAGCACCATCTTCTATCGCGATTTGACGACCAAATATCCGTTCACCTTCTGCAAATCAGAGTGCATTATTTGCATCGATGAGGGCCGCAAGCCGCGTTTAAAATATTTAGTGAACCATTTTTTGTGATAAATATTCCCGGAGCGCAAGTTGAACAGTGTTTTATTGTGTGTGCCTGCTAGTTGGAATTTATTCCAGTGCCCATAATAATTATCCAATTATCTCAGCAACCAATCGTGGCGATGTGAGCCAAGTACGCAATACTAAGTAAAAATTCATTGCGTTGGCGGTAAGAAATAATTACTGATTGGCTGCGCGCGTTTGTAATCATCATTCTTGCCTGTCTTTCGTGTCCCAGAATTGTCGCGCCACGTTACTGCTCAGTGCTCAGTCCAGCGACGAGTGCCGAGCTCGCGGCAATCAATGACCTAATTTCGCAATCATCTCAGCGGGAGATCGCGTCGCGTTACATTAAACGATGCGATATGCGTGCACAGACAAATCTCGTTAATTTGCCCTCGTAACACTGATAACACGACTTGTTGAATTGCAACTGAACTTTAGCGTCAGAATGGTCATTTCAAAAGGACAGGGTTTCGACACCCCCCTGACTATACGCGCCTACCGCCACCCCATGAAAAAATAAAAGTCGGCGCCTATGCACTTGCATATATAATATTACGGTGATTCTGTTAAACAGGATGTGACGCGCTCCTAGCCACTTTTCGAAAGGAGCATCATCCAACGGTTAACACATTTACTCATTGGGCTCTGAATGTAGTTGGCGTGCCACACAGTGAATAGGCTGCTGATGGTCGCCCTGCGTTGCCTTGATCCTATTATTCCCGCTAAGGCAGGGACTTGTTTAATAAACCAGATTTTTTATATTCAAATTCAATAGAGAAGATATGCTCATATCAAGAAGTGAAATAGTTGTATCAAACTTGTCTTGGAAAGAAGGTCTCTATGTTCGACTGAAATCAAGGTGTCGTTTCATGCATTTTATATGACTGTATGTCTGTAGTTGACCGGTATTTTGTATGTATGATCGTGGTGGATTTTATTATAACTAACACGGTAATGAAAACATGTTGTCAAATTGTGATGTCTTGCAACACATGGGTCAATATGTCTGCCATAAAGCAACAACGATGCAGGTAGAGATAGGGTTAATAGCGGTTGTAAGCCGCAGTAGCGAGAGGGTTAATGCGCGGTAATAAAATGGTTAATGAGTCTGCAGCTGAAGTGCGAAAAGTGTATCTTTTGAAGCCTCATGTTTGCATCGAAGGCGTATGATACGCCTGGCGATCGCTTCCCATATTGTTAACTGGGACGAATATCCTGTCGGCGGTATTTGTTAACGTGACTCATGCGCGACACTGAGTCAGCCAAAAATATGTCTATTTTTAAGTAGGTGTTGGCGAATTTTAATCGAACTTCGTACTTATCGTGAATAAATCAAGGTCGGTAAGCTTGTATCATGACGTTCGCTGGAGTTTCATCAAATAGTCACTGGCACAGTGTTGAAAACCATAGCTGACAGGTTTTTTTTGGAGCAGTACGTAAAATTGGAAATCATTCATCCCTTCGTCCAAAGGATTTGCGAACGTTGATTGGAAAATGCAATCCAGCACAATTATAATCAGCTAACTATTTGCCGCGAATCGAGTTCTTCCCGGGACCCCTTCGTGTTCGATGTAAAAGACGAGATACTGCTTTAATACACCCCTTCTCGTTTGTAATCTGTTCCGCGTATTGTTCTCCGCTTGATACACTCGCATTCTTGAACTGTCCCCATAATTCCAATTGTGAGCGTATAATTCAACTAGTTACTCATGCGACACATTGTACGTTGAATTGCATTCTTATTCGTTCGGTCATATCTCATGGTTGTCAGCACAATAAAACATTGCAGGGTCGCGGACTGGAAAAAGTTGGGACACACTGACTTGAAATGCCTAGTCAGTTGCGTTTACATCCAGTATAGCCTATGAGCAGGCCGTGTGATTTTGGCATTTTTCAGATTTTACTTTTGATAATTTTGGTATCGCCATAAATTCATATTTATAGACTCGAACTTGGTCTTTCTTATGAAACGGAAGTCACAAAGCATGCAGTATCCACACCAGGGCTTTGGAGCCGGAGCCGAAGCCCGGAGCCGGAGCCCCAGAGCCGTGTATTTTCGCCGGAGCTGGAGCCGGAGCCGGAGCTCTACATAAAATTCAGCCGAAGCCGGAGCCGGAGCTGGAGCCCGTTATTTGAGTAGTAGCTCCGGCTCCGACGTATTTCATAAGATGCTATTATATATGCAACAACCACATCTGCTGATTTATCATAATTGAACAGCAGGCCTGAATTTTAATTCTGTGCACAGCAATGGCAGAGAGTTAAAGTGCGTTCTAGTGCAACTATGATGTTATCGACAATTGACAAGTATTCATTATGACGCCACAAGCCGGTACGGCGGGACTTATGTCTTCGTTGCGACGTCGGATGTTACTGACGCCTGACAGACTCTAGATTACTATAGAATAGATAACTAACCGATGGGTAGATTATAAATCTATATAGACCAGGAATGGCCAACCTTTTCGGCTAAAGGGGCACATGCAATTGACGAACAAGTGCGCGGTCCACTAGCCGCGCCAATCGGGTAAAATTTTCAAAGTTGATAAATAAACTAGGTCAATATAATATTATTACTTGAGTATATTGCGGGTCTACTGTATACCGCCCGCTAGGCTCGGTTTGCAAGGACACGACTATTCGGCGTCTGGCCACATCGATATCGAAGGTCTCCGATAATATACAACAATCATTTTGTGCCTACATTTCACCGTCGACGATCTTTATGCGAGCGCAAACGCGAAAAGACTTTCTCCCGTAATTGCGAATACAGTTAGACTCAATCGGATAAATTAGGCGTTTATTTTCATTTTCAGTAGGGAGTAGGCTACCAAGCAAGAAATCGTGTGACAATTAAACACGCGAAGCGTGAAGAAAAATTTCTCTACTATTTTAGTTTATTGTAATGTACGACATTTTACTGAAGATGTGACTGGACCCTGGATCTGCCAATGCATCGGAACTGATATTTTAGTCATCAACATCCCAAGTGTCGCAGCCAGACTTGTAATTTTTGGTTGGCATTGCAAGTTCACAATCCGAGCAATTCAATTTCGATAATATAATAGGAATTTACCTCGAGGGCCACGCAAAAACCTCTCGCGGGCCACATTTGGCCCGCGGGTTGGCCACTCCTGATATGGACAGGCCCATTCGTTAATTTCAGAGCCGGAGCCGGAGCTGGAGCCGGAGCAGTGGTAATAATGCGGCTCCGGAGCTGGAGCCGGAGCTAATGTATGAAAGAAGAAAGCTCCGGAGCCGGAGCTGGAGCAGTTTAAATTTACGGCTGCTCCAAAGCCCTGTTTACGATGAATAGCGTTATAACAGGTCAGGCTTGGCCCGTCTGTGCCTTAACTATACCTATCCACGCGTAACGCGTATTGCGTTATTAGCAGAAATGTTCAAAATTTAGTCATTCCATAGAAAATAGGCCTATCAATCAACCAGATCAGAGGTTCTCGACCTTTTTGACCTCGCGGTCAATAGTGCCGTTATGTAAATAAATCGTACGGTACTGTATTGGTGTAGCGCGCTTTTATAGTCCTATGTACGCCAGACTGGGTAAGGTTTTCCCTTGGGTACTAGTATACAATTAGTATGAGTCGGTATGATTGCAGCGATCATTAAAATGAGAATTCGATGCTTACCGTAGTCTCCGGCAATGATGTTCACCGTAGAATTCTGTATGATCACGGGGTTGTCACCATCGACAAGTGTTGCATTTCCTGTAGGAGATACGGATATTCTCGTTTGTTGATTCAAAAGCAATTCTCTATCACTATAGCCTACGTCAGTGGTACTGAAGCTTTTTTGACGCGCCCCCTTGATCATAGTGAGAAATGTTGCTCCCCTTATCGTTACAACAAGAAATATTAAAAAGAACAACCAGAATTTTTGCAATCCCAACTCATTATTTAGTGGTATGGAAGGTCTTATGGCTATTGAGATATTTCTCAAATATGGAACTCGGACGATACACGGAGCAATAATTATGAGCTGGAGATGAATCGCTCGGAACGCGAAAAAACATCAATGTATATGGATGGTAAAACGCAATTATGACATTTAATTCCAAATCTTATAAAATTTTAATTCTCTTTATCATGTGAATTATGTCGTACTCAGTCAATATCGATCACAGCACAACATTTAGATCAAATCGTAGTGGTTGCTGAATGAACCTACTCGAGGAATGAGCTGTTCGTGATTGGATACCATCTCGACCCTGGTGATGTCCATCTTGATCGGTCATTGGAGTCTTGTGGAGAATATTTCATCGATAAAATCGCAAAGCTACTACGAGCTACCTGATGTAGCGAAACTAGCTCGAGAACTGCATTGAAAAAAATCTTAATTTATTTGCGGGTGCCATCATCATCGTCGACGAGTAGCGCAGTGTATCAAATTAAATCGCCAGCACAGTACGACACCAATGGTGGCGGTTCAGACTTTGGTTCCGGCACGTTTTTACAACTTTATTTGGGTTTTTGTATATTTCTATGTAATAATCATACGATAGCTCTTTAATTTGCCAACCGCGATTTTTGAGACTCGGGTGATGTCGGAACATGTTTCAGCACCGTGTGGATATAATACCGGATACCAACTGTAATAGTTCAGGATTTGAACGTCGAAGTCTGGTACTGCGCTATATGTATGGAAGTCTTTCCTAAACTTTGATCGTCGCTTGACACAGTTATTGATGTCCTCACCCCCTCCCCTGTTATCGAGGCTGTCCCAGAACATGGTTTATAAGCAGGACTATAAGCTGAGGAACACTTAGACTAATCTGCTAGCATTCGCGGAACAACAAATTTTCGCTGAGTCAAAAAAAATCAAAAATCAATCACTTTACACATCTAATACATTACCACAGATTACCGGTGCACAAGATTAACTATGCATCAACAAAGTGTTAAAAAAAAAACCATTAAAATATATTTAGATATAATTTTCGCACAAAACGGAAACCTTATAAGGAATATTTGTTGAAAATCAGCGTGACTTCCGCTGTTGCATTTTAGATGTCAGTGCAGAAATAAAGAGGCTTTACCTTGTAATGTGTCATCGTATTGTTCGGTCGAAACGCAACTGCTGCGTGATACCAATAGCTTAATTACAGCTTATCCCATATATATATTATAGATATGATTGACATTTCCGAATGATGGCGTTCGTATTTCGAACGCTAACCTCCCCTGCTTAGGCCACACCACAAGACTTACCAGCCACAGTCACATTTCGACTATGCTGATCGGTTCTAATTATAGCTGCAAACAAAGATGGCCAAGACGAGCGTGCCATCACAAATCAGTAGAGTGTGTTTTGACCCCCTCGGGACCCCGGAAGGTTGTTCACGAAACCCCAAGTGCTCCATGGAAGAAGCACTGTCATATGAGTGGCCCGTACCGAAGAGCCCTCAAAATCTTTAAATCCAATAAAAACACCCCGCTCGAAAATTGATTGATATAGTAAGAACAGTAAGTGATATAGTACGGACCGTAACTGCCGCACCCCTGACCCCCCCCCCTCCCAATTGGAGGAGCGATCTTGAAGAGGGCCCCAAATTATTTCGTGAATTAGCCTAAATTATAGAGTATTTTTTTTTAAATTTTTGCAACTTTTTCAAAAAATTTAAAGTTGCCAAATATCTTGATTATTTGGTACTCTTCCCCCAATAAAAACACGCAAGATATATATAGAAATGGACATATCGGCGTTGGCCATTACCACGCCACTACGATCCAAGATATATAACGATTTAGAACATATTACATGCGACTCCAAGAAGTGTGCCAGAACGATCGGCAGCGCGAAAAGCTTGGCCGAAATAGACTGCCCTTACGCAGACCGAAAACTTCGTTATATATATAAAATAAAACGTTTAATTGTCCATAGGCGCCTAAATGACTGGCGCCATATGTTCCAGTCTTCCTGTCTTCATATCTTGGCAATCTGAACCTCACAAGACAAATAGCATCCCGCAGGAAAAAAATATATGCCAGTGAAGAAACACCAATTTGAAACCGTGTGCGTCTTTTGGTTTAGTACGTTTGAGCGATTCTATATTTTTGATACAGCAGACAGGAGGTCACGAAATAAAATCATGTATCGAAGTCATACCAACGGGTCCGCCCGCCCGAAGATGTTTAATTAATATTTACGGGCCCTACAGTTTCCGGTAAATCTGATAACGTGAGCAGAGAGGACAAGAAGTTGATAGAAATATATATGCAATTCCCGATCTTATTGACCGATTGTATCATGAATTATCGAAAATGTTCGCGCCTCGCGCTAGCTCACTAAACAGTGCAGCTAATTTAGTGGCAAAAGCGAACACTGTGATGAGGGGGTCGTTCTATCTACCCTATGAGAACCCAAAGCCAAGTTTGTGTGTGTGGGGGGGGGGGCGTGGCTGACGAAGTGCTGTTTCGTTACTGCTAACTGGTATACGCCCGAAGATGTTTAATTAATTATTATTGGGCGGTCCAACGTTTTCAAACACACCTCGCTCAGCTCTACTCGGTAAATCTGCTTTCCTGAACAGAGAGAGAGGATCAAAATTGATAGCAATATATATGTAATTCCCGATCAGATTGACCGATTCAATTATGATTTACTGAAATTTTTAGCGCTTCGCGCGTCTAGGCGGGAAAAGCTGACTCACTAAACGGACACCCGATGCAGATGTCAAATAGCGGCAAACAGCGGATAGCCAAATGGGGGCCTGACGAAGTGCTGTTACGGCCCTGATAGTAAGTACTGGCACCTGACTTATGTAGGCGGCTACACAAAATGTAGTGATAGGAATAAACTATATGAGCTCGTTGCCACATTTAACTTGTCTGATGAAATATTCTTGAGCTTGACAAGGCTACAACCGATTCTTTCGGAAGGGTAGAAGTAACTACGGGACCTTGCACGGGTTCTGAAAACTTAACTCCTATATTTTCAAGAATAAAGCGATATTCTCGACCATTAGACAACATAGGTTACCGGGGCCATATATCTATAAATTATTCTATGAAAAAATAAGTCAACAGTGGTCTTCTAATATGGAATAACCGTGGGGTCGAACCTTATAAGACAGGTATTTCATTCGGCGTTATGCAGCAAAGGTTCTTCTGGTATTGCCTAACTTTGGTGTAGCAAATACCATATTTGATTCCAAAACAAGGTTTACGAGCACTTCGACGAAAATGCATTTTATTAGACATAACCAATGATACCCAAAGACAAAGGGGCTAATACTTCCAATGTATGCAAAACAAGCGGAATTAGCTGTTTCTTTTTAATTCTGTGTCTTTAGAAAGCTGCATTTTCTACGGTGATCTTGCATGGTCTACACCAGTGGTTCCCAACCTTTTTCGATTCATCGCCCCCTTTTCAAGCTCAACGTCGATCATCGCCCCCCAGATTTTGTGAACCGAAAAATCGGTATACAATCTGTAATCATCGGCGGGTTGACTAAAAAAAAGGTCAAATTTTCGGCTCGTTGTCGAATTTTACACTTTTGCAACTAAATTTCCGTGGGTTGACTAAAATAAAGATCATTTCTCCGACTTGACTCCAATATAGCCGTTTTAACGCGCCATCGCCCCCTATCGCCCGCTTCGCTATTTTCGTCCCCTGTCGCCCCCTTTGTCCATTTTTGCCCCCCTATCGCCCCCTTCGTCATTTTCGCCCCCCTAGGCCACCAAATCGCCCACGTTGGGAACCACTGGTCTACACCAAATAGACTGAAGGTATTAACCCAAGATTTCAACTGTATAGTCTCAAACCCAATACCTATCGCTTTTATTTCTCACTATTATTATTTGTAATTGACCGATTTTACATGGGTTCTTATGAGTTGTAAATCGTCGTGATTCTGTTTCAAACTGTTGCTGTGAAAAGGGCACAGTAGGCTACGTAATTGTACCAGCGCAGCAATCAGCAATGTCTGAACTTCGTTTACATGGCAAACCCAACCAAACAACGATTTTATTGATGCGATTGTGTCAACATCTACGATGCAAAAATAATTATACTGAGTGTTAAATGGGATGTCTCCTTTGACGCGTCCGCGCTATCTACTTCTGAGCATAATTATGGCATGCGCATGTGATGGCATGGCCATGCGCTTGTGATGTTACGAGCGTGAGTTCAGTAACTAATTAATTTCAATAGTGCGCGCGATTTGCTGAATAAAGATTTTGTTATGTTGTATGTCAAGAATTTGTTGATGACGCGAGATTCGTGAAAGAATAGGTAATCAAAATCTAAGTAGATATCAAAGTTCAGCCCGTTACTGTTATATTATCGCTGTTCAAATCAAAATGCATATGATGAAGACAACTGATGTCGTCCTCAACCCCAAATAGTAGGATATAAGCATAGATAGGTTCCGTATTCTTCCTACCAGTCTGACTCGTCTTTAGGCCTACAAGAAATCTTGTATCTCAAGTCCGGATGCGTGTACCAATAAATGTTTGGTATCTACTGCCCGGACTGACTGTCATTTACATATATCTCAGCAGTCTGATTGTTATCGACTTACCGCGACTGCCTTGAATACAATGACGCGAAATCAACACAGATTGCTAATCCATAAGGTATCATTGTTTAAACAATAGCTGGCATGACCATAATTGACCACGGAAACTGTCTAACGCAGTGGTCCTCCAACTGGGGGGGGGCGTGAAGCTGCGGTCATATGAGAAAAATCTTTTCGCTCCGCGCCACTTACCCCAATTCGTGGTTATTGCTATGTAGGCTATTTAGTCCGACTTTGATATTTGTAAATTCTCTCAACAACAGTCATAACCATTCATGCCATCAGACTATCCCCTTGGATTGCTAGCATTGTGTGTGTGTGTATGTGTGTGTGGATGGGGGGGGGGTGCGAAATTCTTTACTATCATAAAGGAGGGCGTGTCTAAAAAAGTTCGAGAACCGCTGGTCCAACGGGAGAACTGGCACATTGAAAACTGAATGCAATGTATTTAACAATCATATATTTGAGGATTCACTAAACCAGTTATTTTCTTATCTGGGGTTCATGGTCCCCTTGAGATCGGTGGACTAGTTTCAAGGGGACCATGAAAGACCGGTAAAAATGGTAGGTAATCGGCGAAAAAGTCGAGAAAAGAGATTCTGGATTTCTGGTGAATATGTTGCTTGATCAATCCGACAACTAAGATGTAGATCACTCCTTCCCAACCGGTGGATCACGAGGCATTTCTAAATGTTACAGTATTATATTCAATATGTCATTCGGGACTGCTTTTGGTTGTTATAGAATTCCAGTAATCTTTTTATTGTTTTGCAATCAATTTTATAGTGATAAGTGAATAAAATAAATTGGAACATTACCGATCTTACATGTGGCGTAGGTCGAAGATATGTGCACCGTTACATCTATTTCATGATTTTCAGCATATTACACTGTGCCGCTGCGTTTGAAAATTAATTTTCAAAGGTCAAAGATGTTTTAACTGTTTTTCGATCAATGTTTTTCGCTGAACTCAAAAATGCAACCAGTTTTTCTCAATCAGGTCAAGTTTTATCTCCACGGCATATTCAATTATGCTAGCTTTTGGTCATTATTCTACACTACAGTCTACACAATGAAACAAATTTCTGTGGTAGCTTAATTGGTCATGCATGTTGTCAATTTTTGCAAGATGGTATTTTTATTTGAATTCAAGGTTTTGCAATGACAACCGTTTAAATACTACTGAAACATAATAACAACGTTGAAATAAAGGCTCTTACAACTAACCAAGAAATCATAATTTTGTTCAATGGCGCTCAACCTAACAGAAGAAGATATAAGTTAATATGTTGCAATATAGATACGTAAACACTTAACATCACAGATATGCGTTTTAAATGCAAAATCCTTACCAACATCAATGTGTGAAGTGTGAAATGAAAACGAAGTGTTCAAAATAGCTTAACAAAGAAAGCGTTGCGCGGATCCAGATGATATAAGAAACTGATACTGATATTTCGACGATAAATATAATAACAATACAAGATACAAATGATTTATGCTGACAATAAATGTGGCTTCACATATTCTCTTCCATGTTTGGTTATAACTGCGGATCTCTCTTTAAGCCACAACGGTTATCCGCAAACATGTTTACGTCCCTGTATTCCTGATACCTTTCTTCCATCTGGCTAAGTTCTTGGTGGAATCTCTCACCTTGTTGTTCGCTGTAATTACCACAGTTGACTGGAAAGTAATCATAAGTGAGAAGTCAGGAAGTGCATTTTCGCTGACATCAGGGCTTCAAGGGATTGAAATTCAAGCAGCTCTTTGACCTGTGCTTCGTAATTGGGGGTTCTGTGCTTTCCTGGCAATGTTAAAATGACTACTCGTAAAGCTGCCCATGGTAATTTTCTACTGCACCCATATGTGCGCACTTCGTCTTTGATCAGTTCACAGATTTGTGGCCTATGCCCAAAGCTAATATTGACCCTGAAACTTCTTTACAGTATACTATAGGGCAGAGGTTCAAAAACTTTTCTAGACACACCCCTTTTTGATAGTGAAAAATTTCGCTCCCCATTCTCGTGACATTACGAAATATTAAAGAGAGAAATCAAATTGCTAGCAATCCCAACGGATAGTTTGATGGCATTAAAAGTTATGGCTATTGATGAGAGACTTCTCAAATATGAAATTCGGACAATAGACAATAGATAAACCAAGATCTGAAGGTATCGCGCGAAGCGCGAAAAAGAAATGTTTACAGCTGCTTCGTGTCCCCTTCATATGCTTTCGCGTTCCCCACTTTTAGAATCACTGCTATAGAGAATGGTATTCGTCACAATAGAAATATTTTCTAAACTTTCCATCAAAACATTATTTCTAAATCCTTTTTATGGCATCACAAATCTCAATCGCATAACGCTGAAAGCTGCAGTTTTCGAAAATTCAACTGCAATTTGCCCAAAATCTAGACCTGACTGAAGAAAACGGATAACAGTTTTGGATTCAGCACCAAAAAGTACACTAAGAATCGTTAATACTTCATTAACCGTAAAATTAACGCAGCTCAGTGTTATCGTAACAGTTCAATCGAGCCAATCAAGCCTAGACTCGATCTGATAATATCAAATATGCAGGCTAGACCTTCGCAATAGTAATATAAATTACATTTGTGTAACTATCTCTTTACTCGGTATTTTTTTTTTCATTAGGTCGATCATATACCATTGTCGGTCGAAGAATAAAACTGACTTTAAAAGCGGTCGCGAACTAAAAAAAGGTTGGGAAGCACTGATCCAGCTGAAGCTCACATCAAAAAGTATAAGATTTTCGAATCTGTGCATGAAAGCCTGTAGCGACTTTCGATAGACCCCTATTAGCCTTTAACGAGTGGCATGAACATGGATAAAATATACAATTACGTGCTATGTAGGCTATATGGTCAATTTGATCACATGGGTTTAGACTTTAGAGTGGATCGTATTTAGAGTAATCTGTACTTGTGCCGAAAGTGTACACCGTTGATAATGCAGCAGCAGTCGGGCATTTTGTTTCAAGGGATTTCGATCTCTATCATCGTTATCAATTATTTACATAATTCTATACATAAATCCGACGTCCATACCGTGACTGAACATTGCACTGTTATGGTAACGCTAACACTCAAACTTATCTTGGTTGAATGCAGACTGTATTTGCAGCCTCCAAGCAGCAACCGGTAATATAATATACCATGTATTAGTAACTTACTGGTGAAATTCCTGCTACGCGTCCTTGAGGACTCAAACACAATTTCATGGGTCACGGGTTACGACGCATGATACGCAAAAACCACAACGTATGTCTCAGATGTTGTTAAAGTAGTTTCTACCGAAGTACCACGAGGAAATTTCTAATCGACTACGTTTAGAAGTAGAGATCAGATATGTCATAGCGACTTCAAGTGGAAGTATAAAATGATAACTCCTAAATTACTAAAGTAAGTAGTTTCACGAAACAGATTTGGCCGGGTCGCAGACTTACAGCAGTTGTTCGGAGACGGATTCGTTCGAAATCGAAAGATACATTTTGACAAATAACACAAAATGACTAATATGGCGGTACTTTCGAAAATATATTCAGTTACTTTGATACAGGGGATATTTCGCTCGGTTATAATAACAACTACACTCATAAATGGGATGCAAACTTATTTCAAACCACTTTCCACTTTACAAAATGGTAAACTAAGTAGTTTTGCTTAGAAAAATGTCAGGAATACGTGGAGGTACTCAAATAAATAAGTGCTTGAGTATCTGAAAAAGTAGAAGTTCTGATCGCAAAAATCTAAATACCTTCTACGATTCATGCGTCCAATTCATTTTACGGGTATTTGGGCATGTACTGTAAACCTGGAGGATATGGTTGGCTTATACAAGTAATCATGGTATGCAGCAAAACATTGTCAGGCTTGACACCGTTTAAAGAAGGAACGAAATGCCATAATACATATATTCATATCCTGCAATAGAAAGAAACGCATCCAGTATTTCAGTGACAAACAACTGATTGTCATGGTGCAGTTTGAAAGTATTGTAGTCCTACCCAATATTGCGCGTTCCCGTCAAAATGTAATCAGTTTCACTAAATCTTCTTGCAGCTACGGTATGTAGTCATGCCATGAAATCGACCAATGCTTCGTATAGGAAATTGTTTTGTGTTATATTAAGTTCTCCTTAATGACAGCCTAATGACAAGTTTTGGGATAAACATTTCTTTATGTCAAACACTTTCCTTTTCTCCACGATCAGCATTCATTCAACAATCATCAAATCGTAACAAGATCTTGTTACATAATGGGACTGCTGAACTAAAACACTCGAATGATATATTGCTTCATACAATTTGCTGCAGCTGTCTGTAATCCATGATAAAAAACACAAGGGTGCTGCGTAACACCCTTCCGACAATGAACAAATATTGCCTTTCATGTTTGCTAAATGACTGCTACTTCAACTATCATCAAATGCAAATATGATATCATCCTGTTACGTAATGGGACTGATAAACTAAAACAATCGAGTGATAACTTGCTTCTTATAATTTACTGCAGCATTCTGTAATCCAGGATAAATTAAGTGTTACCTAACTCCCTTCCAGCAATGAACAAATATTGCCCCTAATGTTTGTAGAATGGCTGCTACTCTCGTAAAAAGTAAACGAATCTTAACAGGTGCTTCTACGACGTCAGCTGAAAATGGACCTTTGCCCGGAGGTAGATAAGAGTAGCACTCACATTGCCACCTCAGATCGGTGTCTTTGCAACTCCAGCAGCCATATTTCTTCTGGATATTGACAAATCTTTAACGACTTGGAATCGACTTTGTGTCGAGGTGTCATTCAGAGAGGGGATGAAACCGTCATATACGCTAAAGTGAATTTACAGAGGTTTGGCCGGTTTCTAGTAACACTCATTTATGATATCATAAGAGTGAGAAAGAAGCTTGAATGTTGAAATATGTGCAAGGAATATCATGCCCATGACATAGGGTTGCCATATGTTTGTGGCTCAAATTCCACCACGAGCAAGTATATAAACAGAAAGACGCACTTTGTGACATTTCAATTGCACCAGGCTGTAGTGTAAGGTGTTGCAGAGCAGATATGCTATTACTACTTATAGGGATGGTGCGAACCTCTGAAAGATTATAGTTAGTGACAACACTTTCATGATATATTCTCTGTGAACACAAACGTGCGCGTGAATGGCGCCACCTGACGCCGCAATGCCATGCTAAAAAATGTTGGTGCAGCTCTAGGTATGTAAAATGTATCTATATCGTATTTCTAGCAGTGTTGGGATGACTCGAGTCATGACTTGACTCGAGTCAGACTCGAGTCAACTTTTTCGTATGACTTGACTTGACTCGAGTCACTTTACACAAATGACTTGACTTGACTCGAGTCACTTTACAAAAATGACTTGACTTGACTTGACTCGGCGCTTCAGAAATGTGAATTGACTCGTGACTCGGAGCAAAATTTACGAGTCAAATTCAAGTCATCAATAAGTAAATGGTGTCGACTCAGTGGTTCTCAACCGCCGGTCCGCGGACCGGTGCCGGTCCGCGACGACATTCCTGCCGGTCCACCAGGTGTATTACAATTTTATACTTTAATTTCAAGATGCAATGTCGAAGGCTTGTCCATTGAGAAAATAAATGAAACATCAAATTTGAAACTTTTTTCAACATTTTTGAATTTCCTTTCGCGCTTTGCACGATTTAGTGTGCCTAAATGTCTTGCTGATTAGGCGCCCTTCTCCGAGAAATACGCGTGATTTATCTGCATTTCGGCGTCAGCCATTACCGCGCCATGACGTAGGCTACCAACACATAATGAAGTTTAGGTTAACATGGTACTCTGAACGGTGGGTCAAAAATTCGGCCGCGAGAAAACCGCTTCAGTCGTGAATGATCGAAAATTTTCGCTATCGGCGCGATTAAGCTACGTGAACTCTCTGCTTACGCTGAGTAGAATCGATGTGCTCACAAGTACAGGTGAAAACATCCACCCAACTGTAGGGTCTGGGGGCGAAGCCTATGCTCGGACAACTCGATAATTCTAGTTGACTAATTTCACTAAATTAGAGCAAAATGCCAGTAATCTAATTCTAATCTGGAAAAGCTGAAAATTTTCTAGTTGTCCAAGTCTGGTGGTGAGTCGTACTTTCAGATATAGGCTGCGCGGCATGGTGCCGTGAAAACTCGTGTTGTATGGTAACCATTTCAGGACTGTTGATGATTTGACCATAGTGTCCTATATGGTGTCGACACAAGCAAATCTCACGGCTCAGTGAAATTGATTCACGTCACAATTTCCATTTGGCTACATGCAATTTGGCGGTCATTTTTGACCGGCTTGCCGAGCATTAAATTTGGTGAAACGGGTATCAATCGAAAGCTGACTCTGCACTGATTACGAAAATATAAATTTTATTCCGCTGGAGACCCTGGAACCCCCACAATCAGCCTCTAATTTTTCATTGTTATGGTGATTGTCAGTAGTATAGTCGATCGGTCGCATGACGCAATGGGGTTCTTATGGGTGCGGCGGTGACTCGTATTGAAAACTCGTGGTGGTGACTCGTACTTTCAGACCCCCCCTTCCACCCGACCGGTGCCATTGGTTCTTATGGACGCGGTCGTGATTCGTACTTTTGGGTATAGGTTGTGGCGGTGACTCGTATTGAAAACTCGGGGTTGCGATTCGTACTTTTGGGTATAGGTTGTGGTGGTGACTCGTATTGAAAACTCGGGGTCGTGATTCGTACTTTTGGGTATAGGCTGTGGCGGTGACTCGTATTGAAAACTCGGGGTCGTGATTCGTACTTTTGGGTATAGGCCGCGGTCGTGATTCGCCGTGAAAACTCGAGGGCGTGACTCGCCTTTTGTGCTATAGGCGGTGGCTGTGATTCGTCTGTCGTGTATTCTTACAGGGTCTCTACTGATTCACCATGTGTTCTTATGGGTGTGGCGGTGATTCGTACTTTTAGGTATAGACATCTCTCGCATATCATACTTTCGGGTATAGGCATCACTAAACAGGAAATTCACTAATCCGCAGTGCATTGTGCGATTTTGAAAACCAGATGTTGGCGGTTGTATTTTGGATCTGTGTGACCCACTAAATACGTCCGTTTTGGAAATTCGGAGCGCGCACTATCGTATCGATTATTCCACTAATCCAGTCGGTGCTATTACATTCAGCAGTATTCAGTATTCAGCAGCGACACGAAAAGCGAGCAACAAATAACCGCGCTCGTAAATTATCACTTCAAAAAGTGTAAAATAGATTGCAAATCCCGCGATCGCTAACAAGATAATGTCTCGGACATAACCATTTTTAGTGACTTGGTGTTAAAGACATACCGATCACTCAGAAGGTAATATTTCGGTAATTAGTTTACCACAGAGCCGGCGTAGACGGTGGTTCGAAAACCAACAATTTGACACTTTCTGGTGGTCGCTATATGTTTTGACACTTCGAACAGTGGCTGACTTTAGTTGCGCGATAAGAATTATGAGAATATTCAATCAATGTATCAATTTGCCAACTCGAAATGAAACTTACTACACAAACCAAGTTGATTCGTATCTGAATGTGTTAATTCGGTACAATTCTAATTATTTTGAGAAATCTTTTCGTGATCTTTTGACTCGACCATAACCCGAATATTACTGACGCCGACTTTCAGCCACATCGAATTATTCGCACATTCCGAGCCGCTGTTTTCACACTTATAGAATCAATACCAACTATAATTCTACAAGAATCAAGAATCACAAGTATGTGCATTATACAGTTATTATCTTTATCAACATGAAATCAAACTCCTAACAAAAATACGCATCTTATCACTCGTCAACTCTATCATGAAAATCCTCGAGTCCTTATCATCAAAAATGTTATAGCGCGGTGTCGGAATCCATTCGTGGGATGTACTAAAGGTAAATCCAGATAATCCAAAATGAAATATTTGGACTTTGACATAGTCTTAATTGAAATATATTGACAAACATGACTACCAACTTTGATCCAGTCACATTTCAAGATCATACTTTGAAACAATCCTTGAAACTTACAACTCTATTCACGACTGAGTTTTCCATTTATCAGTTTCAGTAAATACTATCGCGATATTTTAATGTGTTACTACACACAATAGAATCAATCAATGAAATAACACCTGTTGTAAATATTTCTATCTTGACAACCACTTGTGCATACCGCGATCGACTTGTGACGCGATGAGTTAAATCGGAATATTTCAATCTATTTGTCGAAGCCTTGAACAAACTATCAGATTATTTTTTGTTGCAATCGAGTGAACGGAAATAGTATTACGTCTCAACATTTCAACATCTTCCCATACACAAAAGAGTAAAATACAAAAAACCTTGTCAAGTCAATCCGTTTGTAACTTACCCAACCAAAACAAAAAGTATCCTTACGAAAAGTAGACAAGACTACGCAACAAACATATCAAGTTCGGTTTTAGGCATATACCACCAACTCGTCTTATTGGAATGTCAGCAACTCTTTACGGTCATAGTTACTACCACATTACCTAATTTACTCGGCCAACTCCTCATGATCATTCCTGAAATCAACACAAACATGACCACTGACTTGAGTTAACCACAAAGCAACATCAAGTTTTAAATCCACTCGTAGCTTACGAATTATTTGAATGCGGGTTATGTTTTGTTGTAATTGAGTGTACGGAAATAGTATTACGTCTCGACATCTTACCATCTTACCATATTCAAAGAGTCAACCACAAAAACATTGTCAAGTAAATCCGTTTGTAACTTACCCGACCAACTCAAACAGTATCAGTATGAAAAACAGCCGAGCATACACGAGTCCATACAATCACTAAAACCTAAAATCCATAACAAGTTCGGTTGTACTCATATCCCTACGACGCATCTTTTTATTCAACTTTAAAAGTTGTCACTATTCTGTAACATAGAGGAATTACTACGTGGTATATTCTGCAAGACAAAGTAATTATTACTCGATAGATTTTGTAAGACAAAAGTAATTACTACTCGGTGTGCGGTTTGAGATTAACATATTACATTTGAGTATACGAGATTTGAATGTCTGACCAACGTAGTTGAGAATTCATTTCTTACAATCGAACGCAGGCGTTATATTGAAAATTATCATGATGTAAACATAAGGATTGACACATTGATTTGACATATGAGATTTTGTAATCGTCGATCATGACTTGATTAATAAATTATTAACGGTAATTAGACCTTGCATTGTGGTAAAGGTTATTATGAGAACAACAAACTTTTCACTACCCTTACACACCTTACACAGTATGAAAAAATCACTTTGGACCCCGGGCGACATCATTTAATCCGTGTTAAACTCTTTTCACACTCTCTGTCGAATGCGTGAAATTTAAAACATTACGAGGTTACACTCTAAGACTTGGATCAGTGCAGAAGCAATTGGAATATCTTTACTGGATGGATCCTATTCAACCGATCTTGGTTAATACAAAACTCATACCAATAATAAAATCGAAGTATATGCTACACTGAAATCTACAAAAAAATGTATTTGTATTGTTGTTCATAGTAGGGATATCGATTTGAACCTCCAGAATAATTGTCATCATCTAACCAAACTACTGAAAGTCGTTGTCAATTTGTATGATGTTCACTGAATGCATACTAGAACTATTTGTGCAACACACACGATGAGGGAAATTGGAAATTTTTCCCATTATCATTCGTCAAAGTAAATGTCATCTCAATACTCACTCATTTTTTTTTAGGGGTAACCGGGAGGAACCGCAGTAAACCTCCCCCCCCCCATGACGCTTGTGACAGCGGTATTGGCACTACACCAGTCGCTAACGCCACAAGCGCCCGTAATAGGTCACTTAAGAGTCATAGGACTCAGAAGCTCCCAAGGGTTTGTTGCTTCCGTTTTTCTTTTTACCTTCAACTTTCTTCACTTTTAGGTGCAAACGGCTGTCACAAGCAGGCTTAGGCTGGGGGCGTCTGCGGCCACTTGTCCCGCCGCCACCGTGCTTGTGACTGGGATACTTGGCCAGTCAAGCTGACGAGATCCCGGGTCGGAGCATGAAGGCCTGACGGCCATACTTCTCCTAGGTGTGAGAGTGATTGGAAGTATCGGTTGTACCGCTAGGGTTTCGCACCGCCCAGCGTCCAGTAAGGCGATGCTTACCTTAATACAACCAAATACTCCAATACTCACTCACTAAATACCTTACTTGTATGTGATTGAATCACCAACAATTAACTCGCTAAATCAAACCCCTCAGAAATTTCACTCATCAGATTATGATATTAAACAGCCTCGCTTAATCGGTGTAGATCGTTTTTTCTAAATGCAAATCATAGCCATCCAACAGAAAATAATTTTCACTCGCTTGGTAATGAAACCGAGGTGTGGGTCTTCATTCAATATTTTGTTTACTTGTATGTGATTGAATCGCCGACAATTAACTAGCTAAATCAAACCCCTAAGAAATATTTCACTCGCTCATTGGATATTAAACAGCGTCGCTTAATCGGTGTGGGTCGTTTTTTCTAAATACAAATCATATCTGTCCTGTCAAAAACAATTTTCACTCACTTGGGTAACGAAACCAGTGTGCAATATCAACACAAGATATTTCCCTCGCACAAAAAAATAATCAACTTTACTCAATATTCTCGTAAAACGAAACTGTACAATGGTTTCATATTTTTTGTATGACATGGAATTAATACCGATCGAAGTAGCCGCATTGGAAATGATTTTTAAACAAACACACTCTACGTGGTTAACATTCTCATCGATTCTATTGTGATCAATGTATACTTCATGTGCTCTGGATTCATTTCGATATGGTTAAGCATTCAACCTCGACAGATACGAATTGTCACACACTCAACTAATGTCATACCAAATAGTTATTTACAACAACCAAGACACAGAAAATTTGTTTTGAACTTTTTTACACGAACGGTCACACATCTAAATATTCAAATAATCCACCACACAACTATAGTACTTACAGAAATATCATGGTTCTTGTAACAAAGTTGTATGTGTACAATACATGTTTATCGTAAGTCCTACACAGTCATGATATCCGGCCGAGTTTGACTTTTAGAAAACATTATACCGACATCGCGACATCTTTCAAAATTGCAACCGCGGTGACTGCTTGAGAGACCTACCAGTGATATCGCAGTAATCTAGTTATACTTCCACAAAATAGTATGTATTCAACTTACTTTCCACAAATCTAACGCGCAAAACAATTTACTTTGCTAACGAAAAGTGCTGAGTCATCATATCATTATCCACGCAACAATACACCTAAAACATACTATCATACAAAATGGTCGCTAACCTCTTTGTGCACCAGCTGTAAATCTCACAAGCAACAAGTTTCAAGATTCCAGTTATTGAAAAAACGTTAAAGTGTTTCTCCTGCGCCAAGTCGTTATGTTGACGAAAGCGTATATTGTAATATCATGATCGATTTGCATTCGTTGGTCACAAACTGTCACTACTCTAAATAATTATTTTTCACTCAAACACAACAGCATACTTGTCGCCATTCGTTTTCATCAAGCACGAGTTCAAGAAACTTACTTACTACGACATGAATTGGTATTTTTATGTTGTGTAAATAGGTAATAATTAATTTTAGTAACACTATATCAACATCATCGAGTTGTGCGAATAGATTTACATGTGGTGTTATGGTTTTAATCGAAGTACACTGCACGGTCTAATGTAGAGTCATCTAGGCATCGAAATGCATGCATTAACATTTAAACAGCGATCGTGTTTCGTCACACGAAAAATATGTTCACTACCGCGATACTCTGCACAGGGCGTGCAAATCCTTTTCACACTCGTAATAGTATACCAACGGCTACCGGCGACAACGTTTAACAATACCAACGACACTAAACATACGATACCTACCCAAGTAAAATTTCCATTTTCACCTGGAGGTCAGCCGTTACCTGACTAAAAATACCATTGTCCTTTGGAGATCTTTGGTTTACCTAGAGTGACAATACATTTCACTTGGCGATCTACCTTTTCCTATAGTAGCAATAACCTTTTCGTTTGGAAAAATATTTTTTCCTGAGTAGCAAACCATTTTCACTTGGCAGTCTATATTTTCCCTGAGCAACAAACCATTTTCACTTGGCGGTCCATCGTTTACCTGATTAAAAATATCATTTTCCTTTGGAGATCTGACGTTTACCCAGAGTAACAATACATTTCACTTGGCGGTCCATCTTTTCCTATAGTAACAATACCATTTTCACTTGGAAATATATTTTTCCCCGGGTAACAAACCTTTTTCGCTTGGAAATATATTTTTTCCCTGAGCAACAAACCATTTTCACTTGGAAATATATTTTTTTCCCCGAGCATCAAACCATTTTTACTTGGAAACATATTTTTTCCCTGAGCAACAAACCATTTTCACTTGGAAATACATTTTTCCCTGAGCAACAAACCATTTTCACTTGGTGGTCCGTCGTTTACCTGAGTAAAAATATCATTTTCCTTTAGAGATCCGGCGTTTACCCAGTGTAACAATACATTTTCACTTGGAAATCTGTCATTTACCTGAGTACCAATACCGTTTCACTTGGAAATCTGTCATTTACCTGAGTACCAATACCGTTTCACTTGGAAATCTATCATTTTCCTGGGTAACAATACCATTTTCGTTTTGAAAACTAACCACCACACCGGGCCAATTTGATATTTTTGGATATTGTTACAACGGACAGTGACAACATATACACCAACAACGACTCCGATACATTTGTGTAATCGCATTTTCACTTGTTCTGGTGCATCCCATCAAAATCGACGGTTAGCCACACACACACACACACACACACAATAACAACGCGCTATTTCGATATGACTGCAATGTCCGGGTTCGTGCTTTATATTTTCCAGAATCAATCCGTCTAAAGTTGTAATCCCCCGACTTTGTTAACTGGTTGATACACAGATAACAATCTTCGGAAAATGTAGGAACGCATGCTACCCATCGTGAGCACGATTCCAGGTTACTTGTGATTAATTTCCTTGCTCACACTATACAGATTATACGTACAGGGATATGTAGCGGTAATCGGTTTGGTCAATACATATCGCCCCATCCACAGTGGTGGCTTTATGATTGGGGGGGCCCTAGGCGAAACCTCCGGGGGGGGCCCCATATCCAAGTAATTGTAGCTTCTGGGGGGCTGCGCCCCCCAGACCCCCCGCGACGAACGTCAGATTCCTAAGTATCCATTTCGCAGGGGGTTTGTAAGTGCCGAGCCAGATGCTGGATTAGGCCTATGATCTATTTATTATCTGGAAAGGAGATATTGTTGCATGAATTGGCGTAAAGAAGAAATGCGTGACAATGCGTCAAAACACCAGTAATACCAAGGGAACACATAACTACTGATAGCATCTTCAAAGACCTAGTTAGGGTTTGTTTCAACGTTTCACATGGACAAATGTCTTCAGGGGCGCTGATTGCATGATGTGCAAGAAGTTGACATATTGTGTTAAATTTGAAAAATAACACGAAGACTGATGTGTGCATCACAAATATGTACCAAACATATGCCAAAGCATTACACATAACTCAAGTTGATAATTTCGTTAAATAACAATGAACATCCCCTTCAGAAAAATAAACTAACAATGAACATCCCCTTCAGAAAAATAAACTAAACACATTGGAATATTAATCTTAGGTGCACACGATTTTACGTAACTTAGCAAAGAGACGATCAAAGTATTCAATACCAATATAATCATGCAAAAAATGTGGTATAACAAGGCATAGAAATATAACCAGAAAAAGTGTGGTTACAAACAAGACGTTGAAACAGCAATAATCTTCAAATGGTCCGATTTACCTTATTACTTTATTAAGAAACAGCATTTTCTAGCTTTTTGCTTCGCAAACTCGTCAATTAGTAAGTTGTGATCAAGGCCATAATTTATTTCACTTTCTATACACATCAGTGCCAATCCATTTAGACGCTCTTGGCTCATTCGAGATCGCAGAAAAGTCTTAATTAATTTCAATTTCGAGAATGAGCGTTCACCACTTGCCACAGACACTGGTATGGTCAGAACTATTCGCAGAGCTTCAGACAGATAATGGTAGTCAGAAAGCATCCCGCCTTTGGCTAGATACCGCAACGCATCTAGAGCTGTTACACCAGGACCTTTATTAGGAATACTAATAAAGGACTCGATTTCTCCCAACAAGACACCTGCATCAATGTCCTCACCAAGAAACTGCTCGATCTTATCACATGCCTCAGCTAAAACTTCACGACTTATTTTATCAGGCTTGAGTGTCATGATATTTAGTAATGTACTGAAGTTTGAGTAAAATTTACCCAATTGACTGAATCTTTCTTCCATGGATAGAATGAAAGTGTCCACCATCACATTGAATACATCAACTTCATATTTCTTCTGAGCTGAGAGTATTTCCTCATTGTCAACGGCCTCATCAAAAAATCCAATTCGACTTCTTTGCCTCGAGTGCTGAAATGAAGTTTGTATCTCCACTCCATCAACCACTATGCCTCTGACTAACTGATCTGCCTCATCCAGAGATTGCTGGAAGCCATCAAGACGAAAACGTCTGATCCAAGTAAGGAGACCAGAAATCATACTTTGCATGATGTCTACCTGGATGGACTGCTTTTGTAAATGCTGAGAGACAACATGAACTTGAAATAGCACCTTGTACCAGATAACAGAGCTAAGAATGAATTCATAAGAACAAACTTCTTTCAAAATCCCAGTTATATCAGCAGCACTTTTCCCATCACCTACAACCTGGGAACTCTGCAAAACCATTAGAAGTGACTTAATCACTCCATCCAAATGAAATCTCACCACTTCTACAGACCGAATTTTACTCTCCCAACGAGTGTCGCTGGGATACTTCACAACTTTACTGCAATTTTCTTGCAGAATGTTCCATCGTTTGGTAGAGGATGAAAATGCCGAATACAGTTTTTGGAGAAAACCGAAGTAAACATAGAATCTTGTACAACATTTTGCAGCATCACAGAGAACCAGATTCAAGGAATGAGATCCACAGGGCATGAAAAATGCATGTTCATTCAAATCCAAAATTTTCTTTTGTACACCAGCATTCCGGCCAGCCATGTTCGCACCATTATCATACCCCTGACCTCTACAATTCGCAATATCCAAACCAAGCTCTTCCAGTCGATCAAGCAAAGCCTTAGTGAGACCCAACGAGGTAGTTTCTTTAACATTAAGAAAGCCAGTGAAATGCTCTCTTACAGAAACATCCCCTTCAGTATCCACATATCGAACTACAAGCGTCATTTGTTCTTCATGGCTGCAATCAGGAGTACAATCAAGAATGACACTGAAGTATGTGCATCTACGAACATCAGAAGTTATTTGATCAAGAATATTTTTTCCCACCAAGGAAATCAACTCATTTTGAATATTTTTACCTAAATAATTATCGGGTAACTGTTGATTCTTTACTTTCTGAGTATGCTCTGCAAGAACTGGATCAAACTTGGCTAGAAGTTCAACAAGGCCCAGAAATTGACCTTGATGTGGATCCCCTAGCCGTTCATGTCCAGCAGTACCTCGTAACGCACAGTGATTTCTTGCTAAGTACTGGATGATTGCAAGCAAGCGTTTAAGAATAGACCTCCAGTATTCAACAAGTTCACTGTGCTTACTTTGGATATTCTTCTGTAAAACTGTTGGATTTTTGAGAGCTGCACTATTTTCCGAAAACAAGTGAAGTGCTTTGAAATGATCTCTAGAAACTTCATGTTCGCTCAATATTTTACCAAGATTTTTCCAGTCGCTGCAACCATCATGGACTAGGCTACTTTTACCACAGGAGAATAATTTACAGTGGAAGCAATACACTGAATCGGTCGACTTCGAGTATACTAACCAAGAACGCTTCTGTAGTTTCTGATTTTTCAGCTTCCTCTGAAAATGAGTCACAGAGAACTTTCTGTCTTTAGTGACAGGAAACACAACACAACTCAAATCATCTTGAACTGGC
This sequence comes from Botryllus schlosseri, assembly GCF_051294905.1. NCBI lineage: Eukaryota > Metazoa > Chordata > Ascidiacea > Stolidobranchia > Styelidae > Botryllus > Botryllus schlosseri. The sequence goes on along the minus strand of NC_137244.1, from coordinate 4,095,310 downwards.
CCCCTCAAAACAACTTCATTCTTCTCTGATGTACTTAGTCTAGATGGCCATACTCCAATATCATCCAATTTTCCTACTACCTCTTTGGTAATAGTAATAGAATGAACAGCAGTAGAAGAGTGATCTGATACAGATTCAAATCTGGGCCGAAACTGAGTAGAACAGCAGCCTTGAGATTCCATCAGTACAGCACCTGGTTTGCCAGAAGAAGCATTTCTGACTGGTCCTTCAGCGGTACCTGTACTACTAAAGCTTGGCTGTTGTGAGATGTTTGCTGAATTAACTACAGTATTTTCAGTAATTTCACAGTTTTTGCTCACAATACCAACAGGCTGACCTCCCACGGAATCACTACACTTTGGCTGCGCTGTGGTAACTGATAATTCTCCGGTACAATGATCTCTTGAGCTCTCTCCTTCGACTACAACAGGGAGTTCCTCATCTGGAATTATCATTGATGAAAAAGCAGCACCATCCTCAATTTGTTCAGAACATTCCTGAGCTGACATAGATGGCTTGAAATATTTGTGTAGCAGTCCAAAATTTGCTTCGTCACTTTCTTTCCGAATCTGAACCAACTTCCTTTTCTGAGATCCCGACTTACATTTAGCATGTACTCGCGGCATTGTAGCCGATAATTACGAGATATTGATGCTACCAATTACAACATGACATATAAATGAGTGACACAAAACTCTTCGTATCTAAATAAATGTACGGTTATCAACCGGCGAGTGCGCAGTACTAAATATGCTGTTTACCGAGTCATCTTTATATTCAACTGGTAGGCTTATTTCAAGAATGCAATGGTCAAAATTGTCTTATGCAACACCTGATCAATCAATACTTTCCTCTACCCTGCTGAAATTGATTCATATTCTAAATTGCTAGGTCACAATTCAAAACATAGATTTTTGGGGTATAAAATATCAGGCATCAGGCCACTACAACCTTTCTTGTAAACAAGATCTATCTGGTATTTGTAGTACATCACCATTAAAAAACATGGAACTCTGTTTAAAAAATCACCTTCTGCCAACACTAGAAACATTTTCTGATTGACTGTACCGGGTGCACATTGGTCATGGTAAAGTTTGATAATACGATCCCAATCCGTAGACAAGGAATGAATAAACTTACAATCCTGACAACCCTGAGAATGGATTCCCATTCAGAAAAGACCTGAAGGCACAAATCACCAGAGTGATGAGAATGGCTCATTAAACAACAATATATATAGTAACCTACATGTTTTCTTTTGCTTTCAAAAGACTATTTCCTTTAATATTTTGGATATCCAGACTCAATGTGGACTTGCTGGGCGTGCTTCATATGTCCAAAAACTTTGCCAGAATTGTATATTCCTAGATTAGAATAACTTTATACTGCGCCTGTAAAAAAATTGAAATATTTTAAAATTATGGATCGACAGTTGTACCATAATGAGCAGATATTATCAATTATAGTTAGCTATTTGCAATACTAAATAACCTGCCATATGGATATGATGTCAATGTCATGCACTATAGTATACACATTACACACACACTGCAAAAATGATTCACAAGAAATTGAGTATATTACAGTACAAAACTGTCATGATACCGCATTAGCGGTACACCCGAACACTTCACTTCATTGATGAAATCACTTTCATAAGGTTAGAGTACATCCAAACGAAGTTGCATGAAAAATCAAAAAGCTGCAAAAAGTTGCTTGAAAAAATGAAGCAAAGTTGAAATATAAGATTCCTCCAAACAGCTTAAAACACCATACTACATAACTTCCGAGTATTTAGGAAGCTGCCAGAAGCTGTAAAAAAAAAGTTGCAAAAACTTGCCCTGTGATCATTTAATTCTTTCCTCTGCCCTGCTGAAATTGATTCCATTGCTAAATTGTTTGGTCACATTTTGGTCTTTTTCTGTGACATCATATTAAATTATCAACCTCACAACAAATTGAATATATGTGGCCTTCCGTACACCTTTCTCAATGATAGCCATTCAAACCTTTCAAATATCGACATAGATTTTTGAGGCATAAAATATCAGGCATTAGGCCGCTAGAAACTTTCCTGCATGCAAGATCTATTGCATATCTATCTGTAGTACACCACCAATTAAAAGACATCCACCTGTGATAAAAAAAAACGCTTTGTGACAACACCATAAACAGTTTCTGACTGACTGTACCGGGTGCAAATATAGTGTGGTAAAGCTTTGAAAATACGCTGCCAATCCGCGGTCAAGAAATGAACAAATTTACCATCATGACAACCCTTGGAATGGATTTCCATACAGAAAAGGCCTAATTCACAACTTATATGTTGAGTCATGAGAATGGTTCAGTAAACAACAATATATAGGCTATAATAGCCTATATGCTTTCATTGGCTTTTCAAATGACTATTTCCTTTGATATTTTGGATATTCAGGCAATCAGGCTCAGTGTGGCCTCGCTTCATTAGAAATTAACATACCATATGAAAGCTGGCATCAAGAGCTAGCAAGTAGAATCTCACACAAACATATACTGGAAAATTTTGATGCACTGAAATATACACTGCTGCCACTAGGAAGTATATATTCAATAATAATTCCTTGCATGTTAAAATATGACCTCATTGACATAAAATAGAAGTAAGCTCTTTTAAAACGCACAGAAATTCAATTATCGAACACCGTTTATAGTACCATATTCTACATCGGTAGACCTGCATGTATTTTCGCGGTTATTCGCAAAATGAGTACGAAAATTCGCATAAATGTGGGAGGGGGGGCCCTCATAAATTCAAAGCAAGCTCTTAGCGGGTGCAGAAATTTAATGATGGACTGTTTAGTGTTTACGGTACAATATTCGACATAGGTAAATATATTTTCACGGTTATTCGCAAAATGATAACATTCGCGTAAATGTAGGAGGGGGGGCCCTTTAGGTACTGTCAAAATGGATAGAGATAATAAAATCAAAGTGAGCTCTTGCAACTAGTGCAGAAATTTAATGATCCACTACTGCTTACGGTACTATATTTTACATATGTAGGCAGTAGGCCTACATGTATTTTCACGGCTATTCGCAAAATGATAACTAAAATTTGCATAAATGTAGGAGGGGCCCCCCCTATAAAATCAAAGTAAGCTCTTTTAGCGGGTTGACTACTGTTTACGGTATTATATTCTACATGGGTACAGGTATTTTCGCAGTTATCTGCAAAATGATAACATTCGCGTAAATGTAGGAGGGGGCCCTTCAACTAATGGCAAAATGGATAGAGATTATAAAATCGAAGTGAGCCCTTGCACCAAGTGCAGGAATTTAATGATCGACAATTGCTTACGGTACCATATTCTACATTGGTGCATCGAATTTTGTGGTTATTCGTAAAATGTTAACTAAAAAATGTGAATTGATGTTTGACCCCTCTTTACGGTACAATACCAAGATTCTTTATTGATACAAGGATTCCGCGGTTATTCGGAAAATGGTAATACTTGAAAAAAGCGCGTAAACCGGAGAAATAGTTGAAAAAAGCGCGTAAACTGAGGAGGGGGGGGGCCCTCGAAAGCGCGTAAATCAACCAGGGGGGGCCCTAGGCGACCGCCTACCTCGCCTACCCCAAAAGCCACCACTGCCCATCCAGTATGGAATTACAAACCCAATACAGGCCAGTTCATAACCGGATCCGGATATTCAATGCAAAGCGATAAAGCAGAACCAATGACCAAATGTAATTAAACATATAGATTCACAACCCTTGATTTTTTTTCGTGAAAATGACAATACATATCGAATATACTTTATGATTGTTCAACCCTACCAAGTATTCACGTAAATGTGGTTTATGACATTACATACAATGTGTCGGTGTACAAATGTTGGGTGTTTATGCACACATCGGTATGACCCATAGACAACATCAGAGGTCTCAAACACGCGGCCCGCGGGCCGCATGCGGCCCGCCAAAGCATTTTCTGCGGCCCGCGACGACATTTTAGATTTTTATTAATTTGACAATATATAAATGTCACATATATCTTTTCAGGTTATAAAGTGAAAATTTCCTCTTAAATTGCTCCGAAAGCCTGAAACTATTCATCAAACTTCACTAACACATCAATTGCAAACGCTACCATGCAGTGGAATATTCACTATTTCGCCACATTTCCAATTCACGATGACAAAACCTAACCCTTAGACGACTCGCGACTGAAATTTGTGACTTGGACTTGGCCATGACCTTTTTTAGAATTACTCAGAATCGGGCTAACTCGATAGCAAAATGAAAATGACTCGAGTGGACTCGGAGTGACTCGGAATGCCGTGAATTTGTTAGAACCATGGACGCAACAAACTAATCGCGTATCAGGGGAATAGTAATAGATCAGAAGGTCGCAGCTTGGTATTTCGCTAACTATAAGCAAGTAGTTGTGGCAACCATTGGCAATCTGTTAGTTACATCTTTGGTCGCTAAACCATGTTATTAAGGCCACGTATAGTTATCGAGTACCGTTGTGGTACGCTCCAACGATGTAACAACAATGGGCCGTTCGGCGTTCCGACATTTCAATCACTATGACACATTCATTAGCATATTTATATTATATTTATATTTTTTTCTGCTCCCACATATTTGAAGATATTTGGTCATGAGATTAATAGCCTATTTATCAGAAGTATATCCAAATCTTGGATTGAAATTACAATGCCCAACTTGAAAATGTTTTGATATAAGATCAGTCTCTATTATTAGTCTGTTAAATTCAAAATATCCATAGTAGCTGAAAATTATAACCTTGTAGCTTTTATGGTGGCATCATACATTTGTCCGCCCATATGGTGTCTATATCTTATAATTAATATATATCAAGTACAAAAACAATTCTATTCAAACGGTAATAAATGCGATTATTCTTTTCGTGCCAGGCCTAAATTGATACAAGAGTAAATAACATTTTGACGATGTGTGTTTACTGTCAGTCTGCTGGATCGGCTCACTTTCCATAGGACAATTCATTCCCGTCAAATAAGGCCTAGTTGGAAAGACATAGAATACCCCTACAAATGCTGCGGCCCGCGGCGTCGTCAAAACTGGAAAACTGGCCCGTGAGCACATTTGAGTTTGAGACCTCTGGACAACATCATCATACCCTCCAGGACTTCAGTCAACTACCATTCGTCTCTCGATACAGCGAACGATACAGTATGCAACACATATCATTAGAGTGTTATATCCACAGGTAAATAGGGGGACTGGCCACAATAATTGTACGACGCCGACAAATCGATGCACGCAAGGTGTGGTTGATAATAATTGTTTCATGCGTCAAAGAGACAGCACTCTCTTGTAAAGGTTAGCAGATCCCGCAGAAACACACCTTGGATTACATTACCAAATCGATTTCAAACTTAAACCGAATCACTGGTGTTGAGAGTAGTGATATCCGATTTTTCGAATATTCATATCGACTTAGTGAACGATCGGTAACGACACTTATCATAAACATTATGAATATTAGTAATTCCAGTCGTGTCCATCTTGTGATGTTACAAGTTGCTAAAACCATCGAGTGAATCAGTGAACGGATAGTAATCTTGGTTAAATCTCGATACAATTATTGTGGCCAGTCCCCCTATTTACCTGTGGATATATCACTCTAATGATATGTGTTGCATACTGTATCGTTCGCTGTATCGAGAGACCAATGGTAGTTGACTGGAGTCCTGGAGGGTATGATGATGTTGTCTATGGGTCATACCGAAGTGTGCATAAACACCCAACATTTGTACACCGACACATTGTATGTAATGTCATAAACCACATTTACGTGAATACTTGGTAGGGTTGAACAATCGTAAAGTATATTCGATATGTATTGTCATTTTTCACGAAAAAAAAATCAAGGGTTGTGAATCTATATGTTTAATTACATGTTTGTAAATCCATACTGGATGGGGCGATATGTATTGACCAAACCGATTACCGCTACATATCCCTGTACGTATAATTTGTTTAATGTGAGCAAGGAAATTAATCACAAGTAACCTGGAATCGTGCTCACGACGGGTAGCATGCGTTCCTACATTTTCCGAAGATTGTTATATGTGTATCAACCAGCTAACAAAGTCGGGGGATTACAACTTTAGACGGATTGATTCTGGAAAATCTAAAGCACGAACCCGGACATTGCAGTCATATCGAAATAGCGCGTTGTTATTGTGTGTGTGTGTGTGTGTGGCTAACCGTCGATATTGATGGGATGCACCAGAACAAGTGAAAATGCGATTACACAAATGTATCGGAGTCGTTGTTGGTGTATATGTTGTCACTGTCCGTTGTAACAATATCCAAAAATATCAAATTGGCCCGGTGTGGTGGTTAGTTTTCAAAACGAAAATGGTATTGTTACCCAGGAAAATGATAGATTTCCAAGTGAAACGGTATTGGTACTCAGGTAAATGACAGATTTCCAAGTGAAACGGTATTGGTACTCAGGTAAATGACAGATTTCCAAGTGAAAATGTATTGTTACACTGGGTAAACGCCGGATCTCTAAAGGAAAATGATATTTTTACTCAGGTAAACGACGGACCACCAAGTGAAAATGGTTTGTTGCTCAGGGAAAAATGTATTTCCAAGTGAAAATGGTTTGTTGCTCAGGGAAAAAATATATTTCCAAGTAAAAATGGTTTGTTGCTCGGGGAAAAAAATATATTTCCAAGTGAAAATGGTTTGTTGCTCAGGGAAAAAATATATTTCCAAGCGAAAAAGGTTTGTTACCCGGGGAAAAAATATATTTCCAAGTGAAAATGATATTGTTACTATAGGAAAAGATGGACCGCCAAGTGAAATGTATTGTTACTCTGGGTAAACGTCAGATCTCCAAAGGAAAATGATATTTTTAATCAGGTAAACGATGGACCGCCAAGTGAAAATGGTTTGTTGCTCAGGGAAAATATAGATTGCCAAGTGAAAATGGTATTGTTACTATAGGAAAAGATGGACCGCCAAGTGAAATGTATTGTTACTCTGGGTAAACGTCAGTAGTTATATAGATCGGTCGCGAACGGCTAATTTTTGCATGGGGTAGTATAGGCGGGGTGGTGAGTGGCTGGAAAACCGGGGGTGGTGAGCGGCTCTTATTTCTTATGGCGGGGGTGGTGAGCGGCTATTGCGTCTTATGGCGGGGGTGGTGAGCGGCTCTTATTTCTTATGGCGGGGGTCGTGAGCGGTTTGAAAACCGGGGGTGGTGAGCGGCTTTTATGTCTTATGGCGGTGGTCGTGAGCGGCTATTGTGTCTTATGGCGGGGCGACATGCGGCTATTGCGTCTTATGGATGTGGTCGTGATTCGTACTTTTGGGTATAGGCTGTGGCGGTGACTCGTATTGAAAACTCGGGGTCGTGATTCGTACTTTTTTGCTATAGGCGGTGGCGGTGATTCGCCTGTCGTGTATTCTTACGGGTTCTGTTGTGATTTACCATGTGTTCTTACGGGTGTGGCGGTGATTCGCAATTTCAGGTATCTCTCGCGTGGTGTTGAATATGCACGAGTCACCAACAATAACCGCACAAACGGAAACGTGGCTTGTTGTGAGGATTAAGCAGTGCGTGTGACCTATATTTCGAATGACCTGCACGCTGAATTATCGCCCGGCCAGCCGCGAGCTACTATCGATTATTACACTAGACCGGTCAGTGTGAAATAGTTTGATCGTAAATTATGATATATGATGTCGTAGTTTAGTCGTGTCAAATGACCGATCGTGTTCTATTTCATCGCTATTGGTTGCTACCTGAATAATACTTTCGACTTATTAACACCGCTGTTTCGTGCCTACAGAATAGTCCGCTGTTCACAGTTACAACAAGAATCACAAGTGTACACATTTACACATTCGTTTATTACTCTGAAATCAAACTCTTCACAAAAGCACGTACAATCGTATCATTCACTTTTTTATCATCGCCAAAATTATCCAAGTATTCCTCGGTTGAAAACCCTTGAGCTCTTTTTATCAAGAATGCGATAGCATGATCTCCACACACATCCGAAGTTTTACTCTGTAACTGTTTGCCAGTCACGGAAAATTCATCCGGCTCCAGGAATTGGAATATCTGAGGTTTTAGCGGTCCGAAACCTAGCGAATCATGAAAATGCGTATCCTCATCTCTGTATATAGACACCCAGTGAGATCCGGGCAAACTCGATTCATCGTAATTAATGGTGATAGCGAATTTTCCGTTAGTTGGTTTCTTTGGTAACTGGTCTACTGGATAAGCAACAATTTGACACTTTCTGGTGGTCGCTATATGTTTTGACACTTCGGAACGTGGTTGACTTTAGTTGTATGATAAGAATCATGTGAATATACAAGTAATGTGTCAATTTGTCAACTTGAAATGAAACTTACTACACAAACCGAGTTGATTCGTATTTGAATGTGTTAATTCGGTACAATTCTAATTATTTTGAGAAATCTTTTGAATCGAACGTAACCCGAATATTACTGACGCCGACTTTCAGCCGCATCGAATCATTCGCACATTCCGCGCCACTGTTTTCACACTTATAGAATCAATACAAGAATCAAGAATCGCAAGTATGTGCATTACACAGTTATTATCTTTATTAACTTGAAATCAAACACTTAACAAAAACACGCAACTAATCATTTGGCAACTCTAGCATTACCAAAAAATTCCAGTATTGTTGATTGGAAATCCTTGAGTCATTATTATCAAAAATGTTATAGTACCGCATCGGAATCCATTCGCGGGATGTACTAAAGGTAAATCCAGATAATCCAAAATGAAATATTTGGACTTTGACAAACATGACTACCAACTTTGATCCAGTCACATTTCAAGATCATACTTTGAAACAATCCTTGAAACTTACAACTCTATTCACGACTGAGTTTTGTGTTTATCAAATAGAGTTTCAGTAAATACTATCGCGATATTTTAATGTGTTACTACACACAATAGAATCAATCAATGAAATAGCACCTGTTGTAAATATTTCTAACTTGACAACCACTTGTGCATACCGCGATCGACTTGTGACCCGGTGAGTTAAATCGGAATATTTCAATCTATTTGTCGAAACCTTGAGGAAACTAGCAGGTTATTTTTTGTTGCAATCGAGTGAACGGAAATAGTATTACGTCTCAACATTTTAACATCAGTAGTAGGATGGGATTCGTTTGTTACCGTCCAATCAGAGAGCGCCACGTCATCCTAATTGCCACGCCCATTTTCATACCCTAAGGCTATCATCTGCTACGTCATCTGTGCCACATCATCAAGCGCCACGCCTATAGTGCCACATCATCCATCCATTGCTATATCATCGCTGCATTGATTGCCGCATCTTGATACTTTTCTCAGATATTCTATTATGTGTATTTAAGACTAATATCATCCGTCCATATTTTTTAAACTTGATTTTATGTGTATAAGTTACGGTTTCTGCAGTTTCCACATTTTAGGACTTATGATTGCCGCGTCAAAACTTACATTGGCACTTTACTCAGTCTCCTTGAAATAGCATTGTATAGTGTACGAGTTCATTTTATTTCGAAAAAAGAGCATATCAATGATATCGTTGATCGTTATTGCGTCGATTCACTAGCTGAAATCCTCCAGATCGGTTGATGTTTCGAGGTACACCGCTTTGCTGCCGTTCGACACTGCGACCCGAGTTCTTGCGTTCGATCTGACCGTTTTGTTTGATGTAGCGATCACTGGCTTGTAGTATATACGATACGAGCGGAAGGTCGGGATTATGAACAACTACGCTAGGCGAATAGATGACGAATTCATCAGCTCGCAGTATAACCGCTACCTGTATAATGTTTGCATGTCGAGTATAAGGGTATTTAACTCGACACTAAAATGCCAACGGAATAGCCGCAGGGAGTCGGTTCTCGTTGCTATAATTAAACGAACACCTTCGCCGCAGGTACGCGATCACCGACGTTATAATGATAGGGACAAATTAGCCGCATGAAAGCGAGTCTAATGAATATAACGACAGACAACAAGTTAGTTGAAAAGTAAAACTAATCGTGACCGGGGAAATTAGAGTCGCTGCACCATTTTACAGGCAGTCTCACACACTTTGCTGCATCTGAGCTTCGTACTAATACATGCATAATTTTGGCATGACGAGAATACAGGTAATACGGTCAATTAACGTCGGAGGCGAGTCATTTAAACCTTGTTGCTAGATAATACCGCTTTCGCCTACAAAAAAGTTGCCCTGCAAGAAAAAATAGAAGCCCTATGCAAAAGTCGATATTGCTTTGTGATGATTTTGATGTTGTTCCATACCGATTGGGAAGATAGCACACCTAATTTCGTAACTAACTACAAAATCTCTAGTAACGTAGTAAGACGCATAATGGAATTTACGCAAAATCGGTATTGCTATGCGATAATTTTGATCACTATGTTTTGATAATGACTTGCTTCCGAGAAATAAATAACATTCATTATACGTTAGATGATACTTTTCCTTGATATTCTATCATGTGTATTTAGGACTAATGCGACATCACTATGTTTACGACAGGTCTGATTTGAACACACACTAATTTTGCGTATCACACCACAAACTGCGCAAGCCTTCAAAGTTGATAAGTAAACAAGTATTTGCACTCCATCAGAATACTAAAGTAGCTTTTCGCGTATATGTAGGCTACCTAATACTAACGTGTTTATGATTTCAGATTGCTTCAACTTCATGAAATTTTCAGTATTAAACAGAAATATAGACCTAGATTACTAACTTTTATTCGTAAATAGCTACTTCTACCTTAATTTAATGGATTTATCTGAGATCATTGCTTTACTTAATCTCTCCAAGATGTGCATTATACATGTACGTCACCATCGAGACCCTCTGGCTATAACTATCTGGCAGTATAATTGCAGCAAATACTCGGGCACTAATTTTAAAGTAGCGTAGGTATCTAAATGAGCTCTGAGTCGCTGTTATTTTGAATCTGACCATGGAGTCAACACCACTATTACCTTCGCTCACTGATGAAAAAGATGAAAGTTATTAAAGAAAGCAGATTTGTATGAAAACTCGTTAAATAGAAGTAAAAGTAGCCTAGAAACATAACAACTTACTGAAAAATCGTTACGTAGAAGTGGGGTTAGTCTACGAACATAACCACTTACTCACTTTGAAATCTCAACTTGTACTTGTATTCGTACTTTACCTTTACACGTCGTCTTTGTATAATAAATACTAATTATATTAAAAATAAATAAAAAGCGCGAAAAATTACATTTTATCCCGGAACGTAGCAAAAAAAATCGTATAAACTTTGTAAAGTAGATATAAAACTACACCATTCCGATGCAGTGAAGACTCTTACACTCAGGATTTTGTGCAGTACATACTAATTTTACATTGCGGAGTATTCCATAAACGTTAATCCAGTGATCCTCCTTCTATTTTCAATCACGATCCGTTTATTATTCCAGGCTTCGAACCCCGTACCCAGTACGTTTTATGAGGATTAATATTTTTAGATTAAATATAGCGTATCGAGACTTCGTGAAACTTACTTGGAAATAGTTATTTCTACCCTAATTTAATAGATTTCTCAGACATCGTAGCAACGGAACTGGGTTGAGAGAGCGGTTAAGGCGTTGGACTCAGTGTTGGGATGACTCGAGTCATGACTTGACTCGAGTCAGACTCGAGTCACCTTTTTCGAATGACTTGACTTGACTCGAGTCACGTTGCAAAAATGACTTGACTTGACTTGACTCGGCGCTTCAAAAATGTGGATTGACTCGTGACTCGGAGCAAAATTTACGAGTCAATTTCAAGTCATCAAGTAAACGGTGTCGACTAAATCAATGTATTCTGTGCATGTTCGGATAATTCACGATACGCCATTGTAGCTTGTGAGAGCAACCAGTCATTCACTGATAGTACGTGTCGCTGATCCTGCATTGTTACATCACATACACTGACCGCATACGAAATGATCACAGCTTGCCTTGTCGTAATAGCAGATTAATTTAATAGCAACGTATCGCTGTTTATTGGACGGCTCTGTCCTTACATTGCACGGCGCTCACCTTTACCAACCCTCTTGTATGACTTAAATCTAACAAATATATTTTATGTATTTATATCCTCACCGATGTGTATAGATGGCTAGTGTATTGTACGATATCAATTTCTTTCATCTTCTCGAGGCTTCGTATTCGATCCTCTATTTTTGCTGATAATAAGAGATGTCGCTCAGAGTTGTCAAACTCAACTGACGTCGCGGGTCGAATTCAAATACACAGATCACTCGCGGGCCGCACCAGTCAAATGATTCCTAAATATTACTAACCCTAAACTCAGTATATGCACTTTTTCGCATTCTCGGAATTGGGTGTTATTATCAGCGATTTTCTCCTGACGATAACTACAATCACAACTCCGCTGTCGGGTTGTTATAATGTGGCCTATGAACATACTCGAAATTTGCTATCTTGAAGAAATATTTATTAGTGGTACTTCTTACTGCAAATTCGAGAAATGTGTTGGATAAAATCACGCAATTTTCACCATATACTCAGAATTTCTTCGCGGGCCGAATAAAATCATTTGGCGGGTCGTACGTTTGACACCCCTGATGTAGCAATACAGTTACTTACGTATTTTATTAGCAGTTCTACGTGTGCGTGAGCGATACAACGCATTTTTGCATGTATATTTAAGTTTATATTCGTTATTTGATTCAAGATAAATGACCAATTGATCTCTTTAACATAGCCAGTAAAATATAATGAATTTGAATGATCACTCATACTTCGAAAATTCAATTTGACTTGAATTGTGACTTGACTCGTGACTTGACTTGACTTGACTTGACTCGAGTCACCTCCAAAAAACGATTGACTTGACTTGACTCGAGTCACCTTTGAAAATCGATTGACTTGACTTGACTCGAGTCAAAATGTGCAATGACTCGAGATGACTCGTGACTCGAAGGTAGTGACTTGATCCCAACACTGTGGACTTAAGTTTCAATGAACAAGTGTTCTAAGGGACTCATGTTTTAAGATAACCTAAACGCAAAGTGCACGAATTTCCATATTGATCAAATACCACAAACTTTGCTTGCTTTCAGAGTTAGTAACCAAGCGCGTAACAGAATTTACCTAAAAAGTCAGTACTCCGAAAATTTTGTAAAGTCTAGCTTTTTGGCGTTGGACTTAAGTTCCAATGAACAAGTGTTCACGTAGGTTCGAATCCCACACCCACTACGTCTTACGAGAATTAATAGTTTTAGATTCAAATTTAGCGTATAGAGTACTTTTTCTGCCGTTTCAGCGCATTAGAGACGTTTACACTATGGATTTCGCGAGCTTTACTTTAGTTTTATAAATTAACGTAAAACTAGTCATTTCCGAGTAAGTAAAGCGTTCGTATTGTAGGTTCAATTCTGCTTAATACTATAATTATCATGGAGTTGAAGCAGTCCAATATCAAAAACACTCGAAAGTATTTGTTGCATATAGCTAAAAACCTAATTGAGTACCCTGAAGAAGTACAAGTAGCACAGTTTGTGGTATTCGTATGACATCGAAATTTAGCTAACCAGAACGTATACTTGAATACTCCGAAATGTACAAGTACTTTACCTTTACACGACGTTTCTGTAAAATGAATACTAATTTTATTAAAAAATAAAAAAGCACGGAAAATTACATTTTATCCCAAACCACCAGAATACTAAAGTAGCTTATCGCGTTTATGTACCTAATACTAAAGTGTTTATGATTTCAGTTCGCTTCAACTTCATGACATTTACAGTATTAAACAGAAGTATAGACTTAGAATGCTAACTTTCTTCGTTAATAGCTACTTCTAGCTTAATTTAAGGGATTTATCTTAGATCATTGCTTTACTTAATCTCTCCAAAATGTGCATTATACACGTACGTCACCATCGAATCCCTCTGACTATAACTATATGGCAGTATAATTGCGGCAAATACTCGAGAACTAATTTTAAAGTAGCTTTGGTATCTAAATGAGCTCTAGGACATTGTGAATATGCAGCATACAAAATTTAATCACACATTTCATGATGGAACAACTTTAAAACTAACGCAGTCGAATACCGACTTTTACGCATATCTGTTTTGCCTGAAAATAGCATATACTTTTGCATAGTCAATTTTAATAGCAGAATTACCATGCTAAACATTGAATTCCCACCTTGAAAGTTGGTAGGCGGTTACAGGACATTATACCAATGCACCATACCAAATTCCGTCACACATTTCATGATGGAACAACTTTAAAACTAACGCGGCTCTACGTCGACTTTTTGCGTACATCTGTTTTGCGGGAGCGTATAGCACGTACCCATACATAGTCAACTTTACTAACGAAATTACCATGCTTAACATTGAATCCCAACTCGAAACTTGATACGTAGTTGTAGGACATTATGGCAATGCACCAGGCTAAATTTCATCACACATCTAATCATGGAACACCTTTAGAATTAACGCGGTGGAATACCGACTTTTACGCATATCTGTTTTGCGTGAACATAGCATAGACCTACACATAGTTAATTTTAATAACAGAATTAGCATGCTAAACATTGAATTCCCACCTTGAAAGTTGGTAGGCGGTTACAGGACATTATACCAATGCACCATACCAAATTCCGTCACACATTTCATGATGGAACAACTTTAAAACTAACGCGGCTCTACATCGACTTTTTGCGTACATCTGTTTTGCGGGAGCGCATAGCACGTACCCATACATAGTCAACTTTACTAGAGAAATTACCATGCTTAACATTGAATCCTAACTCGAAACTTGATACGTAGTTATAGGACATTATGGCAATGCACCAGGCTAAATTTCATCACACATCTAATCATGGAACACCTTTAAAATTAACGCGGTGGAATACCGACTTTTACGCATATCTGTTTTGCGTGAACATAGCATAGACCTATACATAGTCAATTTTAATAAAAGAATTAGCATGCTAAACATTAAATTCTCACCTTGAACGTTGGTACACAGTTGTAGGATATTATAACAATGCGCCATACCGAATTCCATCACACATTTCAGGATGTAACACCTTCAAAACGAACGCAGTTCTTTGTAGACTTTTGCGTAAATTTGTTGTTCGGTAGCGTAGCACGTACCTATACATATTAGGCTTTAATAACGGAAGTACCATGCTAATAATCAAATCCCCACCCTGAAACTTGTCACGCAGTTGTATGACATTGTGAAAATACACCATACCAAATTTCGTCAGACATTTCATGATGTAACACCTTTAAAACCAACGCAGTTCTATACCGACTTTTGGCCAAATCTGTTTTTCCGTAGCGTAGCACGTACCTATACATAGTCAACTTTAATAACGGGATTACCATGTTAATAATCGACTCCCCAACTTGAAACTCGGTACGCAGTTGTAAGACATTATGAAAAGGCACCTTGTAAAATTTTGTTACGCATTTCATGATTGAACAACTTCAAAACTAACGCAGTTCTATACCGACTTTTGCGGGAGCGTAGCACGTACCTATGCATAGTCAATTTTAATAACGGAATTACCATGCTAAACATTGAATGCGCAACTTGAAAATAGGTTCACGGGTGTAGTACATTATGACAATGGAACATATCAAATTTCTTCACACATTTCATGATGGAACACCTTTAAAACTAACGCAGTTCTATACCAACTTCCACGTGAATCTGGTTGCGGGAGCGTAGCATGTACGTATGCGTAGTCAACTTCAATGACGGAATTACAGATGTAATTAGGTTTCAACACTTTTACAATGATTCGTCTTGCTTCCTATAACGTCCCACTCGAAGCCCTCGTTATTAGGCTGTGATCTCAGCCTGAGCTATGTCTAGAAGCCTACGAGTTTATGCAAATTGTTTCGATTTATTCTGCCCGTTTCAATTTGAGATAAGGAAGCCCATTTCACTTAATGTATCGATGCCTACGGTAGGCTACTCTACAAAATTTTCTGATTAATTCTCCCTATGTTAATTTATCATCAGAAAGATGATTTGACTCCTAAAGTACGAAATATTTGTTCGCTTGAGCTAAGATGCAGCGCTTGGAGTGGAATTTTACGAGGTATGCGGACTCATTTCGAGGGGCTCTATGCCATAGGAGCATACTTCACGCTCCAATTCGATTCCCACACATTACATGTAATTACTAACAGAACCATTGAGTACCAGCCTTGACATTTTACGTAGTACTAGATGGCATGTATACAATTTCATGACATCCGACAGTACGACGGAGACTATCAAAATATCAAAAGAAGCCCTCTATTCTTTTCTGAAATAATCAAGGTTTTATCAGGACTTCCCTTCATATAAACTCCAGCAGAATCACTACTAACCTCTCAAGTTTACTCAATTTACTGTAATTTGATACTCAAGTACTAAATCCCTATTTTCCGCAAGTATGATAGAGGCTGTCGCTCGATACTCAACGCTTCGTAATTTTGCTGGAATACAAGTACAATTAGGGATTAGAAAGTAATATAGGTGGTTATGTTTGTAGATTTACACTTCTACTTACCGGTTTTTCAGGAGAAACTACCTACTTTTAGGACTTTATATTTTAAAGTAGTTTGAAGTTACGTTTGTATCACCTTGGCAAGTGCTATCATCAAAAACTGCTTTTGCTAAACTCTTACACTTTCACTAAACTTCTAGACTGAATCTTGTAAAGTAGATAGAAAAGGAAAACTATTAACATAAGGTAAGTGAGAAGCACCCAAATTTCGATTGCATACAAATGCCACAAACTGCGCTAACTTCCAGAGTTGTTAAGTATAGAATTACTCGTACCTCTTGAGAATACCCAAGTAGGTTTTTTGCCTACATGTATCAAATACTCTCAAGTCCTTATGATATTGGAGTACATCAACTTCATGATAGCTACAGTATTAAACAGAAATAGACCTAGAGTACTAACGTTTTTGCGCAGTGAGAGTTTGCAAATTATCGAAGTATTGGGTCAAGTATACTAGACGCCCGGAAATAAGCCGTTATCAGTAGGGAACACGGGATTTGATGTGTGAGGTGTTGCAGTGTGTGTTATTTGTGTTTCACATGGGTTGGAATTTGCCGGGCCTAAAGTGTGTTTGAACTCGAAAATCTATACGGCAACCTAATATCGTATGAAACTGTTTTGATGCTTTAATCTGCGAGGGTGCACTGTGCAGCCTGTGGGACCGCGAATATTTTATATGGACCAGCATTTTTGCGCTTGGCATTTTCACGTAAATATACGCACGTTTCGGGCAAAATGCGACTGCTGCGTGTGCTGTATGCGTTGCCAAATGATTGGCGGCGATAAAGCATCGAAATATAATAACCACCGCATGTTGGCCTAAACTTTCGACATTGATATGCCCAGGCGCCGATATCAGGGGTATATAGAGTTCTATAAGTCCCTGGCCGAAATGACCGCCGCGGAGCTTGAGCCGCACGTCCCATATGAAATCCACACAAATACTGAGTCCCGTGTCGAAATGCGAATTTGAAATTGGGTTGGAAATATTATTTTAGTTTCGCCTGATACGTGTAAGCAATTCTCATATGTCTGGAGCAAAGACAACCTTTACCGCTATACCGCGATCTTTGGAGCTTTGCAGACAAATCTAGTGTCAGATCAATAGTAACATCAAACCATGCAACTTGCATGGTATAGGGGTTGAGACATTTTTTATCATCAAGCCATCTCTTCATAACATCTTTGATCGGCCTGCCGCTTATTGGCTATGGTACCGAACACAGTATAGCCTTGGAGACGATCAAGGTAACCACTGAAGATCGACCATTACGCGACTAAATTTAAAGGATGCACAATTGCACGATGCACATATTACGTACATTAGACGGTAGGTCTAGTGAGGTAAGGACCAAAATTTATACCTTTCACGGCCAATACTGTAAGCATCACTGACGTAACCAATGCCGTCACCAGCCGCAGATAGGTGGTCAGTGTGATTCCTTATTTGAAACATTAAATATTAAAATGGTTGGCACGCGGGTTGGTAATATTTTACATTTTTAGATATGTTGGCATGCTGCATACGAAAGGTTGCCGGCACCTGGACTGGTGTTTATTTAGTGGTGATTGCTTGTGTTTCGACTTGGGTGAGGACATGCTCGTCGGCTGTCGGATGGCCGGCGGGATGCTATTCCGCACGTCAGGTCCGGCATGTTCAATGTAGCGATGATCTTTTCGGTCGATCATGTGATGTTTGGACGGCGTGCTGGACGCCCGTGTGTTGTGCTTGTGCGCTTTTGATTCCGAGGTGAAGGGGACATTGACGTGTTCGGGACAGTGACCGCAGTGAAAGAATAATTGTGAGTGTGAACAATATGAGCCGATGGAATTTATCGGCCAATACGAATATTGCTCACTAACTTGTGCAAATTCTAGAATGACGGCTAGACTTGAAAATATTGGGGTAATTTAGCACAGAAATCACGCAATCAATAATCGCGTGTCGATAATCTTTTGTTTTCTAGTTTGCTCGATACTGGCGATCGTTATAAATAATTGATGAAAATTCCGTTCGTGGTGACGATCGTAAGCTTCGTCGTGCTGCAAAGCTGTAATATCCGAATTCCTCAATATGCGCTGCAGGATGGGCTGTTATTTTGCGCTTGCTACTGTTGGATCGCTTTAAATAATTAATGAATATACTGCTCACAGTGATGATCGTGATTTTCGTTGTATTTGAGGCCTTTACACGGAGTACGAATTATATAATTCCCAAATTGCTGGGGGATATTAATTCTACGATTATTACCGGCCCATATAATAGTACAACAAGAGAAGAATCAAGCTCGGTTAATAACTAGATACAGTGCATATCCACAAACAGGGGAATTATTACGCCTTTACGCCAAATACGACTCATGTTGCACCATACCATGGTATCATGCGCACTAAAACCATATGGGGACTAGGATCTGATATGTATAAGTTTGTATAAATGCAAACTACTCGCCTGCGCCCAATAACATAAGTCAATAATGCATAAAATAGATTTCTATGAGGGCGAGATTATTCCATCAATGGAATGAGGCTTGAATTTCAGTGATCCAGACGCTTGAAAAACGCGTAGAAGCGTCAGACATGCGATCCGCAGAATGATTTATTCCAATGCGTGAAACAAGTTTGAGTATTATAAAATGTTTACACAATTCGACGTAGGTTTTTTTTAAAAATACTGATATCTTGAATCCAAAACACCCCTTAAAGATAGCAATATGTTGAGCATATTCGTGGCTAGAATTCGAGATCGAAGTAACATAATCCAACAGCGATAAAGCGGTTTCGCTCTAGTATAAAAGATAAATCAGTAACAAAGAGCTACGGCGGACCACATGGATATCATAATAGTATACAGCGATATTTATGTGGTCATGCTTCTGTAATACTCCTGGATCGCTTGCATTTGAACCTTCAGTGTTCATCACAAAGCATGTTGCGATTGTCTAAAACTATATTACGATCTAGGAAAAAAAAAAATCACGGATGCAATAACTATATTTCCCTGGCAAATCGCCGTATTGTGTGCAGATTCTGGTGTTTGCGCATAAACGTATTGATATAGTGGGGCTCGAGAAAGTAGCCAGAACCTTACGCTAGACCGGGTGTGGGCAATTATTTTCCATCGCGGGCCGAATCAAAAGCGGCAAAAAACGTTGGTGGGCCGTAACAAAAGTCCAGACTATGGTCCGCGGCGTGCAGTTTCATCTCTAAATTGAAAACAGAATTATATTGTTAACACATGTCGCGAAGTGGATACTTAAATATTGGGCTGCGTCCCCAGCTCTGTGTGGCTTGGTAAAGTAGCCTTGCTCTTTTGCTAAGCTTCGGTAGCAGGCGCGCATCAGCCGCGGGTATGTATTCACTGCATGATTTGTTATCATAATGCCGACCCAAATTGTATTCATTGAGCTCTGAGACCTGCTCCATGCCCACTACAAACCACCGCAGCTTTTATTGCTTATCATGACATTGTTTGTGAACGAGAACTGATCCACTTGATTACCGATTTGGAAACATATCCCTTCTCAAATTGAAAACCATTCTTACAATGCGTAATGTTACAATGACAACCAGAAGGTTTAAACTGAACTATATGGAAAGAGTGAATTCTTGTGACTCCAAGGCTGCTCAAACTTCGCCAAATACATTGCCTTTATTTTGAGTCTTAATTACGCGTGTGTGGACAGCATAATCTTGGCATATTAATGAACTTGAACATGCTCCAAGGTGAACTAGTTTCCTGTTTAATTAATAGTCTTTGATTTAGTCATATAAAAATTCAGCCATGTCTGAGCCATCCCTGCGGTTTCCGCAAGGGTATTGGTGGACAGATGTCCTGGTCCGAACAGATGTTATTTTCCCCATACTATACTCCTAAGGGACCAGGGGCATAGGGTCATTGCCATCTGTTAGGTGAGGTAATTACTTGCCGCAGCAGAATGGGGGATGTGCATTAAAAGCTTGGTACAGTTGAAATGTAACATTTTATAACATCGTGAATCCGGTATAGGTGTGTCCCGGAGCGTAAACTTGCTTACTTGTCAGACCATATATGATGTGAGCATGGCACGCCCCCTCTAAAAGTCTTCGTACACATTAGGGTATACGGAACATCCGGTTGGGAGCCCGCGCTAATATAATTGATCTTCTATGGCATATGGCAGTGGTTCTCAACCGCCGGTACGCGACGACATTCCTGCCGGTCCGCCAGTTCACCGGTCCGCCAGACGATTACCTCCGGCCTAGCGTGGAAATTTTAAGCCAATATACATCTTAAAGCGGTTCCACTCCTGTATAGGAGAAAGTCGGCAAATCGAGCCACCGCCAAAACGAAACCGTCATATGTAGTTTATAAGAAGATCATAATAATTACAGAAAGGTATGTAATTCCAATATCTGCGGCCGCTCCGCAGTATCACTTCCGTTTCGTAAGATAGGCCTACCCGAACAGTACAAGAACACAGATTTCAAGGTGACATGTTAGACCTCTGGGATGAGATAATCTCTCGCTTAATGACGTGTTTAGCTGGGCCCGATACTCTAATATTCACTGAAAAAGCGTTGTCTTTGTTATGTATCGTGCGCAACTCATAGTATAATAGAAAAGGACCCAGCAAACACAAAACCGTAAAAGGATCATCCGGGATCATCTCGATTAGGTTCTGACTTTCTAAGTGTCGAGGGAATGTCTAAAATACGTAGTAGGATGGTCTTGTGGTTATATTCAATCAGAATAAATTCATACTCGGTGTTGTTCCATCTCATGCATTAGGCTTCGTTATATCCGGTAGTTAACCTAATAATGCAAATTTTCTATCTCTCGCGGGTACGACTAAAATACGTAGAAAGGATGACTTTGTCGGTACATTCAATCACGATGAATTCTATCCGGTTTTGTTCGATCTCATGCGGTAGCTTCGTTCTATCCATTAGAAAACAATGTTCTCCCTTCGTTTTATTGCGTGAGGATGTCACCGGTGTTGTATATTCGTGTTGTTGCTCTATGGTCGAATAGTTTTGTTTTCCTCTGATATATATGATCTTCATTATATATATATTCGCTCTTTCGGTAATCTCGCATGTTCAACGAGTATGGTAATAGTTTTATTCAGAGAATAACTAAATAAGTGATATGTTGTACGTTTAGGAATATGATTATCGATGCGTGACTTCTAGAATATTTCGGCGATTCAAATTTTACGTCATCGCGCCATACAAAGATTTGAAGCGCAACAGGTCGCAGCCAGGCATAGTTCGCTCTTTCTGTATGGTAAATGCCGTAAATATATAGGAATTGTGACTGACTGAGGTAGCGGGTTAAAGATATATATGCAGTAGCATATAGCTTATGGGGTATTTCGAATTGCCTGTAGTATATGACGCCTAGAGCTGTTTGACTTTCTGCAAAACAGGTGTAGACAACTATAGAAAAGTTTCAGCTTTTCCAGGTTAGAATTAGAGCTAAACCGTTTTTCCGAATTAGATTACAATTATATTGCTGGCATTTCGCTCTAATTTAGTGAAATTAGACCACTATAATTCGCTTCAAACATCTGAATTACCGGTACCTATACCTACGGTATATCATAATATTTATGCTTGAATTTTCTAGGTATATAAGTCATATAGATACATTCCTGTAGAACACTGATTCATGATTTTATAAAAGTTGGTGCAAGAATGGACATTTTCAACTTGATGTTGATTAATGGAGCAAAATTTGATATTTGAGTGCAATTATACCTCGAATCCAGTGACAAGATTATTAATCGTTGAAACCAAACGCAGCTTGATTATGTTGGCCCAGAGAATTTGGCTAGCCAGACCATATTGATGGAATATGGTCACAGTAAGATAATATTTTGGGCTATTTTACATGAACTTTCCAACATTTGATTTGATATGTCCACTAAAACAGTTGTTATTCTGCTTTCGAATAAGACCTTAATTGCTGGTTTCAATGGTAACTGTGTTTGTCGAAGGCTGCAAAGGTAATTTCTTTTCCTTGTTAGATGTTTATTTGTTTGTTTGTGGTGTTCATGGTGGTGGTTCGACTACACTGGTCATTTTACACCAGGCCGGTTCTTATTATTATTATTCCGTATCTGCCCGATTACCAGTGAAATCGGCACTTAGTGAATTCGGCCGCACGAACTCGGCACTTGGTGAATTCGGCCGTGGTAGATCTCGTAGCGGTACCGGTCACCATGATTGGTTACTGGAATGTTTGCCGGTGAACTTGGCACTTTGAGTGGTTGTCAATGTTGTACGGCGGTCAGGGCATGCGTAGATCACACAGTCACGGCGTGATTAGATCACAGATTGCGTAATTGCGGGAAATAACGCGACGCTCTTCACTTGGTGAACTCGGCCCTTGGAGGAATTGGCACTAGAACACCTTCGCATTAGAAATGCATTTAGTATGAATGAACAGTATAAAAAAGGAAATTTAAACGTGTCGTGGCTCGTGGTAGATCTCGTAATCTTGGGATCCTTCAACCGTGTTATCGAGACACCCTAATCCCAGAGTGGAATCGTCTCTCCAAAGGCAAAAAATAATTTATTTTGACGTGATCATGCGAAACATTTGTTGATGAGGAACACTGGCTTGTCGTGATCGATAAACGAAGAAGCGCCGCTTGATGTTCCACAGTTTTGATCTCATACAACGCCAAGATCCATCTTCTCAAAACTTACACGACACAGGCCCGTGACTCACGCCATCGATTCCAAGCAGACCGCGCGTGGTCGGTATATGAGCGCTGTGTTATTTCCCGTGGCTACGCAATCCGTGATCTAATCACGCCGTGACTGCGCGATCTACGAATGCCCTGACCTCCTTACAAGATTGACGAATCACTTGATAATACTATTATTAGTTTGATAATTCATATTAATAGCTGTAAATACACTTCATTTCAAAATTTCCCGAGAGCCGAATTCACCAAGTGCCGAGTTTGTGCGGCCGAATTCACCAAGTGCCGAGTTCATCGGCAACCATCTGCCCACTTATAGCACGGCCCACTCCTAGGCTTTTTAAGACATGGCTATGCGGATCAGATGGCGAGGAGGAGCCTAGATAAACGGCCAACACTTCGGTAGGAATTATGGAGTCGACGTGTCACGCTCGAACCCGCAATTCATTGGTGTTTAGCTATAATGGAACGTACCACTACGTTTCCTCGCCATACCTTGTAAAATGAGACCGTAGCATTTGGCATTTCGTGTGGCAATTGACTTTTGTGTGGAAAATTGTGTTCGTTTTAGAACTTACCCGAAACTTTTATTCCGCCATAGATTGTATATGATAAAACAATATCGGAACTGATCCTAGAAGAATTCCAAAGCAACTCACCACAAAGGAGGATTTAAAAAAGTTTGATGGAAAATTGAATGAAAGCAAAAGCCTTTGCAAGAGATGTGGTATGTTGAATCTGTTTTGGTATTTTTAAATAGGCCTACTTTGTTGTGCCGATAGCAGACAGTATATATAAACGTAAGATGTGGAAGCTATCAAGGTGTTTTTAGAAATTCAGTCAGTCAAAGTGGACGATCGTATTGCTTGGATTATATTTAGGCTTATTTTAGCATCTTTGAGATGCAACTCTAAACGTGGACGGTCATGAACAGTAGGGCTCTTCAAAAATGACTTTTTTTCTCAAATCGTACTGGCTACTTGATAAAATTGTTAGGTTACCTAATTTAAGCCTACAAACAAAATATGGTTCAAATCCAGCCAGTATCCGCTTTGCTACAAAAGTAGAAAGTTCCTATTTATTATATAAAAATGAATAATAAAAAATTTGAAGATTTTCTGTTAACCCCATGAAAGTGTTAGGTTGTCTATAGAAACGATGCTCACCAAATTTGGTTCAATTCCAACCAGTGGAAGCGGAGTTATTGCTGTCGAAAAATTTGGATTTCAATAAAATAGTACTTACGGTGAGCACAACTTTGATAAGTAAACAAAGAATCGGTCACCGTAAATACTATTTTATTCAAATCCAAATTTTTCGACGGCAATATCTCCGCTTCCACTGGTTGGAATTGAACCAAATTTGGTGAGCATCGTTTCTATAGACAGCCTAACACTTTCATGGGGTGAACAGAAAATTTTCAAATTTTTATTACCTATTTATTTTTATATAATAAATAGAAACTTTCTTCTCCTGTAGCAAAGCGGTTACTGGCTGGAATTGAACCAAATTTTGTGTTTAGGCTTAAATTAGGTAACCTAACAATATTATCAAGTAGCCAGAACGATTTGAGAAAAAAATTCATATTTTAAGAGCCCTAATGTCCATGTGAGAGAAACGTTTTAGGGTAGGCCTACTCATATGTCTCGCAGCGTTCTCTACATAATTGTCAATTGCGATACAAACTGTTTGCTTGTATTGCTAAAGCCATCCAACTTCGAATTGTAAAATGTTGGGAGTCTTGATATCAAATTTTTGAAAGGTGCACTTTGAGAAGATTTCGGAATCTGTCAAATTATACAAAAATTTAGCAAATTCTTTGACATATTTCATCTATTTGGGACTCGATCAAAGTAAAAGAATTGGTAATCATTTTATACAATGTATTGTATTTGTAGTTGAAGTATAGAAATAATTCTTATGGTTACCGCACTTGTAACGATTCACGGCCATAACTGGAATAATTAGAATGATGTAACTTTCAAATTGTCATGCATTTTGCAACAACATTGTTCTCAATTTTCAAGGTGCTGACCATTCGAGGAAGAATCACCCACCGGGAATTCACGATCCGTAAACGCGGCCGACTGTTTCTCTCCTCAAGCGGAAGCGACAGAGAAGAGGAACGAAGAGAAAAAAGGAGCAGAAATAGCAAGAGTGTGACAAGTCGCGTCCGTTCGCTTTAATGCGTATTTCCATCCGCGAAGTAGTAGGTGGGAAAACTAATGGGCGTTTGGTTAGGGCTTATATAAGGTTGACTCCAGCGCTGTATTTGCTAAATGTTGCTATGAAATAGGGGTGGTGTCATTTGGTATCAATATTGACTATTGAAAGACAATTTGTTAGTGGTCATGGATTTGTTCGGCCAGTATGCAGTAATTTCTGATGGTCACTTCCCGGGCTTCTGTTCTCTAACCCCTCATGATTGTTATTCTGCTTCTAGTAAGACTGTCGATTCTAATGTTTTATCGTATCATTTGTCGGAGGTTTCGCTCGCTTTATTTACAACGTTTTGCTCTCTGCTAGGTCAATTACTGGCTGAGTATCACTACAGCCTAAGAAACTGCACTAATTCTCATTTTAATGTCTTGCTGGTTATCTTGCTGTCAATTCTAATAATTTATTAATGTCTATACCAGTGCCGCCACTCGAATGTTTTGTTCTCTGTACACAATATTGTTAGGTCTTCAGCTTTCCAGGCAGAGTATCATTCCACTTTCTAGACTTGAGTATATATCTCTCCGACTAGCTGCCAAATAACTGATTCATTTGGATTGTTGAATTGATCATTTTGGACAGAATGTGAAGAAATTTTAGTCAAGAGTTCTTTTTGTGTTAGTGACTGTTTTCAAAGAGTGCTGAAGTAGTCATCGTTGATCTTGATAATCAAGTAGAAGTGACGATCGAAGTCAGTTCTCTAGTCATATAATATTAAAAAATATAATAATAAAACTTGAGTGGAAATAGTTCAGAATCGAATCCATTTTAGTAAGTATGGGTGAAAAAAATGTAGGAGTCATTCGTTAGTCGCTACCTCTGCCATTTTCGCAGTACGAATGTCTTAGCTATTAATCATCATTTTCATTTTATTTCTGCAGGGTGTTGAAAAAAAAAGGCTGCATGCTGGTTATTTACCTGGCTCATCAGAAGATGAAACCTGATGATAAGGACTGTTTTCACTTTCTTTCTAAAGACATTTGTTCGTTTGTTCGTTTTATTTTTTACAACGGCATTATTGCCAATTCGTTTGAAATTAAATTATCACAAATGTGATTAATATGTAGTAAATAATGTGGTGTGTGTACGCAGCCGTGATCAGGTTAAGCCCATAGTGGTAGAAAACAGGTTATTATATCAGGATCTTCTTCTTCTAACGTAGGATCTACATTCTACTCACCATGTTTAAAGGCTGTAGCATCTGCATAATATTTACATTATTGAAGGACATGGAAAAGACGTTGAATTGAGTCGACACAAAATCCCCCTTTCTACGACCTGCCGAGATCTAATATCTACTATATCGGCTCGGCTTTTCTACATCTTTGGTCTGTACTGTGTTTGCTGGGGGAAGTTTATGATCATCATGATGGTTATTATAATTATTATGATGACTATCAGTGCAATCATGAGTGGTGCTTATCAAAATTTATGGCCTTGTGCACCACGGTAATCGGGAAATTCAAATCAAGCAGTAACTAAAGCAACTTATAACAACTTATTGCGTACTCAGCGACGGCGGTCGACAATTGAGATAGAAAATCGATCATACCTATGCAGCAGCATTATACTACAAATCTGTTTGCGGCGAACTGTTTATGGATGTGTTAGGTCTACTTTGACCCAGAACGCGATGGCAGCAGCATCGTATACAATGTACTTGACGATGCGATACTAGTCATGTAGTCTCAGTAATTGGGTTGTAGCACCCCGGGCCGCCAAAATGCGATGAATATGAAAAATAGGTCACACATGGTGCAAATCGATCATACGTATGGCAGTGATGTAGCAGACTCTGTGGGAATGACCATTTGCGGACTGACAGTGCAGCAATATCGCGGGCATAAAGACCACAAAATGGCGAACACACGGGATCTAATGCGCAAAGTGCATTAAGACTCGGAGAGTGCAAAAACAACATTAAAGGCTGCTTAGAAGGAGATTTAATGTTACTTAATGTCAAGAAAAACCATTAGAGAGTGACATCTCAGTGGGAAAACCACATTAATTCTGTTAAGAGCTTTTTCAGAGTGCTGTTTGACGTCATTAACTGTTCAAAAATTCTGATGTAACCTGATATTATGGCATAAATCCATTAATGGTCCTTGGTCGGCTGTCCGTAAGTGATTAATTATTCAGTGTACCCCGAAAAATACCTTAAAATAGCTTCCCCCCATACACAAATCGTAGAATAATTGATTATTACACGCCATGAAAACTGTATATAAACCCCAACATTGGCATGGTCAATATCAGAACACTTGGGTATCTACGGAAGAAGGAGGGAAGTCGAGATAGCAATACAAGGCTAATAAGAAGTTAGGGGGAGGCTATGCCCGACATTAGAATCGGACTCAGAAAACTAAAATGTAGGTAAAGGGTACTTATGTATACTGACGTGTTGAAAGGGGGGCCTTTGATGTATATAGTATATCATTGATGGATATTGCGAATACGGAAATGGGGTATAGTTACCATCTAAGTCTTACGTTGGGAATAGTTTAGCTAAGAAATAGAAAGTGGGGCCCTGCACAGTGGGAACTCTACCTACCTTGTGTGTGGTTTGAAATAAGCATCACTCCCTCTTTAATATAATTGGTGAAGGCGTTTATGACCAATTGGGTTTTATTTTTACACCACTTACGTGATGATTATTGGAGTACACAGGCTTTAGCACTTGACAAAATATTTCTCAAGTAGGCCGGGGCTTTTCCGCCACAAACGATAACACCGAAAGGATATCTCTAATAATCTCCCTCCGCTACGGAACTTGTCACTGTCTAGGGTCCACGAATGTCTATGATTAAGGCCCGACAACATACCCGCGTATAATATACCAATATATATCGCGACCGACTTCTACTCAGGGCATCACTTACACGGACAGAGCAACGTTTATGATCTGGCGCCAAAAGCTAACTCGTTTCAGCAGTAAAATGGGCGATAATTTAGTAGGCTATATATCATGGACGGGCAACATATGGTCCACTATTGAATTCTGAACGCCCCGTAAGCAGATTCCGGCCTTGCATGATATAAGTGTGGCTCACAGCCACAGTTTACCTTTATCTTTCACTACGTCACACAGACTTGTGCTCCGCACAACTAGAATTGTTAAATTTTCAAAATCCGAAACTATAAATAAATTGGTAGTTTGAACAGGTGGTGTGCTCTCGTTACAATAATAGTAAACTATACAATAAAATCACCAAATACCGTTCTGCTGTGACTAATTAACAAATCGCCATTCCCATGCACTGCTCACTTCCCTCGCACGAATCGATATGTCAGGACGACAACCAGATCAATAGGCACCATCTTGCTGCCGATGCATCGTCGTTTGGCTTGAATGACGCTCAATCTCATCACGATAAAGATACAAAGGAATGCTACTCCGCATTGCTCGGTGTTGATTTTGTTGCATCATGAGCGATCAAGCCTTTATAGTGATTGTGGGTTGTTTGTTGTGCGTCACTGAATGAATGCAAGTTGGCAACAACTATCGAAGTAGGCTAACTGTAGTGAGTGGAATATGGCGGATAGTAGGCCATAAACCCAAAAATTGTATCAAATAACTTTGTTCCTTGTATGTGCGGATCAGTAAACGATCAAGGCACCGATTTTGGCATCCCACCTACTGGAGGAGTCGACCTCCCCTATTCTGTGTGACGACCTATGTGTGACGAACTTCGACGATAGACTAAGACAAGTTAATGGCCTATAGTATAATCCTAATAGGGAAATGTTTAAGCCCGTGATGACCTCGCAACGTTTTTCGCGATCTGTCTACCCTATTCAATAGACGGATTATGAAGGCATCAGTTCATACGAACACCAGTGGTCCCAAACCTTTCGGCTTGTGGCAAATTATTACTTTTACAGAGCATAGCCTACTACTGTTTGTGCCACCAGTCAGGCGAATTTGGTATCATTTATACTAATATTGTTTGGACAGGCAGGGAAAGGTTGAATAGCAGCCAATCGCCAGTTAGTATGAGTCTATGTGAATTGAACCCGTACAATTCAACGTAATACAAAGGGTGCACTGCTTTCGTGATAAAGACATACCTTATGAAGGAAGAGTGCTGGTGTAACGTCACAGGGGCAACCCTCCAAACGAAATCTTGAAATCTCTCATACGATAGGGTCAAGTAGTTTGTCACAAGTGGAGATATTTTAAAGGAATTGGATTATTAATTGTTGATTTTTAAAAATAAGTATAAGTTACCAAAGTATGTACAAGTTGAAAGTAGCTATTACATAACTGTAAGTTGTGCGATTGTTAATCAGGTCTACTATACAGAACTTCCTTTACTGCTTTTATTGAAGTGACATATCTGGACTGATGTCTGAGGAGAACAGTGGAAGTCAAACATAATTGCAATGATAATCCATTATAATATTTGCCTTTTTTGTGTAAGAATCATATTCTCGTTACAATTTTAGCTGTTAGACTGGGGATCTGTATTGATGCGACGGATGCTGATGAATACTGACCCCTTGTGGATTCGATTTGTGAGTATGGCTAAGCAGGATTGTTTTTGATTGTTTTTGGGGTATTCATGGTGTTTGTCGACTACTATGGTCATTTACACCAGGCCGATATTCTTTTTTATTTTCCGTAACTGCCGACTTATAGCACGGCCCACCTCTAGGCATTTTGTAAGACACCGCTAACGCGGATGAGGTGGCAAGGAGGAGCCTAGGTAAACCTCCAACACTTAAGTGTCGGAATTCAGAAGTCGACCTCGGTCGGACTCGAACCCGCACCCATTGGTGTTGCAGCCGCGGATTATACCACTGCGCTATCTCGCAGGATGTTAACGGATTTGGTTTATGTTTCCGTTTTATATAACACTGTTCAGCCGTGGGCTCTGTAAAGAGGTGTTGGATTGCGAGTCAATTGTCAGCAAATAATTGAAGAAGCAGACTAGTGCATATGATAACTTGGTATTGTTTCTAGTCTAAGCTGTCATTCTACGTAACGAAGTCGAACACTGCTTGACCATTATGTTGGGTTTCTGATAGATTGGCATAATTACTATTTATGATAGAGCTAAGATAACATTTAATTATTAGATAATGCCTGTGTTTATTGGTAATATATTCATTGAAAATTTCACAAATTTGTTCCTTTTTTCACATTGGAGCATTAAAACCCATCTGCTTCTGATAGAACTAATTCAAATTTTGTTAGCCATAGCTGAAAGGTAGCTTACGCTATCTGTGCCAAATGGATTGTGGGCATTACGCACATGCATGTTCATTGTTCAATTACGACAAACATTATTCTCACATGGCCCTACTCAACATTAGATGCTATGGCCATAAGCCTCTGACCATGAAAATCTGTGATGACAAGACCACTGTGAACTTGGCAAAGTAGCTTATTATGACTAAAATTACTGTCTTCTGAGGCTATATTGTAGTCTGATGTATGGATATGGCTCGTGTTGTAAGTTGCAAAATAAATGTACTTGTATAATTGCTTCTAAACCATAAGTTTACTACTTCGAAATTTTACTATTATCATATCCTTATTAGTAATCGCATTATTACTAAGACATGAATTTGATTACGGACTCCATATAGGCAAACACTAACTCATTATCATATACAGCATGTAGTCATGCAGTATATAAGTAATACAATACTGATTTCGACTACGCAACGATGGCAGGATGACCTTTGGCCACTATATATTGTGTCTGAAACTGGCTATACGTGGCTTGGGAAGGATAAAACAAACCTTTAGCAGAAGTAGTGATTTGAATGGCAGCATTGAAGTCGGTGTGTAGTGCGGTGTACTGATGGAGTACAAGTTGCCTCATGCGTGATGCTGGCGGCTGCTCTGTTCTGAGTTATGTTTACATCATGATGGCTAGAGATGTCCACCGCGAGTCATGCTCCAGATCCAGATTTAGAATATCCGTGTGACATTTAGGGAACCGACTTGTCTAAAGAAAAAGCACCATATCATGTAGGTGTATTAATCATCGCGATAGCGAAACTATAATTGATTGAATTTACTCTTTTAATTTAATATTAATATTGATTGATATTTGATTTTAATTTTCGTTCTAGTAATTCATTTTGAAAAATTCACACGGGTCCAGCAGGTCGCTATACCTATGAATGCTGAATCATAGACAATACTAAATGTGTTTACTTTTCAATGAACGACATTATTAGTTATGCCAGAATTGCAGGTTCATTAATTAATCTTTTATTACCGGTGTGGCTCTATTCCGATGCACAAAACCTAATCTTATTTGTAAGCAATGATCAGTAAGCCAGTATTACCACCGTAACGGGGTTAGTCAACCTAGCTGGTATAAGTTGTACAAAGTTTGAATAGAGGTAATACGTCGGTACTGCTTCCCGTCAAGGCAAGTTTCAAAACGGGTGGTTCTGCACAGCGGTCTTGCCAACGCCTGAATGATAAATTACATGCCCTATTTTAGGTAACCAATTGAAGGTTAATAGACACCGATTGGTTTACAGGTGGCGCAGAGCATAGAAGGTTGTGGTTGTCCAAAATTACAATGACTTAGATGCGAGATCTGATGGGGAAGAAACACCCAAGGGGGTTCCGTAGCGGAGATTGCACAAGTAGCCTATTGCATAAAATAGTCATCAGTAATTTCTTGAATAAATTTTCGTCGATGGAAACTGTGTAACTTTATCTGTCATTTTTGCATTAGTCCAATGGTGCATCTCGCAATTTCAAGAGTGGCCAATACTAAGTAATTGCCTGTTAAGTCATGTAAAATCTCGAATAAGTACATGTATCTTTATCTGACCTTGTGGTATTAACGCATCCACATCATTGGTACATTAATTGAAATTGTCCAGGCCAGTATACCAGACAGATTTATAAGTTTTGAGGCATCTATCACAGAACGATGCGAAATAGTTAAGCCACTACAGAGACTGTGAGGTTGAAATTTACCTGAATTCTTTTTTGCCATTCAAGTAAGGATTCAGCCGAATCCAAGCAACGTCTCGGCAACAGTGATCCATGCTGGTATCACACACTCGGTAAACCTTGGCCAATATAACCACTTGGCAATCCCGGTTGTTTGAAAATCTGCAACGCCACGAATTTATATACCATTAAGCATTGATTAATTACTGAGGAAGGTTAAATTTACGTTGAAACTGAGTCACGGTGATTGATTGCTTCATACCAGTACCGGGGTTTATATATTAACTATGGTATCTCCAACCATGACTTACCCGGCATGAGGTTTCGAAAATCAAATCCGGCCACTCTTTTTAGCTGCGTTGAAACTCACTCCTAATTGGTAAGTATAGAGCCATTTTCTTTGCCTGAATGCCAGTAGATGTAAGCTCAAGCTGAATAGACGTCCATACTGTGGTATCTATCAGGATTAAACTGTAACAAGACCTCTATGGGCTTAAAAAGAAAATGTATTGATAAACTCCCACTCATCAACAGTTTATAACCCTTCTGAACAGCATGCTGCTGTAGCCTGTTGACAACTCCCTTGTCAGCTTTCTGCACTATTATAAGAGTAATTTGCAGATTAGGTCAATACGGTAGCCTCATCGCATTTTTAGTAAATTCAGTGTTACTGGTGAAGTTACCTATTTGCAGAGGGCATTTTTGCCTACGTTTGTTCAGGCTCTGTGTTTTTTTGAGAGAGGGAGAGAGTATTTTATTTTTAACTCAGTCTGTACTACACAGCAGACAAGACAGCAATAATGGCGATACAGAGTACACTGCATGATATTTGTTATAATAAGATGCGATCTCACAATAATCTTATGCAGATTACTGAGCCTTTGACAGTGGAAAAACCTAATATTATGAGCATATGATGGTCCACTGATTGTCATAAATCACACGTCTTTGCTTTTAAGCTAAAAAATGTCAGAACTGACGAAAGATTGCAGATTTGATAATTTTGCTAATTGCTGAGTATTCTAGTTACGTTATGGTTGATAGTCAGTTCATTTCAATTGTAGATCATAAATCACTCAATAGTATGGGCCCAAACTCCAAAAACTAGAGCAATAAGGTCTGAATCTTCAAGTAACACGAGTTTTGATATTAGCAAAGTACTTTGTCGAACCCTGGTGACCTTCTGAGTTCGAGGCATTAAGGCCAAATCTAACTGAGTTTAGTTCAATAGTGTAAGGTCAATTTTGAAGACATGATATACACAAATAATAGATAGTGACCGTTTTGGTTGAAAACCTTTCCCTAAGATAATATTGAGTGTGTGTGTGAGAGAGAGAGAGAGAAGAACTGAAATGGTGGCATTTATAAACTATTTTCTAGACCCACTATGAATAATAACCAGTAGAAGTAAACGGATGTGAAGACTTAATAACTCCAAACAACGACCACCTATGTTGTAAGAGAGCCACCGTGTGTTTATTTTGAAAAGGTATTGTAATCATTTTTAAATACGCCATTTATTTATTTATTCATTTATTCATAGAAACTTGTTCGATATGATGAAGTTTTGTTGAAGCATTTCTTTTTATTGTATAGATATATTTCTTGAGCTTGGGCATAGAGCCGATATTACGGTGTTCGCTGCTTGGGGTAGTGCCTGGTGTCGGCTAGCGGAACCGTCTATGGCGCGACCCAATAGCTCACAACAATGAGATAAGTAACCCTTTTTGAATAAAACCGTAGAACATCTTAAGAATCACCTATACGAATTGAATTCTTACCTTTTGGACAGCATCCAACCGCAAAGTAATGTGTGTTGTAATTATGTATACATAGGTATATTTTGTGTCGTACGTTTGTCCCTAGCTCATGGCACCTCCCTTAGCTCTAGAAGTAGATGCGTTTCCGGTTAACCCAGCGAACAGCTTTGGAAAAAGATTTCAAATTCATTGTATATAGTACATAAAATCACTGTGGGGTTGGTAATGTAGCAATGACGTATATATAAGTAGATTGTGAGAAAATCTCACTTTTTGACACCCATGGTTACGCGAGTAGAGGCTGCATTCCAACCACGATAGGGAGGAAGGAGGGACAAATATATTGTCGCAATACAATGTATATAAAATATAAGTGTTGCAGTATGCATATATATAAGCAGTAAGCACCCACGAAAAGAATTGATAAAAGAATTTAAAAATCAAATAAAAACTTCATCAAATATATAAAATGAATATCTAATGATAAAATGCCCTTGTAGGTTAACAGAATATTATTTAACATAACTTAGATAAGATATGAAGTTGGAGTCGGACTTGGATTGGATTTGGGCTCGGAATCGCATTCAGACCCCGGCGTGAACCATGTGATCTGAAAACTTTTCGTGTGTAAATTTATGATTAATTTACACCAAATATGAAATATTAGTAGTGATACCATGTGTCCACGATTAAGCTGCAAGGAATCCGAGATCGAGCACTCAGTCTGGGTACCACAAGAATATATGTCTCTCGATCAAGGGTTGAAATCGCTGAGATCACTGAGATTCCTGATGATGACACATACGTTATCAGGAGTATCAGAGTATCTATGTGACATTGGCCGATGAGTCTAATTTAAGGCTCCGCCATTGGAAACAATGGTCTGATTTTGCCACGGGTGACAACACAGGACTGGAAATGCTAGATTATCCAGAGAAGCCTGGAAGACTAAAACTATAGGCACAGGACTGGAAATGCTAGATTATCCAGAGAAGCCTGGAAGACTAAATTAATAGGCACAGGACTGGAAATGCTAGATTATCCAGAGAAGCCTGGAAGAA
The DNA here is from genome assembly GCF_051294905.1 of Botryllus schlosseri. Lineage (NCBI taxonomy): Eukaryota > Metazoa > Chordata > Ascidiacea > Stolidobranchia > Styelidae > Botryllus > Botryllus schlosseri. Next base: position 4,060,035 of record NC_137244.1, on the reverse strand, counting down.
TAAATTAATAGGCACAGGACTGGAAATGATAGATTATCCAGAGAAGCCTGGAAGACTAAATTAATAGGCACAGGACTGGAAATGCTAGATTATCCAGAGAAGCCTGGAAGACTAAATTAATAGGCACAGGACTTGAAATGCTAGATTATCCAGAGAAGCCTGGAAGACTAAAACTATAGGCACAGGACTGGAAATGCTAGATTATCCAGAGAAGCCTGGAAGACTAAGTTAATAGGCACGGGCCTGAAAATGCTAGATTTTTCAGAGAAGCATAGAAAACTAAATTGATAGGTATGACTGATAAAGTCTTACGGTACACTCAATGATTTTGCATCCCTATCTGGTTTAATTAAACTATGTTTATTGAAGAAATAATATATAACCTGAATAAATAGATGTAGGCCTATATGATAGCCTATATGTGTAGTAATAGTGATGTATATATAATGGGAATAAAATAGTATGGTAATTAGGTTATAAAAGACCCTATAGAACACATAGGAAGGTGTACTACAAATAATATGAACTTATAAATGGCAAATAAATTGGCCCCATCCACACATTTGTTTTCCGAAACAGACGTGTCGATGATCGAGAACCACGTTAGTCATAGGTCCGCCCTGTCGACACATACGTTTTACGAAGCGGGTGTGTCAACCGTTTGTTATATCGATGTCTGTACAAGAGTTGAGACAATGTTATTTTAACGAGTTAATTTTGTGCTATAGACGTAGGCATAAATAGCGTCATGAAGTACAAGTGTCATTCTCATTTTCGAAATTATAAGACAGATCAAATACGATATCAAGATATTCTACACACCCGTGTAGTTAAGCTATCGCATTAAGCGATGATGGACATATTAATTCATTCCGCACGAGTTTGTCGAAAGCCGGCTCCGTCAAGCACTAATGTACCGAGGGGACAACGAGTTGTACAAGAAGATGGAATCACCACTCCACGATATCGCGATTCTCCTGAACAAAACGGCACCTATATTCCACCTTGCAATCGCCGAAATGGAACGCAAATACGCGTCGCTCGAACCAGATTGTCAGAGGAAGATGCTGAGAGGATGCAGTTGGACAGCATAAGATTTAGCAGAAGTCACACAAAAAAGAGCCACCAGCAGACGATGAAATATTCATTTCACTGTGAACGATGTCGTACAAGACCCTTTGATACTACTCGATATAGTGCCAGTCGATTCAAATACACAAACTGCGCAACAGTCAAAGAGTAGGCTGGGCAACTCTGTTTATGCTAGAAACAGAATGGGGACGCCATCAATATTAGAAATAGCACGTATGTTGAAGAAATTGCTGAGAATCTGATGGTCATACAAGAAACCATACTTCGCAAACAATGCAAGAGAAATAGGAGCGAAATTACCCCGATCCCCTGTAACATTTGGGTCAGTGTCAAGAATTCTCGTCCGATGCTGAGCGCTGCATATTCTGCAATGGGAAAATATCGCAAAAGATCAAAGTGTATGGAGCTTGACGGTGCAGGCAAGACAAACGTATTTCTGTCAATTGGACTGATAGCAAAGTATAGTACTGTGCAGTGAAGCTAATTCGTTTTATTATGTTCAAATACTATAGTCACTATGTTCTTGATAGTTACTATCAGGTTGCTTTAAATGGCGCTAACATTTTCATGCCCTGAACATAGTTAAGAGTTAATGGACATTTATTATATGAATAGTAAGTTGTCGCTGCATAATTGCATTTGTAGTTGACTGAGGGTGAGGTCATATTACTACGTATTTAATCATTGCGTGATGTAGCCTACTGGTATGTGTATTGTTGTTCACACACATATTTGGGTCGCCGTTTAATCGAGTGGTATATGATTAATATATATTTGTTTGTTTTGTGTTAACCGTATTGATGTAAACTATCAATAATAGTGCATGACGATAGCAGGGTTTGACTAAGTGAGACTTGTGACTAACTACCATATATGTAAATAGCTGGGCCATGTAGGGCTAACTAGGGTGTATGTGTAAACGACAATAAATTAGGAAATCACTTGTCCTTGACACGTTGTTTAATGTCACAATATACTAAAATAAATACCCCTCCCTACAATAACTTCACAGATTCTCTACAAAGTCAAACCTGTTACAATGAGTGTTTATAATAATCTCTGTTGTACCGTCTCGTACAGTAAGGCGTTATAACCGACCACGCCGTATGTTAGTGTCGGGACCCTTCACCCTAACGGGATAGAAGTTTAAGATTCGTGGTAAATCAGATCTATGATCTGTGAGACACGGTACATACGAATGAATAAAAAGCTTAAAACACCAGTACCATCGAACCCAGAGATATAGTAGATTGTGATAAAAATACTATTGTAATTGAGTGTTGTGTAATGACACAATATTTCATGAATGAATCTTTCGGCAGGATAGGCCGTCACATGAATTATATGTGTAAACCAACCTTGGAGCTGCTTTTCGGCAGGACAGGCCGTCGCATGTATTATATGCGTAAACTAACCTTGGAGTATTGAGAATGTTTATTAATCGTGCATGATGATGAATAGGTTTAGATAAAACTCGTAATATAATTGAAGCATGTTTACCAATTTGATCGGGTTTTACACATAGACACCTCATTCCTCTTTGCATGGTTAAGTTATTGGAGTATTTGGTTGTATTAAGGTCTAGTTTACTAGTTATACCAGATTAGTTTAAAGTCCTGGACCAGGAGGTCATTGCCTGATTGGATCTAGCTGCTGCTGCCCTTACCACTGCTTCGATCACCATTTGTGGATGCAACAAGGTCACAACATCAACACAGATAAGGAAAACGAACACTGAGAAGTAAAATCGAACAAAGTGTGGACTCTCGCAGTAACAAGCGTTGCTGGAGCTGCACTATAAACGTACTGGAGGCACCAAGCTGGGATTATTACTTCCAGTGCAGCACGTGGACCTATCAATGTGTTCAAAGGCGACCATCGTTAATACCGTATTGGTCGTGGCCCTAATTGCGTCTGTAATTTCATTGTTAGTTACGTTGTCACCAGTATATCTACATTTGTTACCGGGGTTTTCTTCAGCTACAGTTCCGATTGGAAACGGAAGACCTAACAACGGAGTTACAACACCGTTCCCAACTCTTATTGGCTCGCAAAACATATCTGCAGGACGCCAATTTATCATTACTAAAGACTCGCTTTCTAAACTTCTGGAGTTCGAGACCAACGACCACAACTCATCACTCGGAACAACACCGCGGCCTACCTTGGACGACCCGACCATCTCCAGCGTAAAGCGGGCCATCGAAAACTCTACTACGGGTCTATAAATCGAATCTATTATTATTGCCATGCGAAGAATCTTGAAACTATTTAAAAAGAAGAAACCAACGGCGGCATCGGCGGAGCTAAAGCAGGGAATCCGACTGCTTAAATATACCCAACAGCGTCACGAAGATGTGCGAGACCAAGAGAGGCAACTTGCTAAAGATGTGGCCGACCAGACAAGAGTCCTAAAGGAGGTCAAAACGACCCTGCCTGAGGCAGTGACGGAGCTGGAAAAAGCAAGAAAAGACCTTCGGCGGGCTCAAGCTGACCTGAAGGCCGTTTGTGACGCCACTTCAAAAATTACTGGAAAGGTTTCCACAGACGTATTAAACGAAATTTTGCAGACAGAATTCAAGTTGGGTAACGCCCATACGCAAGCGGTAGGAGAGAAACCACATCCTCCTCACGCCCTGGCCGTCGTACCCTCGGCGCCTCCTCCGGCCTATGATCCACCGGCTATCCAGGTGGTCAGGGAGTCTCAGCATATGCCCACCTTCACCGTGAAAAAGGGGTTGGATTGTCATACAGTAACTGCGGTCTACCCTACGCACCCAGACGTGAAGACTGGTGACCCATCTCGACCGACACCGGTTGCCCGTTCACTGTTGGCTCCGAACTTCAAAACAAAAGGAAACATACATCCGGCGGCTAAGGCCAAAGGTGCTGCTAACACGCCCATGACATATTGGACACCTACGGGGGTAACAGCAGGTGAACCAATGAAAATGGAAAGCGAGACGGACTCGGAATTGGACAGCGAACACCTCCCCACATTCCGAGAAGTGGTGTCTAGACCCCGAGATGCAAAGTATCAGCAGCGGGGCAGCAACAAGTTGGGTGATGTAGAGACGCGAAGTAGTCGGGCAAGATACTCACCGAATGACGCTAAACACGTCACTTTCTATGGAGAAAGGGAGGAGTATGACCGAGGAGACTCGGAGGCTCAGTCAGAAGATTCTAAAAGGGCGACGACAGCCCGACTGCGGAAGCTAGAACAACAAATGGAATATGATGACCGCCCAATTCAGCCGCGCTCGCGACCGATGGAGGCAATGGTAAACCCAGCGCTAACTATACCTGCTAGATTTCAGTCCGAAAAGGAAATGATACAGTTGATGTTGGATCCGGGCGATATGCCTCTCCTTAAATGGATGGAGAACACGATGAGACGAATTCACCACGGTGAAGGTAATACTGACGCTGATATAATATTGATGAATGCAATGCAGAAGAAATTAAAGAATGCTGGGCGTTACAAACAAGCTGATGAACTTGGAAACGTCTTCAACACAAACTCGGGAAACGCCAGCTGGGAATCGGTTATGAGGTCGCTGTCACTTTCCAACCCACAGGGAATTGTGAATAATGAGAGAATTGTCAACAACTTCCGAAGAAAGTATCATTGGGAAGACGAACCCCTACCTCTACTTAACAGTGCTCTGAAACAACTGGAGATAGATATGGATGACCTAATTTTGGACAACCCGGACGGACTGCGACTTTTCCGCAATTTGAGACAGCGGCCGCCGGAAGCACTCAGGTTGATTATACGGGGGTGGGAAGAAAACACCTGGCGGGAAGTCGCGGAAGAACTCCAACTGTTCTGGAACTCGGAATTCCAAGATGAACAGGAATCGAGCCCGACGACTCGGAGAACCCGAAGAACTCAGACGAACCAGTCTCTCTTGCCGCCTGTACATATCTATAATGTACAGCCCGCTGATCCTGTGATATGTAGCTATCCAACTCACCCTAACGGTAATGGACAACTGGGAGTACTTCCGGAGCCCACCTTATCTTCTTCCCATCCTCCGCCCGAATTCGAGGCAACGCCACCTCAACCTCCCAGAGTGGTCCCTTCACGGCCTCTTGTGAATACAGGACAGGTCACACAATTACGCCGAAATCCTGTTCGATACGCAAGATTAAACCGGCGTCCTACTAACGTATCGAGTGGTATCGGGCCAGGCAGACGAGCGCAAACTACTAGAGAAGGCGCCAATGCTGGACCCGATATCCAGACTGTACATATTTCAGGGTCAGCACAATCCGGTCAACAACCAGGATCTTCAAGCCAAAGAAGCCCACGAACGGAAGGAACACAAGATTCTGGAGTGGGACCAGATAATACGCAAATCACCCCGTCGAACAGTCAGGAGGCTCGCCACATCGCGGAAAGCCAAGGTGAGAGGTACTATTTCCTTGGAAATGCTAATATCTTTGCCCCATTAGGCTTGTATTTGAATCCCTCCCAGGGCCAGGCCCTTTCGGTATGTTATTACTGTAAGGCCCCCGGGCATCAATCCCGGAATTGCGTTGCCAAGTTTATCCTTTGGCTAAACAATGAGGTACTCACTAGAGATAGCGAATTGGGATGGATAATCCGTAAACGTGTACGACCGGTGCCGCAGCGTATTAAGGAATCCGCTGAACGCAACTGGCGTCCGTTCCTTACTAGCCATGGATTATTGACGATTTCAGACCTTGATCGGTATCTCATATCCCATGGCTCTCCCCCGTTGGCAGAAAGAACGAATCTATGTGAGGCCTATTATGATAGTATACCCAAAAACAGAGATAGAACCCACTGGCACGATAGGGGCCAATGGGGTCCCAGGGGACCACCCGCGAATCCAATTCTAAATAACAGCCATGTAAACTGGATTGCGCCTTCATATAGACAAGAGCCGCGTCAATACGCCGCCTCTTACTGGACAGATGAGGAATTAGAACAAGGTTTACGCGTCTCAAAAAACGGTTGGGGGCGCTGATTGATCCGGTAAATCAGCTCCCTGACACAATATTACCCCAACATGTTAAAACTGTACATAATGCCTCGTTACCTTTGTTTACATTCCTTGATTTACCGGACAACCCCCTACAACCGGATTTCGCAGAATTATTTGGTGGGCAACTTTTATACCTAGTGGATACAAACACAGACACTAAATTTCTAGCCGATACTGGCAGTATCCCCAATTTGATTATGAAAAGCGTAGTAAAAAATAAATATCCGAGAAGCTGGGCTGAACGACAGCCACTTGATATGAAATTGCGCGGAATAGGAGGCTCGTCCCGAGTCGACTCCCTAGTAATAGTACCTCTTGACGGACTGCAAGTTCCATTTGCAACTGGCAAGGGAGTTCCTCTTAATATTGTGGGGCTAAAATGGATTGACAAAGTACAACAATTACCTAGTATAGATACTGAATTTAAAACTCCGTCCACTGATAATGAAGAATTGTCATTGGCAACACTACATAGTATGACTTTACGCGATAAAAAGGACGGAACCAGAATTGGAAACAGTCCTTGCAAAATTGTGACCAAGGATGGGTTGGTGAAAGCTGCAGAACAGCAGAGCGTCGAGACGGCAAGGGCCGCTGGCGCTGGCGTCGAAGTGGCAAGGGCTGCTGACGCAAACGTTGGGTCGGTAAACACCGCTGACGTTACAATAGAGAAGAGAGACTCTTTGGGTGCCGAGCAAGGAAGGCCTGCTGACACCTGCCAAAATCGCGCCGAGCGAGGAAGTCCCGCTGACGCAAATGGAGTTCACACTAATCAAGGAGGCTCCAATGATGTAGGCAATATGAGCGTCGAGTTGGCAAGGGCCGCTGACGCAAACGTTGGGTCGGTTAACACCGCTGGCGTTACAGGAAATCAAAGAGACTCTTTGGGTGCCGAGCAAGGAAGTCCTGCTGACACCAGTCTAATTCGTGCCGAGCGAGGAAGTCCCGCTGACGCGAATGGGGGTCAAACGAATCAAGCAGACCCCGAGGATGTAGGCAAAGCTGTTTGTCCAGACGACGGTAATGCATCAGTGCGGAATGATCCCATGACAGCCGCCGTCATGCCTACTTCACTCAACAATAGTTCCAACGCAGCTACTACTCATTTTCTGGATATGAGTCCAGAGGAGACTAAAGAGGAGTCTGGAGATTTTAGGATGCAAGTCTCTCCAGAACAAGGGCCCCCGTCGGATCAAAGTTCCGGCGGCGTGACGTTAGGCGTGGGCACGCGCCGAGATCAGAGGTTAACGCGAATAGGTAGGGAAGTCCCGCTGACGAAAAAAAACCTCGCCCTCTCCCCACCAACTACAAAACCCCGATTATCGCATAAGCTAAACAGAAGGATGAACGGTCTGGTAACCACGTCCGTTCTACAGGAGGGAACCAGTGCTGAGGTAAATACTGACCTTGAAGTCCTGCGCCCACAATCAATTGAGCTAGCAAAATTGCCATATAAGCCCCTTGATTTGACTACGCCAGAAAATACCATTATCGCCGACAACGTATGGTCAGAGGTCTATAAACCTTTTGCGATTGAGATGGAAGATCTACGATGTCATCTTAGCGCGCCCCAATCTATGAAGTACAAGTACAACAGCGAACTAAAAGACCCATCAACTAAGCCATTTGTCTCTGGCCCCTCTAATCTGAAAGGGGAAAGCCATACCAAGTATTTACAAGAATCTGTAACCATGTGGTCAGCAAATATGGAGTCATGCGCGGTGAAACCAATAACGGAGAAGTACCAGCAGCACATAAAGGAACATGACCAGGCTGATGGGAAAAATACAATACATATGGAGGCCTACATTTCTCTCAGCACGATGGAAGTGATTTATCTCAGCACGATGCAAGTATTCACGTCAGATGGATTGTCCCGTTCCTATTGGATAGAAATGGCGGCAGGAGATGACGATCACCATGCTGCTAATCCAAAAAGGGAAGAAGTATCCCATATTTTGAGTGGATCTCAAAAAGAAAGGGTGCAACAAACATTGATGTACCATTACCGGCATGCAGAGTGCCAAGACTCGACAAATGGATACCACCCATTGGAAAACATCCATCCGATCGTACAAGGCAAACTAAAATTAAATTTTGAAATTGTCGAAATAAAAGACGTCATGATAAGTTGGGATAGGGCTGTAGTCACGAACTACGGTTTGACCGCGGCACACGGACATACGAAAGGATCGATTCCCCCCTACAGGGAGTACGGAGGTGAAGGTATGTTATGTCACATGACGTCTGAATTGAACGCAAAAGTTCTCATGAACGAGGGGATCAAAAGGATGAACAAAAAGTTTGTTCATCCTAGCAAGTCAAATACGACAAAGACGCTAGGCCGGAAGATTGTTATCAGCATGAATACGGCGGACCTGAAGACTGAAATTGCTACATTCTCCATATCCCGATGTCGTGCTGTGTACAAGACCAATACCGGTGAAATTAGTGCAATTTGGAGATTGAAAATATCGCGGGATGATCGCTTCTGTGTTCACAAAATAGTTGTGTTGAACTTTCAGGGATTGGACTGCACGAGGTATTCAGTTGGACAAAACCTAAAACGGGTCACTAGAAATATGCTGAATAAGCAGGCGAGCACTTAATACGAGAGAATAATTGATTAAAAAAAATGGGACTCATGTTAGTGCTTCACATGAAAGAAATCGATTATTTCATGGGGAATCATGAAATGGGACGTGTTGCACCTGTGCCGGGAAACCAGGCGAATACTATATGTGTTCCGAAGTATTTTTGTTATTTTATTGCGATAAGTCATTCTGCAGCGCAAAAAGGCGTCTTAGGATATAGATGAAACCAACACCACTCATCAAGACCACCGAAAACAGTACATTTCAACATTTAGTAGCATTAAATTTCTAGTGATGTACAAGAAGTGATGATTTCCGAGTGAGTTAAAAAGTAAGTATTAAAGCTATAGTTTACCTAAAAACCGAAACCTCTGAAATAGAAGCAGATGCAGTGTAAATAGCTAATCACTTGATTAAGTCTAGTGCAAGCAGATAAAACCTATATTTGAGTACTACAAAATGCACGAATACTTCGCTATCGACTCCATCCACGTAAAAAGTGGCTACGGTTTAAAACTACTTTTACCGATACTCGACGGTTCAGCTTTAGATAAAATTCGGAAACCGAGTAATTTCATAAACACAAGCTAATTAAATGAGTTTACTCGAATGTAGTATGCCGCGTTGATAAGATTAATTATAATATACTTATCATGTTACAGTGATTTTTCTAGCGTAGAAAATCTTTAAAATGTAGTAAGCAGGCCAATATGAAGATATTCGCTGAGCTGAATAAACATTAAAAATACTCTAGACTACTTTATCGGTACTTGACAGTTTCAGTTTTAGATAAAAAATTTCCCTTTCACCTATAATTACAACTCTTCGCTATCTAAACATGTTCAGAATATATTATTTGAGATGATATCAACCCGCAAAGTACTCAAGTAGCTTTTCGTAGGATATAGATGAAACTGACACCACTCAACAAGACCACTTACCCACTGAAAAAAAGTACATTTCAACATTTTAGTAGCAGTAAATTCCTACTAAAGTACAAGAAGTGATGATTTCCGAGTGAGTTAAAAAGTAAGTATTGAAGCTATAGTTTGCTCGAAAACCGAAAAACTCTGAAATAGAAGTAGATGCAGTGTAAATAGTTAATCGCTTCATTTAGTATAGCGCAAGCAGGCCTAACCTATACTTGAGTACCCCAAAATGTACTAGTACATCGCTATGTAGTCCCTCCACGTAAAAAGTGACTAGGGTTTAGACTACTTTTTCCATACTTGACAGTTTCAGGTTTAGATAAAATTTGGTGAGACTTTAAATTTTAAAGTAGTTTGAGCTTACGTTTATATCACCTTGACAAGTAACATTATCAGACACGAAAATGATATTATCACCTAATGCAGAAGTTAACACACGTCAGTGTGCTTAGGAAGTCATGAAAAATTGCTTACTAAGAGAAGTATATTCTTGTATACACAACAGTGGAGAGAATCTTTAAAATGTAGTAGGCAGGCCGATGGGTATTCGTTGCAATGTATAAGCATAAAAAACATTCCCGCGCGTCTTAGTAGTAGGTGGTAGGGTAGGAAGTGTTAGGTTTAGGAGCGCGCGGGAATGTTTTTTATGCTTATACATTGCAACGAATACCCATCGGCCTGCCTACTACATTTTAAAGATTCTCTCCACTGTTGTGTATACAAGAATATACTTCTCTTAGTAAGCAATTTTTCATGACTTCCTAAGAACACTGACGTGTGTTAACTTCTGCATTAGGTGATAATATCATTTTCGTGTCTGATAATGTTACTTGTCAAGGTGATATAAACGTAAGCTCAAACTACTTTAAAATTTAAAGTCTCACCAAATTTTATCTAAACCTGAAACTGTCAAGTATGGAAAAAGTAGTCTAAACCCTAGTCACTTTTTACGTGGAGGGACTACATAGCGATGTACTAGTACATTTTGGGGTACTCAAGTATAGGTTAGGCCTGCTTGCGCTATACTAAATGAAGCGATTAACTATTTACACTGCATCTACTTCTATTTCAGAGTTTTTCGGTTTTCGAGCAAACTATAGCTTCAATACTTACTTTTTAACTCACTCGGAAATCATCACTTCTTGTACTTTAGTAGGAATTTACTGCTACTAAAATGTTGAAATGTACTTTTTTTCAGTGGGTAAGTGGTCTTGTTGAGTGGTGTCAGTTTCATCTATATCCTACGAAAAGCTACTTGAGTACTTTGCGGGTTGATATCATCTCAAATAATATATTCTGAACATGTTTAGATAGCGAAGAGTTGTAATTATAGGTGAAAGGGAAATTTTTTATCTAAAACTGAAACTGTCAAGTACCGATAAAGTAGTCTAGAGTATTTTTAATGTTTATTCAGCTCAGCGAATATCTTCATATTGGCCTGCTTACTACATTTTAAAGATTTTCTACGCTAGAAAAATCACTGTAACATGATAAGTATATTATAATTAATCTTATCAACGCGGCATACTACATTCGAGTAAATTCATTTAATTAGCTTGTGTTTATGAAATTACTCGGTTTCCGAATTTTATCTAAAGCTGAACCGTCGAGTATCGGTAAAAGTAGTTTTAAACCGTAGCCACTTTTTACGTGGATGGAGTCGATAGCGAAGTATTCGTGCATTTTGTAGTACTCAAATATAGGTTTTATCTGCTTGCACTAGACTTAATCAAGTGATTAGCTATTTACACTGCATCTGCTTCTATTTCAGAGGTTTCGGTTTTTAGGTAAACTATAGCTTTAATACTTACTTTTTAACTCACTCGGAAATCATCACTTCTTGTACATCACTAGAAATTTAATGCTACTAAATGTTGAAATGTACTGTTTTCGGTGGTCTTGATGAGTGGTGTTGGTTTCATCTATATCCTAAGACGCCTTTTTGCGCTGCAGAATGACTTATCGCAATAAAATAACAAAAATACTTCGATAATTTGCAAACTCTCACTGCGCAAAAACGTTAGTACTCTAGGTCTATTTCTGTTTAATACTGTAGCTATCATGAAGTTGATGTACTCCAATATCATAAGGACTTGAGAGTATTTGATACATGTAGGCAAAAAACCTACTTGGGTATTCTCAAGAAGTACGAGTAATTCTATACTTAACAACTCTGGAAGTTAGCGCAGTTTGTGGCATTTGTATGCAATCGAAATTTGGGTGCTTCTCACTTACCTTATGTTAATAGTTTTCCTTTTCTATCTACTTTACAAGATTCAGTCTAGAAGTTTAGTGAAAGTGTAAGAGTTTAGCAAAAGCAGTTTTTGATGATAGCACTTGCCAAGGTGATACAAACGTAACTTCAAACTACTTTAAAATATAAAGTCCTAAAAGTAGGTAGTTTCTCCTGAAAAACCGGTAAGTAGAAGTGTAAATCTACAAACATAACCACCTATATTACTTTTTAATCCCTAATTGTACTTGTATTCCAGCAAAATTACGAAGCGTTGAGTATCGAGCGACAGCCTCTATCATACTTGCGGAAAATAGGGATTTAGTACTTGAGTATCAAATTACAGTAAATTGAGTAAACTTGAGAGGTTAGTAGTGATTCTGCTGGAGTTTATATGAAGGGAAGTCCTGATAAAACCTTGATTATTTCAGAAAAGAATAGAGGGCTTCTTTTGATATTTTGATAGTCTCCGTCGTACTGTCGGATGTCATGAAATTGTATACATGCCATCTAGTACTACGTAAAATGTCAAGGCTGGTACTCAATGGTTCTGTTAGTAATTACATGTAATGTGTGGGAATCGAATTGGAGCGTGAAGTATGCTCCTATGGCATAGAGCCCCTCGAAATGAGTCCGCATACCTCGTAAAATTCCACTCCAAGCGCTGCATCTTAGCTCAAGCGAACAAATATTTCGTACTTTAGGAGTCAAATCATCTTTCTGATGATAAATTAACATAGGGAGAATTAATCAGAAAATTTTGTAGAGTAGCCTACCGTAGGCATCGATACATTAAGTGAAATGGGCTTCCTTATCTCAAATTGAAACGGGCAGAATAAATCGAAACAATTTGCATAAACTCGTAGGCTTCTAGACATAGCTCAGGCTGAGATCACAGCCTAATAACGAGGGCTTCGAGTGGGACGTTATAGGAAGCAAGACGAATCATTGTAAAAGTGTTGAAACCTAATTACATCTGTAATTCCGTCATTGAAGTTGACTACGCATACGTACGTGCTACGCTCCCGCAACCAGATTCACGTGGAAGTTGGTATAGAACTGCGTTAGTTTTAAAGGTGTTCCATCATGAAATGTGTGAAGAAATTTGATATGTTCCATTGTCATAATGTACTACACCCGTGAACCTATTTTCAAGTTGCGCATTCAATGTTTAGCATGATAATTCCGTTATTAAAATTGACTATGCATAGGTACGTGCTACGCTCCCGCAAAAGTCGGTATAGAACTGCGTTAGTTTTGAAGTTGTTCAATCATGAAATGCGTAACAAAATTTTACAAGGTGCCTTTTCATAATGTCTTACAACTGCGTACCGAGTTTCAAGTTGGGGAGTCGATTATTAACATGGTAATCCCGTTATTAAAGTTGACTATGTATAGGTACGTGCTACGCTACGGAAAAACAGATTTGGCCAAAAGTCGGTATAGAACTGCGTTGGTTTTAAAGGTGTTACATCATGAAATGTCTGACGAAATTTGGTATGGTGTATTTTCACAATGTCATACAACTGCGTGACAAGTTTCAGGGTGGGGATTTGATTATTAGCATGGTACTTCCGTTATTAAAGCCTAATATGTATAGGTACGTGCTACGCTACCGAACAACAAATTTACGCAAAAGTCTACAAAGAACTGCGTTCGTTTTGAAGGTGTTACATCCTGAAATGTGTGATGGAATTCGGTATGGCGCATTGTTATAATATCCTACAACTGTGTACCAACGTTCAAGGTGAGAATTTAATGTTTAGCATGCTAATTCTTTTATTAAAATTGACTATGTATAGGTCTATGCTATGTTCACGCAAAACAGATATGCGTAAAAGTCGGTATTCCACCGCGTTAATTTTAAAGGTGTTCCATGATTAGATGTGTGATGAAATTTAGCCTGGTGCATTGCCATAATGTCCTACAACTACGTATCAAGTTTCGAGTTAGGATTCAATGTTAAGCATGGTAATTTCTCTAGTAAAGTTGACTATGGCCCTTTTCATACCGGGGTTCCGGGAATAACATTTCTCGAAAATGTTTACCGGAACCCCTCTATGTGAACATAACACTGGTGATTCGGGGCGGTATGAACGCGCTTATTTTCGGAGATTTTTACGGGACCGACTGAGTATGAACACGAATGGCGCAGCTGGGTTCCCGAAACGCTGTCAATCAAACTTTTAGTTACCGTAACGCGCTGTTCATTCAGGCTGCTTGTATTTCGAGGTCAGATACCTGCGGCATTTTGATCTTCTTGGTAATGCATTATTCTTGGATTTATATTCTGTATGCTCACAATACGCAGTCACTGACTACTAGTCAGCTTCTTTTTTCTGTGGTTTTGTAAACAGAGCACGGCTAAAAAGATAGAACACCATCTCCAAATGATGCAGCATTGGGTGAGTTGCCTGAAAACGTTAGCACTTCAACACTAATTTGGCAGGTGATCTTAACCCTTACCAAATTTGCCACATCAAAGGCAAGTTTCCAACCACGGATATGCTGTGTGTAGGTTAGTCACCGTCATATACGCCTACTGAAAAGGGGATTTAGTGACATCTGCTTTGATAGTGGCAGCACAGCAGAGAATGATGTCCTTAGCTCTGACTCACTAACCAAAAATTCAAATTGTACCAACGGGCTGGTAAGCCATCGTACATCATCCAAGCCATAATTTGGTTTTCACCTATGCCTTCATTTTCTTGTTACAACCAAGTCATTCCTTTGTTATACAAGGTTAGGACAACCAAGTCATTCCTTTGTTATACAAGGTTAGGCAAGTGTAACTTAATTTGATCTTTTCGCAGGTCTAGATGGAGGATACTGATGAAAAAGGTGAAAAGGCGGAACTGTGCAAGTGTGCATTAAGTTATAGTTTCTCTCATGAATAAAATGAAACAGCACAAACACATCTGGTTAAGCAAGAGCATTGTTTATTGAGAAAGTCACACAGGGCATTTCCGACGTCTGGGCCAGCGATACTTGGATCACCACCAGGTCTTGTCTTCATTGCGTATCACATCCTCTGTATCATTCTGGCCTTAGCGGATTGCAGTTTATGAGAAAAGCTGAACACCGCGCCTTCAGTCGACCATAATCTTCCAACCTTCATGTGTGCTTTGCCAAGTTTCTGAAAAAGCAATTGTGAATTTTAAGGGCAGCAGAAAGGAAATTTATATTACATATTTGAAATTAGCTTTAGCTTATGCTCTGTGTTTCAGGGAAAAGGCTCCATGAGCCGGGGCTGAAAGGGATAGGCTGCGTCATCACTTATGTAGGCTAGTACGGAACCCTCTGGCTCCCAATCATGAAGTCATCCTGAAAAAACTTGAATGCAGCAAATGCATGTTTGGTACAAATGTTGCTGTGGTAATTTTTTATCCACCCACAACACTCAGACTTGTACAAAGTACTGGAATTTCAAAATGCGCAACTTCAACTAGAACTACTCAATTTTTTAAACTAGCAACTAGAACAGCGGTGGCCAACCTTTTCAGCCAAATCACCACATTCGATTGACGAACTATTCTGCCGGCCACTAGCCGCGCGAAGCACAAAAATTTTTTGAAGTTGATAAATTAATAATATTGTCACTTGACTATATTGCAAGCCTGCTGTATATCGCTGGGCTCAGTTTGCAAGGACTGAACTATTCGGCACCTGGACATATCGATATCGAAAGCTTCGTCCAACATGAGGCAATCATTTTGTGCCTAGGTTTCATAGTCGACGGT
Source organism: Botryllus schlosseri (assembly GCF_051294905.1). Taxonomy (NCBI): domain Eukaryota; kingdom Metazoa; phylum Chordata; class Ascidiacea; order Stolidobranchia; family Styelidae; genus Botryllus; species Botryllus schlosseri. The sequence goes on along the minus strand of NC_137244.1, from coordinate 4,044,432 downwards.
CTTTCTGCGAGCGCAAACGGGAGGTCGCGAATATATATATAGTTAGACTCAATCTGGTAGATTAGGCGTTCTTTCATTTTCACAAAGGGGTAAAAATATTAAAAGCAAGAAATCGAGTGACAAGATGTTGAGCTAAGTGTGTAGAAAATTGATTAATCTTTTGATTAATCTATCGCAAAGTATTCTGCTTCATTGTAGTGTATGAAGATCTACCAAAATGTGACTGGCTCATAGACCTACCAATGCGTCGGAACTGATATTTCAGTCATCACATCTCAAGTGCTGCGGCCAGACTAATCAAATTTTTGATTGGCCTTGCAAGTTCACAATCCGTGCAATCCATTTTTGATAATACTACTAATTTCGGAAATTAACTCGCGGGCCACGGGTTGGCCGGCCCTGAACTTTTCAAAATCTGCTATTAGAACTTTAACTACTCACTTTCAAATATCCGCAACTAGAACCAGAACTATTCACTTTTTCGAATCCACAACTAGAACTACATAGTTTTAGTAACTAAAAGTATCTAAATAAGTAGGTTGATGTACATGTCTGACTACACTACAAAAATTATACAAATTTGGTCTCATTTTCAGCAATTTCAGTCAAGTGAGCAGGGTTGTAACCAAGTCACAAGTCGATCCCACTTCAATAGTTTTGACTAGATTCAAGTCGAGTCATTTTCAATTATTCACCGAGTCAAATCCGAGTTCAACTCATCGAGCAGAGCGTCGAGTTCGAGTCATGGTTTTATGACTCGATTCCAAGACATTGTGTTGATTGCTCAGTTTCCAGTTTAAGTCTATTTTCCATCAATTTGGGTCTTACTTTTGAGACAGAAAGTAGCCTACTTGGCAAGAACAATTGGTCTTTCAGACTTCTTTTTCTGACATAATGATTCAAGACCAAATTTGTCTGACCTTTTTGCAGTGGTATGCTACGCAAAAACTGGCTGACATTCCGCCATGACAAATATAGAAATATTACTATGCACTAGGGCTGGGCAAAATTGAGTACCTGAGTGATTCGATTCTGAATCAATTATTACACTTCGAGTCGGTTATCATCATGATGACATCACAACACAATGTACCATGCCAAAATTCAAATGTGTAGGCTACCTTTTATGCCACCATAAAGAACATAACGCCTATTGTCCGTCACATTAAAGATACTTTAATGTTTTTTCGACCATACCGTTTTCATTGCACTTCTTGACATGACAGTGTTATATGGGATGGTCATGACTTCGGAAATGTGTTATTTCCAGCAACGTTTGTAGCTTTGTACTATATCTCGTATGTTGCGACACGGCCAATCAAGGTTTCAAGGCTTACTCAGTGGAAAAGTTTATCAAAACTACGGTATAATTCTCGTTAGTAAATCAACTTTCAGTATAATTTCAGTAGCCTACTCGAAAAGTAGTATTTTACTACTCGCCTCGAATCAATAAAGTTAATACTCGATTCAGATTCGAGTACTCGAATCATTGTGGCTAGGATTGCCAGTGAACTCGGCCCATGACGAACTCGGCCTATTGAACTCGGCCCATGACGAACTCGGCCTATGACCAACTCGGCCCATGACGAACTCGGCCTATGACCAACTCGGCCCGTGGGGAATTTCTTATTATTAATGATTATAGACGTCGTAAATTGTATTATTTGTCGAAGAAAATGGTTAATGTGGGAGTGATGAACATGTCGTACGAATGCTGGGGGGGGCAGTATTGCAGTTCTCGGAATTGGAAATTTTACTTGCCGCCGTCTCAACACGTGGGGATTGCCAGTGAACTCGGCCCATGACGAACTCGGCCCATGACCAACTCGGCCTATGACCAACTCGGCCCATGAGGAACTCGGCCTATTACGAACTCGGCCCATGACGAACGCGGCGTATGACGAACTCGGCCCGTGGGGAATTACTTATTATTAATGATTATAGACGTCGTAAATTGTATTATTTGTCGGAGAAAATGGTTAATTTGGGAGTGATGGACATGTCCTAACTCTAACCCTAACCTAACCCTAATCATAACCCTAATCCTAACCCTAATCATAACCTTAAGCTAACCCTAACCTAATCCTAACCTAACCCTAATCATAACCTTAACCTAATCCTAACCTAACCCTAACCTAATCCTAACCTAACCCTAATCCTAACCTAACCCTAATCCTAACGTAACCCTAACCTAATCCTAACCCTAATCCTAACCCTAATCATAACCCTAAGCTAACCCTAACCTAACCCTAATCATAACCCTAAGCTAATCCTAACCCTAACCTAACTCTAATCATAACCCTAACCTCCTAATCACTTGATAATATTATAATTATGTAATATAATTCACATTAATAGTTGAGTTGGTGCGAGGTTTTTTTCAGTCTAGGGCCTATTTCTTGACGATACTGCCCCCAGTGGTAATAACATTCATACGACATGTACATCACCACCAATTCACCATTGTCTGCACACAATTAATACAATTCACGACATTTATAATAATTTTTATTAACAAATTCACCATGGGCCGAGTTGGTCATAGGCCGAGTTCGTCATAGGCCGAGTTCGTCCAGTTGTTCATAGGCCGAGTTCGTCATGGGCCGAGTTGGTCATAGGCCGAGTTGGTCATAGGCCGAGTTCGTCATGGGCCGAGTTCAATAGGCCGAGTTCGTCATGGGCCGAGTTCACTGGCAACCGTGGCTAGCCCTACTATAGGCACCAGCAATTTTTATTAAAATCAACTTGTGACAGTTGCCTTCTTAAAATACATCTGATGTTTACCTGGATCTATAAACGATTGGCTTCATTGGCTAGCGTCCAAAGAGCGACAGCTACTCAGCAAGCAAGAGAAATTGAGTTCGTGTAATTTGCTTGCTGCTTTTCGTTATGGTCTCGAAGCTCGTCGCAGAGTATACCAAATGTTTCTCTCACGAATTTCTCGATTTCCCTGGTTTCTCTGTACAGTGTACATAAGATTAGATTTACCCAAACCATTATACAGCAATCACAAAGATAAACTTGGTTTCTCTGTACAGTGTACATAAGATTAGATTTACCCAAACCATTATACAGCAATCACAAAGATAACCTGACTTTGTCGTACCTCGTACGCAGATGTGATCGCCTCGGTGGTTCTTTTCATTCCAGGACTCTATCCTCTTTGCTGGCTTTCAGTTTCTGCTCTCAGCTTCGGTTGATAATATACAAGCCAGGAACATGCTCGGGCTCTATTGCTGATACAGATATTGAGTATAGAGCCCCATACACTTCGAGAAGGCATAGCCGCAACATCCCATAGCTAAAAGTTGGAGCCAACTTCTCCGCATCTCACGTATATGCCTCTCCCACATTGTTTTCCACAAGCATATTACAACTGGAACACCCCACAGACATGGTTTCGTAACTATCAACACTTACGGAGAATCGCGTTCATACTGGCCATAATTTCCCGCGAATTTACCGAAAAAACGTCCTGTATGAACATAAGTTCGCGGTAACTCTAAATAGGTATGAACGCGCCCTTTTCCCGGAACTGTTTCGGTAATTTTTTCTCTATGTGAACATCGCCTGTTTCGGAACTTGTTCCCGAAAGAGTTTCGTAAATCCGGTATGAAAAGGGCCTATGTATGGGTACGTGCTATACGCTCCCGCAAAACAGATGTACGCAAAAAGTCGATGTAGAGCCGCGTTAGTTTTAAAGTTGTTCCATCATGAAATGTGTGACGGAATTTGGTATGGTGCATTGGTATAATGTCCTGTAACCGCCTACCAACTTTCAAGGTGGGAATTCAATGTTTAGCATGCTAATTCTGTTATTAAAATTGACTATGTGTAGGTCTATGCTATGTTCACGCAAAACAGATATGCGTAAAAGTCGGTATTCCACCGCGTTAATTTTAAAGGTGTTCCATGATTAGATGTGTGATGAAATTTAGCCTGGTGCATTGCCATAATGTCCTACAACTACGTATCAAGTTTCGAGTTGGGATTCAATGTTAAGCATGGTAATTTCGTTAGTAAAGTTGACTATGTATGGGTACGTGCTATACGCTCCCGCAAAACAGATGTACGCAAAAAGTCGACGTAGAGCCGCGTTAGTTTTAAAGTTGTTCCATCATGAAATGTGTGACGGAATTTGGTATGGTGCATTGGTATAATGTCCTGTAACCGCCTACCAACTTTCAAGGTGGGAATTCAATGTTTAGCATGGTAATTCTGCTATTAAAATTGACTATGCATAAGTATATGCTATTTTCAGGCAAAACAGATATGCGTAAAAGTCGGTATTCGACTGCGTTAGTTTTAAAGTTGTTCCATCATGAAATGTGTGATTAAATTTTGTATGCTGCATATTCACAATGTCCTAGAGCTCATTTAGATACCAAAGCTACTTTAAAATTAGTTCTCGAGTATTTGCCGCAATTATACTGCCATATAGTTATAGTCAGAGGGATTCGATGGTGACGTACGTGTATAATGCACATTTTGGAGAGATTAAGTAAAGCAATGATCTAAGATAAATCCCTTAAATTAAGCTAGAAGTAGCTATTAACGAAGAAAGTTAGCATTCTAAGTCTATACTTCTGTTTAATACTGTAAATGTCATGAAGTTGAAGCGAACTGAAATCATAAACACTTTAGTATTAGGTACATAAACGCGATAAGCTACTTTAGTATTCTGGTGGTTTGGGATAAAATGTAATTTTCCGTGCTTTTTTATTTTTTAATAAAATTAGTATTCATTTTACAGAAACGTCGTGTAAAGGTAAAGTACTTGTACATTTCGGAGTATTCAAGTATACGTTCTGGTTAGCTAAATTTCGATGTCATACGAATACCACAAACTGTGCTACTTGTACTTCTTCAGAGTACTCAATTAGGTTTTTAGCTATATGCAACAAATACTTTCGAGTGTTTTTGATATTGGACTGCTTCAACTCCATGATAATTATAGTATTAAGCAGAATTGAACCTACAATACGAACGCTTTACTTACTCGGAAATGACTAGTTTTACGTTAATTTATAAAACTAAAGTAAAGCTCGCGAAATCCATAGTGTAAACGTCTCTAATGCGCTGAAACGGCAGAAAAAGTACTCTATACGCTAAATTTGAATATAAAACTATTAATTCTCGTAAAACGTAGTGGGTGTGGGATTCGAACCTACGTGAACACTTGTTCATTGGAACTTAAGTCCAACGCCAAAATGCTAGACTTTACAAAATTTTCGAAGTACTGACTTTTTAGGTAAATTCTGTTACGCGCTTGGTTACTAACTCTGAAAGCAAGCAAAGTTTGTGGTATTTGATCAATATGGAAATTCGTGCACTTTGCGTTTAGGTTATCTTAAAACATGAGTCCCTTAGAACACTTGTTCATTGAAACTTAAGTCCAACGCCTTAACCGCTCTCTCAACCCAGTTCCGTTGCTACGATGTCTGAGAAATCTATTAAATTAGGGTAGAAATAACTATTTCCAAGTAAGTTTCACGAAGTCTCGATACGCTATATTTAATCTAAAAATATTAATCCCCATAAAACGTACTGGGTACGGGGTTCGAAGCCTGGAATAATAAACGGATCGTGATTGAAAATAGAAGGAGGATCACTGGATTAACGTTTATGGAATACTCCGCAATGTAAAATTAGTATGTACTGCACAAAATCCTGAGTGTAAGAGTCTTCACTGCATCGGAATGGTGTAGTTTTCTATCTACTTTACAAAGTTTATACGATTTTTTTTTGCTACGTTCCGGGATAAAATGTAATTTTTCGCGCTTTTTATTTATTTTTAATATAATTAGTATTTATTATACAAAGACGACGTGTAAAGGTAAAGTACGAATACAAGTACAAGTTGAGATTTCAAAGTGAGTAAGTGGTTATGTTCGTAGACTAACCCCACTTCTACGTAACGATTTTTCAGTAAGTTGTTATGTTTCTAGGCTACTTTTACTTCTATTTAACGAGTTTTCATACAAATCTGCTTTCTTTAATAACTTTCATCTTTTTCATCAGTGAGCGAAGGTAATAGTGGTGTTGACTCCATGGTCAGATTCAAAATAACAGCGACTCAGAGCTCATTTAGATACCTACGCTACTTTAAAATTAGTGCCCGAGTATTTGCTGCAATTATACTGCCAGATAGTTATAGCCAGAGGGTCTCGATGGTGACGTACATGTATAATGCACATCTTGGAGAGATTAAGTAAAGCAATGATCTCAGATAAATCCATTAAATTAAGGTAGAAGTAGCTATTTACGAATAAAAGTTAGTAATCTAGGTCTATATTTCTGTTTAATACTGAAAATTTCATGAAGTTGAAGCAATCTGAAATCATAAACACGTTAGTATTAGGTAGCCTACATATACGCGAAAAGCTACTTTAGTATTCTGATGGAGTGCAAATACTTGTTTACTTATCAACTTTGAAGGCTTGCGCAGTTTGTGGTGTGATACGCAAAATTAGTGTGTGTTCAAATCAGACCTGTCGTAAACATAGTGATGTCGCATTAGTCCTAAATACACATGATAGAATATCAAGGAAAAGTATCATCTAACGTATAATGAATGTTATTTATTTCTCGGAAGCAAGTCATTATCAAAACATAGTGATCAAAATTATCGCATAGCAATACCGATTTTGCGTAAATTCCATTATGCGTCTTACTACGTTACTAGAGATTTTGTAGTTAGTTACGAAATTAGGTGTGCTATCTTCCCAATCGGTATGGAACAACATCAAAATCATCACAAAGCAATATCGACTTTTGCATAGGGCTTCTATTTTTTCTTGCAGGGCAACTTTTTTGTAGGCGAAAGCGGTATTATCTAGCAACAAGGTTTAAATGACTCGCCTCCGACGTTAATTGACCGTATTACCTGTATTCTCGTCATGCCAAAATTATGCATGTATTAGTACGAAGCTCAGATGCAGCAAAGTGTGTGAGACTGCCTGTAAAATGGTGCAGCGACTCTAATTTCCCCGGTCACGATTAGTTTTACTTTTCAACTAACTTGTTGTCTGTCGTTATATTCATTAGACTCGCTTTCATGCGGCTAATTTGTCCCTATCATTATAACGTCGGTGATCGCATACCTGCGGCGAAGGTGTTCGTTTAATTATAGCAACGAGAACCGACTCCCTGCGGCTATTCCGTTGGCATTTTAGTGTCGAGTTAAATACCCTTATACTCGACATGCAAACATTATACAGGTAGCGGTTATACTGCGAGCTGATGAATTCGTCATCTATTCGCCTAGCGTAGTTGTTCATAATCCCGACCTTCCGCTCGTATCGTATATACTACAAGCCAGTGATCGCTACATCAAACAAAACGGTCAGATCGAACGCAAGAACTCGGGTCGCAGTGTCGAACGGCAGCAAAGCGGTGTACCTCGAAACATCAACCGATCTGGAGGATTTCAGCTAGTGAATCGACGCAATAACGATCAACGATATCATTGATATGCTCTTTTTTCGAAATAAAATGAACTCGTACACTATACAATGCTATTTCAAGGAGACTGAGTAAAGTGCCAATGTAAGTTTTGACGCGGCAATCATAAGTCCTAAAATGTGGAAACTGCAGAAACCGTAACTTATACACATAAAATCAAGTTTAAAAAATATGGACGGATGATATTAGTCTTAAATACACATAATAGAATATCTGAGAAAAGTATCAAGATGCGGCAATCAATGCAGCGATGATATAGCAATGGATGGATGATGTGGCACTATAGGCGTGGCGCTTGATGATGTGGCACAGATGACGTAGCAGATGATAGCCTTAGGGTATGAAAATGGGCGTGGCAATTAGGATGACGTGGCGCTCTCTGATTGGACGGTAACAAACGAATCCCATCCTACTACTAATATCTTCCCATACACAAAAGAGTAAAATACAAAAAAGCCTTGTCAAGTCAATCCGTTTGTAACTTACCCAACCAAAGCAAAAAGTATCCTTATGAAAAGTAGACAAGACTACGCGAGTAATCACCACAATCAAAAATCCATAGCAAGTTCGGTTGTAGTCATATACCACCAAATCGTCTTTTTATTTGTTCAACTGTAAAAGTCGTTACTATTCTGTAAGATAAAGTAATTACTACTCGGTATATTTTATAAACCAAAGTAAATACTACTCGGTGTGTGGTTTGAGATTAACATATTACATTTGAGTATACCGGATTTGAATGTCTGACCAACGTAGTTGAGAATTCATTTCTTACAATCAAACGCCGGTGTTACATTGAAAGGTATCATACTGTAAACATAAGGATTGACACATTGATTTGATATATGAGATTTTGTAATGTTCGACCACGACTTGATTATTAAATTATTCACGATAATTAGACCCGGTGTTGTGGTAAAGGTTATTGGAAAATATCACTTTTGGCATCGAGTACCAGTCGAAGTGGGTGAACAATACTTAATCCTTTCAGTGACTCGCTGTTGTACGTGCTAAATGTATAACATTACGAGGTTAAACTCTAAGACTTTGATCAGCACAAGAGCAATTTGGAATATCTTTACTGGCTGCAACCTATTCTACTAGACAAAACTCGCAGCATTAATAAAATCAAAGTATGTGCTACACTGAAATCTACAAAATGTGTTTGTATTGTTACTAGTAGTGATCATGCATTATCATTTGAATCTTCTAAAGTAATTGTAATGATAAAACCAAACTACTCACAGTCGTTACCAACACAAAAAACGATTTCTATGATATTCATCAAACGCATCATACCTCAGTATGCGGAAATTATTTGTAGAGTGCATACCAACAAAGAAATCAGGAACACAACCAACACCGAAAATGATAAATGCGTTTCGTGCTACTATTGATACAAGTTCATTTCTATCAGGTGAAATAAACGCCATCACAAAACTCGGAGCATACAAAGGTCTTGATTGATATGAATTTCGATTTGTGTCTTATGATACCAGCAAGCATTTTAGAAATATTATGATTCGTTAAACCAAAGTCGTATGTCCTATTATTAATTGATTGGAAACTTGATCACGTACCTCGATCATTACAGAAGATTATAACACCATTGTCCGACAATCTTTTACAAAAGGATCGAAAACAAGTAACCCAAAGTCGTTGCCGTCGCATAAACAATTTGTACGACGTTTGATAAATGTACCCTATACTTTGGTGCACTAGAAATATTTGCAAAACACACTCTGGTAAAGAAATCGAAAAGATATCCTACACCTAAATCTGATAAAACCATTTTGCACTTTTTGTTCGTCAGTAGTATCCATTTGAATTTTTCCATTTCCCCTCGTCAACGTAGATGTAATCATAGTCGCTAAAGAACTTACTTGGATGTGTTTGAATTCTAGACATAGTTATGATTTACTCGACGCAAGACCCAAGAACAACCGTAGTTTACAACCGTGCACACATATCCAAAATGTCGCACACTCCGCTATTCCTAAAGTACAAACACCCGATACAAAATATTACTTGTTGTGTTGTTGCGGCATCATCTTCACAATATCACCATTTTGTTTGTGTCAATTAGTTACTTTGTATGTTACCCCACAACTCTTACAAAAGTACGAAGGATATTAACATCGCACTAAGTAATTAACTTTACTCGATATTCTCGCATTACGAAACTAAAGAATGGTTGGTTAGACTCTACAAACTGTTTCGATATCACAAGACCTTTATTGTCTGAATGGGTGTTCATGTATCTTAATAATCAAATAGTTCAACACAGAACTTGTACTAACAGAAACATCAGAGTTGTTTACACAAAAGTTTGTATATGTGCACAGTATGCGAATACCATGTGTAAGTCCAGCACAATTGCGGTATCCATCTGAGTTTAGTTAACACAAATTTATTACAACGGAGTCACGTAAACTTTCGTGAAAGAAAAGCATACTCACTCCTAGAGGGTTATGTCAACGCCATAGCAGTTCCCCAACAACAAAGTATGTTTCTAGTCACGGTCATTACATCTTTCACATAGATCAATCTACTTTGCTAACGAAAATTGCTGAGTCATCACATGATCGCTCTCACAACAAAACAGCTAGTAGATATTATCATTCAAAATATTACTAACCCTTTACACACCAGTAACAAATCATACAACGAATATGTTTTGTGGGTCGAATTGTTGTTCAGTGTCAAGTCTACCTCTTGAAACGTACATTAAAACAACACAGTCACAATCAAATTAAAACCACGAATCTATTTTCATTTCCTCGCAAACTGTCACATACAGAAAAATAAATTTAATTTCCCAAAACATACTTGTAACCAATCGCTTTCATTAAACACACAACACTATAATAGTATTTACTTTCTACAACATAGACATTCCGGTGTAGTCATGAAATATTTTTAATAATCAAAATCATCGACTTCTGCTTACGGTGTTAGTGTGTGCATGTCATACATGTGGGCCCGTATTAAAATGGACACGACACGACTGACTGTAAGGAGATAGAAGTCTATCGCATAGATTTACATGTGGTCTTCGCTACGGTTTCAAAAAACGAATCATCTCTTTTGCATTGATCTAGACCGAGCAAGTTAGTTAATGACCATGATTGTGTTTGTCATATGCGAATGATAGGGTTACTGTCAAATCTACATACAACAATCTTCTGACGATCATAATAGCAATTTCATTTTCCGCCCCTTCATAATTGTAATACTCGGTAACTACGTTTATCAAGACCAATCACACTACCAGCGTTGAACACAAGATACCTACCCAAGTAAAATTATCATTTTCACCTAGAGGTCCACCGTCACCTAACTAAAATACCATTGTCCTTTGTAGATTTATCGTTTACCCAGTGCAACAATCCCCTTTTCCTTTGGAAATCTATTTTTTCCCTGGGTAACAAACCTCTTTCACTTGCAAATCTATTTTTGTCCTGGATAACAAACCTTTTTCACTTGGAAATATATTTTTTCTCTTGGTAACAAACCTTTTTCACTTGGAAATCTATTTTTGTCCTGGATAACAAACCTTTTTCACTTGGATATATATTTTTTCTCTTGGTAACAAACCTTTTTCACTTGGAAATATATTTTTTCTCTTGGTAACAAACCTTTTTCACTTGGAAATATATTTTTTCTCTTGGTAACAAACCTTTTTCACTTGGAAATATATTTTTTCTCTGGGTAACAAACCTTTTTCACTTGGAAATATATTTTTCCCTGAGCAACAAACCATTTTCACTTGGCGGGTCGTCGTTTACCTTAGTAAAAATATCATTTTCCTTTGGAGATCCGGCGTTTACCTAGTGTAACAATAAATTTTCTCTTGGTCATCTAGCTTTTCTAGAGTAACAAAACCATTTTCATTTTGAAATCTGACAAACACACCTGACAATTTGGTATTTGTTGTATTGACGATAGTTTGAAATAGATTACAACGAACAGTGACGGAAATATACACGGACTACCGGTTACAGAGTATACCTCCATCAGTCGTATCACATCAATATCATCGGTTAACCACATACAATATACTCTTGTACACAGAAATGTATGTTTCGGAAAATTGGACAATATGCTTCGATAGTTCTGTGATGTCCGGGTTCGTGCTTTGGATTTTCCAGAGTCAAAATGTCTGAATAAAACACCTCCTCGACGATGGTTGGTATGTGGATAACGGTGTTCGGAAAACGGTTGGATTTATGTTACCCATCGTGATAACAACTCCAGGTCGAGTTTCCCCCCCCCCCCCCGCATGTTTACTATATTGTGTCTTTATTGGTCAGTGTATGTCTCGACATTCAGTTTGAAATCGGAAACCCTGATAAAGTACGTAACCGGATTCGGATATCAACTCTGAATCGATAAACCAATGAACAATATTCAAAGTAAACATGTTACACCCTGTGTTTCCACGAAAAAAAAATACCATCCATACATATGTCGCGCTTGTTTGCCCACAACAGTATACGCGTAAATGGAGGTGTGTGACATTGCATGCAATGTGTTGGTATACAAACATCGGGGAGTAAGCCTTCGATCCACAGACATTATTATAGCCGGTAGTTTTGATGTAGATCGAATGTCATCACACCCGATAACAATGTCATACCAATAAGCCACATTGCAATGACTCTGAGTCAATCTGAAGCAGGACATACAGACACACAAACATGGAACCGTAACATGGGTTATTCGCACAACGGTGAAAGTGAACTGTACAACATATATCAATAGAGCGTTCACAGTCAAATATGCGAACCGTGCACAATCATATACCTAGGTTTTTGTTGGATATGTACGAAACCGATAAATCGATACATTTGTTTTCCTTTGACGTCAACAATACAAGCACCATTCCAATGCATCGCTCGAATGTGAGGTTCGTCGGGTGTAAAATCCATGTCAAATAACACCAAAGTGTGCCTTCCGTGTTTTATCATTTCCACCGACGCTTCTTGTCTGTGTCGCAACACTATGGTGCGGGGAGTTGAAAAACGATGGATTGTGAAACGGATTGACATGACCAACCGAAACGACGTCAACAGCCTTGTGGTGATGACAGTGTCAAAATGCTACCGATATGACGAGACCAACCCGATCTCTTGTAGCGATGACCGTTTCGAAATGTCGCCGGACGAACTGGACCCTTACGATGATGTGTTTTATGATGGTGTGTGAAATCGTGAGGTATAGTGTTCTATTGTGGTGTACGATTGCAGTCTCCATTCCACAGAAACATACCTTATTGGATCACAGTATCAGTCCGAGATTTTCAGAATCACTGTTCGCGATATTTATCTAAAGTCGTTATGTGGGAGTAGCGACATCCATTCATCGTGACTGAAAGACTGATCGCAATCATTTCGAGCGCGCATACTTCGATAGTTCACATTGATCAAACACTGTAGTCTCAGCAGAAAACTTCGGTGTCGACAACACGACGGATATCGACCGATGTATCCAATTGGTCTGGGTGATCTGTCCGGAGATAGGGACATGACTATCTTGTAATGTTGCAACGCGATAAAACCATCGAGTAAATCAGTGAACGGGGTCGAAATATCGATGTAATACCGCGGACTCAGAGTCATTGCAATGTGGCTTATTGGTATGACATTGTTATCGGGTGTGATGACATTCGATCTACATCAAAACTACCGGCTATGATGATGTCTGTGGATCGAAGGCTTACTCCCCGATGTTTGTATACCAACACATTGCATGCAATGTCACACACCTCCATTTACGCGTATACTGTTGTGGGCAAACAAGCGCGACATATGTATGGATGGTATTTTTTTTCGTGGAAACACAGGGTGTAACATGTTTACTTTGAATATTGTTCATTGGTTTATCGATTCAGAGTTGATATCCGAATCCGGTTACGTACTTTATTAGGGTTTCCGATTTCAAACTGAATGTCGAGACATACACTGACCAATAAAGACACAATATAGTAAACATGCGGGGGGGGGGTGAACTCGACCTGGAGTTGTTATCACGATGGGTAACATAAATCCAACCGTTTTCCGAACACCGTTATCCACATACCAACCATCGTCGAGGAGGTGTTTTATTCAGACATTTTGACTCTGGAAAATCCAAAGCACGAACCCGGACATCACAGAACTATCGAAGCATATTGTCCAATTTTCCGAAACATACATTTCTGTGTACAAGAGTATATTGTATGTGGTTAACCGATGATATTGATGTGATACGACTGATGGAGGTATACTCTGTAACCGGTAGTCCGTGTATATTTCCGTCACTGTTCGTTGTAATCTATTTCAAACTATCGTCAATACAACAAATACCAAATTGTCAGGTGTGTTTGTCAGATTTCAAAATGAAAATGGTTTTGTTACTCTAGAAAAGCTAGATGACCAAGAGAAAATTTATTGTTACACTAGGTAAACGCCGGATCTCCAAAGGAAAATGATATTTTTACTAAGGTAAACGACGACCCGCCAAGTGAAAATGGTTTGTTGCTCAGGGAAAAATATATTTCCAAGTGAAAAAGGTTTGTTACCCAGAGAAAAAATATATTTCCAAGTGAAAAAGGTTTGTTACCAAGAGAAAAAATATATTTCCAAGTGAAAAAGGTTTGTTACCAAGAGAAAAAATATATTTCCAAGTGAAAAAGGTTTGTTACCAAGAGAAAAAATATATATCCAAGTGAAAAAGGTTTGTTATCCAGGACAAAAATAGATTTCCAAGTGAAAAAGGTTTGTTACCAAGAGAAAAAATATATTTCCAAGTGAAAAAGGTTTGTTATCCAGGACAAAAATAGATTTGCAAGTGAAAGAGGTTTGTTACCCAGGGAAAAAATAGATTTCCAAAGGAAAAGGGGATTGTTGCACTGGGTAAACGATAAATCTACAAAGGACAATGGTATTTTAGTTAGGTGACGGTGGACCTCTAGGTGAAAATGATAATTTTACTTGGGTAGGTATCTTGTGTTCAACGCTGGTAGTGTGATTGGTCTTGATAAACGTAGTTACCGAGTATTACAATTATGAAGGGGCGGAAAATGAAATTGCTATTATGATCGTCAGAAGATTGTTGTATGTAGATTTGACAGTAACCCTATCATTCGCATATGACAAACACAATCATGGTCATTAACTAACTTGCTCGGTCTAGATCAATGCAAAAGAGATGATTCGTTTTTTGAAACCGTAGCGAAGACCACATGTAAATCTATGCGATAGACTTCTATCTCCTTACAGTCAGTCGTGTCGTGTCCATTTTAATACGGGCCCACATGTATGACATGCACACACTAACACCGTAAGCAGAAGTCAATGATTTTGATTATTAAAAATATTTCATGACTACACCGGAATGTCTATGTTGTAGAAAGTAAATACTAATATAGTGTTGTGTGTTTAATGAAAGCGATTGGTTACAAGTATGTTTTGGGAAATTAAATTTATTTTTCTGTATGTGACAGTTTGCGAGGAAATGAAAATAGATTCGTGGTTTTAATTTGATTGTGACTGTGTTGTTTTAATGTACGTTTCAAGAGGTAGACTTGACACTGAACAACAATTCGACCCACAAAACATATTCGTTGTATGCTTTGTTACTGGTGTGTAAAGGGTTAGTAATATTTTGAATGATAATATCTACTAGCTGTTTTGTTGTGAGAGCGATCATGTGATGACTCAGCAATTTTCGTTAGCAAAGTAGATTGATCTATGTGAAAGATGTAATGACCGTGACTAGAAACATACTTTGTTGTTGGGGAACTGCTATGGCGTTGACATAACCCTCTAGGAGTGAGTATGCTTTTCTTTCACGAAAGTTTACGTGACTCCGTTGTAATAAATTTGTGTTAACTAAACTCAGATGGATACCGCAATTGTGCTGGACTTACACATGGTATTCGCATACTGTGCACATATACAAACTTTTGTGTAAACAACTCTGATGTTTCTGTTAGTACAAGTTCTGTGTTGAACTATTTGATTATTAAGATACATGAACACCCATTCAGACAATAAAGGTCTTGTGATATCGAAACAGTTTGTAGAGTCTAACCAACCATTCTTTAGTTTCGTAATGCGAGAATATCGAGTAAAGTTAATTACTTAGTGCGATGTTAATATCCTTCGTACTTTTGTAAGAGTTGTGGGGTAACATACAAAGTAACTAATTGACACAAACAAAATGGTGATATTGTGAAGATGATGCCGCAACAACACAACAAGTAATATTTTGTATCGGGTGTTTGTACTTTAGGAATAGCGGAGTGTGCGATATTTTGGATATGTGTGCACGGTTGTAAACTACGGTTGTTCTTGGGTCTTGCGTCGAGTAAATCATAACTATGTCTAGAATTCAAACACATCCAAGTAAGTTCTTTAGCGACTATGATTACATCTACGTTGACGAGGGGAAATGGAAAAATTCAAATGGATACTACTGACGAACAAAAAGTGCAAAATGGTTTTATCAGATTTAGGTGTAGGATATCTTTTCGATTTCTTTACCAGAGTGTGTTTTACAAATATTTCTAGTGCACCAAAGTATAGGGTACATTTATCAAACGTCGTACAAATTGTTTATGCGACGGCAACGACTTTGGGTTACTTGTTTTCGATCCTTTTGTAAAAGATTGTCGGACAATGGTGATATAATCTTCTGTAATGATCGAGGTACGTGATCAAGTTTCCAATCAATTAATAATAGGACATACGACTTTGGTTTAACGAATCATTATATTTCTAAAATGCTTGCTGGTATCATAAGACACAAATCGCAATTCATATCAATCAAGACCTTTGTATGCTCCGAGTTTTGTGATGGCGTTTATTTCACCTGATAGAAATGAACTTGTATCAATAGTAGCACGAAAGGCATTTATCATTTTCGGTGTTGGTTGTGTTCCTGATTTCTTTGTTGGTATGCACTCTACAAATAATTTCTGCATACTGAGGTATGATGCGTTTGATGAATATCATAGAAATCGTTTTTTGTATTGGTAATGACTTTGAGTAGTTTGGTTTTATCATTACAATTACTTTAGAAGATTCAAATGATAATGCATGATCACTACTAGTAACAATACAAACACATTTTGTAGATTTCAGTGTAGCACATACTTTGATTTTATTAATGCTGCGAGTTTTTTCTAGTAGAATAGGTTGCAGCCAGTAAAGATATTCCAAATTGCTCTTGTGCTGATCAAAGTCTTAGAGTTTAACCTCGTAATGTTTTACATTTAGCACGTACAACAGCGAGTCACTGAAAGGATTAAGTATTGTTCACCCACTTCGACTGGTACTCGATGCCAAAAGTGATATTTTCCAACAACCTTTACCACAACACCGGGTCTAATTATCGTGAATAATTTAATAATCAAGTCGTGGTCGAACATTACAAAATCTCATATATCAAATCAATGTGTCAATCCTTATGTTTACAGTATGATACCTTTCAATGTAACACCGGCGTTTGATTGTAAGAAATGAATTCTCAACTACGTTGGTCAGACATTCAAATCCGGTATACTCAAATGTAATATGTTAATCTCAAACCACACACCGAGTAGTATTTACTTTGGTTTATAAAATATACCGAGTAGTAATTACTTTATCTTACAGAATAGTAACGACTTTTACAGTTGAACAAATAAAAAGACGATTTGGTGGTATATGACTACAACCGAACTTGCTATGGATTTTTGATTGTGGTGATTACTCGCGTAGTCTTGTCTACTTTTCATAAGGATACTTTTTGCTTTGGTTGGGTAAGTTACAAACGGATTGACTTGACAAGGCTTTTTTGTATTTTACTCTTTTGTGTATGGGAAGATATTAGTAGTAGGATGGGATTCGTTTGTTACCGTCCAATCAGAGAGCGCCACGTCATCCTAATTGCCACGCCCATTTTCATACCCTAAGGCTATCATCTGCTACGTCATCTGTGCCACATCATCAAGCGCCACGCCTATAGTGCCACATCATCCATCCATTGCTATATCATCGCTGCATTGATTGCCGCATCTTGATACTTTTCTCAGATATTCTATTATGTGTATTTAAGACTAATATCATCCGTCCATATTTTTTAAACTTGATTTTATGTGTATAAGTTACGGTTTCTGCAGTTTCCACATTTTAGGACTTATGATTGCCGCGTCAAAACTTACATTGGCACTTTACTCAGTCTCCTTGAAATAGCATTGTATAGTGTACGAGTTCATTTTATTTCGAAAAAAGAGCATATCAATGATATCGTTGATCGTTATTGCGTCGATTCACTAGCTGAAATCCTCCAGATCGGTTGATGTTTCGAGGTACACCGCTTTGCTGCCGTTCGACACTGCGACCCGAGTTCTTGCGTTCGATCTGACCGTTTTGTTTGATGTAGCGATCACTGGCTTGTAGTATATACGATACGAGCGGAAGGTCGGGATTATGAACAACTACGCTAGGCGAATAGATGACGAATTCATCAGCTCGCAGTATAACCGCTACCTGTATAATGTTTGCATGTCGAGTATAAGGGTATTTAACTCGACACTAAAATGCCAACGGAATAGCCGCAGGGAGTCGGTTCTCGTTGCTATAATTAAACGAACACCTTCGCCGCAGGTATGCGATCACCGACGTTATAATGATAGGGACAAATTAGCCGCATGAAAGCGAGTCTAATGAATATAACGACAGACAACAAGTTAGTTGAAAAGTAAAACTAATCGTGACCGGGGAAATTAGAGTCGCTGCACCATTTTACAGGCAGTCTCACACACTTTGCTGCATCTGAGCTTCGTACTAATACATGCATAATTTTGGCATGACGAGAATACAGGTAATACGGTCAATTAACGTCGGAGGCGAGTCATTTAAACCTTGTTGCTAGATAATACCGCTTTCGCCTACAAAAAAGTTGCCCTGCAAGAAAAAATAGAAGCCCTATGCAAAAGTCGATATTGCTTTGTGATGATTTTGATGTTGTTCCATACCGATTGGGAAGATAGCACACCTAATTTCGTAACTAACTACAAAATCTCTAGTAACGTAGTAAGACGCATAATGGAATTTACGCAAAATCGGTATTGCTATGCGATAATTTTGATCACTATGTTTTGATAATGACTTGCTTCCGAGAAATAAATAACATTCATTATACGTTAGATGATACTTTTCCTTGATATTCTATCATGTGTATTTAGGACTAATGCGACATCACTATGTTTACGACAGGTCTGATTTGAACACACACTAATTTTGCGTATCACACCACAAACTGCGCAAGCCTTCAAAGTTGATAAGTAAACAAGTATTTGCACTCCATCAGAATACTAAAGTAGCTTTTCGCGTATATGTAGGCTACCTAATACTAACGTGTTTATGATTTCAGATTGCTTCAACTTCATGAAATTTTCAGTATTAAACAGAAATATAGACCTAGATTACTAACTTTTATTCGTAAATAGCTACTTCTACCTTAATTTAATGGATTTATCTGAGATCATTGCTTTACTTAATCTCTCCAAGATGTGCATTATACATGTACGTCACCATCGAGACCCTCTGGCTATAACTATCTGGCAGTATAATTGCAGCAAATACTCGGGCACTAATTTTAAAGTAGCGTAGGTATCTAAATGAGCTCTGAGTCGCTGTTATTTTGAATCTGACCATGGAGTCAACACCACTATTACCTTCGCTCACTGATGAAAAAGATGAAAGTTATTAAAGAAAGCAGATTTGTATGAAAACTCGTTAAATAGAAGTAAAAGTAGCCTAGAAACATAACAACTTACTGAAAAATCGTTACGTAGAAGTGGGGTTAGTCTACGAACATAACCACTTACTCACTTTGAAATCTCAACTTGTACTTGTATTCGTACTTTACCTTTACACGTCGTCTTTGTATAATAAATACTAATTATATTAAAAATAAATAAAAAGCGCGAAAAATTACATTTTATCCCGGAACGTAGCAAAAAAAAATCGTATAAACTTTGTAAAGTAGATAGAAAACTACACCATTCCGATGCAGTGAAGACTCTTACACTCAGGATTTTGTGCAGTACATACTAATTTTACATTGCGGAGTATTCCATAAACGTTAATCCAGTGATCCTCCTTCTATTTTCAATCACGATCCGTTTATTATTCCAGGCTTCGAACCCCGTACCCAGTACGTTTTATGGGGATTAATATTTTTAGATTAAATATAGCGTATCGAGACTTCGTGAAACTTACTTGGAAATAGTTATTTCTACCCTAATTTAATAGATTTCTCAGACATCGTAGCAACGGAACTGGGTTGAGAGAGCGGTTAAGGCGTTGGACTTAAGTTTCAATGAACAAGTGTTCTAAGGGACTCATGTTTTAAGATAACCTAAACGCAAAGTGCACGAATTTCCATATTGATCAAATACCACAAACTTTGCTTGCTTTCAGAGTTAGTAACCAAGCGCGTAACAGAATTTACCTAAAAAGTCAGTACTTCGAAAATTTTGTAAAGTCTAGCATTTTGGCGTTGGACTTAAGTTCCAATGAACAAGTGTTCACGTAGGTTCGAATCCCACACCCACTACGTTTTACGAGAATTAATAGTTTTATATTCAAATTTAGCGTATAGAGTACTTTTTCTGCCGTTTCAGCGCATTAGAGACGTTTACACTATGGATTTCGCGAGCTTTACTTTAGTTTTATAAATTAACGTAAAACTAGTCATTTCCGAGTAAGTAAAGCGTTCGTATTGTAGGTTCAATTCTGCTTAATACTATAATTATCATGGAGTTGAAGCAGTCCAATATCAAAAACACTCGAAAGTATTTGTTGCATATAGCTAAAAACCTAATTGAGTACTCTGAAGAAGTACAAGTAGCACAGTTTGTGGTATTCGTATGACATCGAAATTTAGCTAACCAGAACGTATACTTGAATACTCCGAAATGTACAAGTACTTTACCTTTACACGACGTTTCTGTAAAATGAATACTAATTTTATTAAAAAATAAAAAAGCACGGAAAATTACATTTTATCCCAAACCACCAGAATACTAAAGTAGCTTATCGCGTTTATGTACCTAATACTAAAGTGTTTATGATTTCAGTTCGCTTCAACTTCATGACATTTACAGTATTAAACAGAAGTATAGACTTAGAATGCTAACTTTCTTCGTTAATAGCTACTTCTAGCTTAATTTAAGGGATTTATCTTAGATCATTGCTTTACTTAATCTCTCCAAAATGTGCATTATACACGTACGTCACCATCGAATCCCTCTGACTATAACTATATGGCAGTATAATTGCGGCAAATACTCGAGAACTAATTTTAAAGTAGCTTTGGTATCTAAATGAGCTCTAGGACATTGTGAATATGCAGCATACAAAATTTAATCACACATTTCATGATGGAACAACTTTAAAACTAACGCAGTCGAATACCGACTTTTACGCATATCTGTTTTGCCTGAAAATAGCATATACTTATGCATAGTCAATTTTAATAGCAGAATTACCATGCTAAACATTGAATTCCCACCTTGAAAGTTGGTAGGCGGTTACAGGACATTATACCAATGCACCATACCAAATTCCGTCACACATTTCATGATGGAACAACTTTAAAACTAACGCGGCTCTACGTCGACTTTTTGCGTACATCTGTTTTGCGGGAGCGTATAGCACGTACCCATACATAGTCAACTTTACTAACGAAATTACCATGCTTAACATTGAATCCCAACTCGAAACTTGATACGTAGTTGTAGGACATTATGGCAATGCACCAGGCTAAATTTCATCACACATCTAATCATGGAACACCTTTAAAATTAACGCGGTGGAATACCGACTTTTACGCATATCTGTTTTGCGTGAACATAGCATAGACCTACACATAGTCAATTTTAATAACAGAATTAGCATGCTAAACATTGAATTCCCACCTTGAAAGTTGGTAGGCGGTTACAGGACATTATACCAATGCACCATACCAAATTCCGTCACACATTTCATGATGGAACAACTTTAAAACTAACGCGGCTCTACATCGACTTTTTGCGTACATCTGTTTTGCGGGAGCGTATAGCACGTACCCATACATAGGCCCTTTTCATACCGGATTTACGAAACTCTTTCGGGAACAAGTTCCGAAACAGGCGATGTTCACATAGAGAAAAAATTACCGAAACAGTTCCGGGAAAAGGGCGCGTTCATACCTATTTAGAGTTACCGCGAACTTATGTTCATACAGGACGTTTTTTCGGTAAATTCGCGGGAAATTATGGCCAGTATGAACGCGATTCTCCGTAAGTGTTGATAGTTACGAAACCATGTCTGTGGGGTGTTCCAGTTGTAATATGCTTGTGGAAAACAATGTGGGAGAGGCATATACGTGAGATGCGGAGAAGTTGGCTCCAACTTTTAGCTATGGGATGTTGCGGCTATGCCTTCTCGAAGTGTATGGGGCTCTATACTCAATATCTGTATCAGCAATAGAGCCCGAGCATGTTCCTGGCTTGTATATTATCAACCGAAGCTGAGAGCAGAAACTGAAAGCCAGCAAAGAGGATAGAGTCCTGGAATGAAAAGAACCACCGAGGCGATCACATCTGCGTACGAGGTACGACAAAGTCAGGTTATCTTTGTGATTGCTGTATAATGGTTTGGGTAAATCTAATCTTATGTACACTGTACAGAGAAACCAAGTTTATCTTTGTGATTGCTGTATAATGGTTTGGGTAAATCTAATCTTATGTACACTGTACAGAGAAACCAGGGAAATCGAGAAATTCGTGAGAGAAACATTTGGTATACTCTGCGACGAGCTTCGAGACCATAACGAAAAGCAGCAAGCAAATTACACGAACTCAATTTCTCTTGCTTGCTGAGTAGCTGTCGCTCTTTGGACGCTAGCCAATGAAGCCAATCGTTTATAGATCCAGGTAAACATCAGATGTATTTTAAGAAGGCAACTGTCACAAGTTGATTTTAATAAAAATTGCTGGTGCCTATAGTAGGGCTAGCCACGGTTGCCAGTGAACTCGGCCCATGACGAACTCGGCCTATTGAACTCGGCCCATGACGAACTCGGCCTATGACCAACTCGGCCTATGACCAACTCGGCCCATGACGAACTCGGCCTATGAACAACTGGACGAACTCGGCCTATGACGAACTCGGCCTATGACCAACTCGGCCCATGGTGAATTTGTTAATAAAAATTATTATAAATGTCGTGAATTGTATTAATTGTGTGCAGACAATGGTGAATTGGTGGTGATGTACATGTCGTATGAATGTTATTACCACTGGGGGCAGTATCGTCAAGAAATAGGCCCTAGACTGAAAAAAACCTCGCACCAACTCAACTATTAATGTGAATTATATTACATAATTATAATATTATCAAGTGATTAGGAGGTTAGGGTTATGATTAGAGTTAGGTTAGGGTTAGGATTAGCTTAGGGTTATGATTAGGGTTAGGTTAGGGTTAGCTTAGGGTTATGATTAGGGTTAGGATTAGGGTTAGGATTAGGTTAGGGTTACGTTAGGATTAGGGTTAGGTTAGGATTAGGGTTAGGTTAGGATTAGGTTAGGGTTAGGTTAGGATTAGGTTAAGGTTATGATTAGGGTTAGGTTAGGATTAGGTTAGGGTTAGCTTAAGGTTATGATTAGGGTTAGGATTAGGGTTATGATTAGGGTTAGGTTAGGGTTAGAGTTAGGACATGTCCATCACTCCCAAATTAACCATTTTCTCCGACAAATAATACAATTTACGACGTCTATAATCATTAATAATAAGTAATTCCCCACGGGCCGAGTTCGTCATACGCCGCGTTCGTCATGGGCCGAGTTCGTAATAGGCCGAGTTCCTCATGGGCCGAGTTGGTCATAGGCCGAGTTGGTCATGGGCCGAGTTCGTCATGGGCCGAGTTCACTGGCAATCCCCACGTGTTGAGACGGCGGCAAGTAAAATTTCCAATTCCGAGAACTGCAATACTGCCCCCCCCAGCATTCGTACGACATGTTCATCACTCCCACATTAACCATTTTCTTCGACAAATAATACAATTTACGACGTCTATAATCATTAATAATAAGAAATTCCCCACGGGCCGAGTTGGTCATAGGCCGAGTTCGTCATGGGCCGAGTTGGTCATAGGCCGAGTTCGTCATGGGCCGAGTTCAATAGGCCGAGTTCGTCATGGGCCGAGTTCACTGGCAATCCTAGCCACAATGATTCGAGTACTCGAATCTGAATCGAGTATTAACTTTATTGATTCGAGGCGAGTAGTAAAATACTACTTTTCGAGTAGGCTACTGAAATTATACTGAAAGTTGATTTACTAACGAGAATTATACCGTAGTTTTGATAAACTTTTCCACTGAGTAAGCCTTGAAACCTTGATTGGCCGTGTCGCAACATACGAGATATAGTACAAAGCTACAAACGTTGCTGGAAATAACACATTTCCGAAGTCATGACCATCCCATATAACACTGTCATGTCAAGAAGTGCAATGAAAACGGTATGGTCGAAAAAACATTAAAGTATCTTTAATGTGACGGACAATAGGCGTTATGTTCTTTATGGTGGCATAAAAGGTAGCCTACACATTTGAATTTTGGCATGGTACATTGTGTTGTGATGTCATCATGATGATAACCGACTCGAAGTGTAATAATTGATTCAGAATCGAATCACTCAGGTACTCAATTTTGCCCAGCCCTAGTGCATAGTAATATTTCTATATTTGTCATGGCGGAATGTCAGCCAGTTTTTGCGTAGCATACCACTGCAAAAAGGTCAGACAAATTTGGTCTTGAATCATTATGTCAGAAAAAGAAGTCTGAAAGACCAATTGTTCTTGCCAAGTAGGCTACTTTCTGTCTCAAAAGTAAGACCCAAATTGATGGAAAATAGACTTAAACTGGAAACTGAGCAATCAACACAATGTCTTGGAATCGAGTCATAAAACCATGACTCGAACTCGACGCTCTGCTCGATGAGTTGAACTCGGATTTGACTCGGTGAATAATTGAAAATGACTCGACTTGAATCTAGTCAAAACTATTGAAGTGGGATCGACTTGTGACTTGGTTACAACCCTGCTCACTTGACTGAAATTGCTGAAAATGAGACCAAATTTGTATAATTTTTGTAGTGTAGTCAGACATGTACATCAACCTACTTATTTAGATACTTTTAGTTACTAAAACTATGTAGTTCTAGTTGTGGATTCGAAAAAGTGAATAGTTCTGGTTCTAGTTGCGGATATTTGAAAGTGAGTAGTTAAAGTTCTAATAGCAGATTTTGAAAAGTTCAGGGCCGGCCAACCCGTGGCCCGCGAGTTAATTTCCGAAATTAGTAGTATTATCAAAAATGGATTGCACGGATTGTGAACTTGCAAGGCCAATCAAAAATTTGATTAGTCTGGCCGCAGCACTTGAGATGTGATGACTGAAATATCAGTTCCGACGCATTGGTAGGTCTATGAGCCAGTCACATTTTGGTAGATCTTCATACACTACAATGAAGCAGAATACTTTGCGATAGATTAATCAAAAGATTAATCAATTTTCTACACACTTAGCTCAACATCTTGTCACTCGATTTCTTGCTTTTAATATTTTTACCCCTTTGTGAAAATGAAAGAACGCCTAATCTACCAGATTGAGTCTAACTATATATATATTCGCGACCTCCCGTTTGCGCTCGCAGAAAGACCGTCGACTATGAAACCTAGGCACAAAATGATTGCCTCATGTTGGACGAAGCTTTCGATATCGATATGTCCAGGTGCCGAATAGTTCAGTCCTTGCAAACTGAGCCCAGCGATATACAGCAGGCTTGCAATATAGTCAAGTGACAATATTATTAATTTATCAACTTCAAAAAATTTTTGTGCTTCGCGCGGCTAGTGGCCGGCAGAATAGTTCGTCAATCGAATGTGGTGATTTGGCTGAAAAGGTTGGCCACCGCTGTTCTAGTTGCTAGTTTAAAAAATTGAGTAGTTCTAGTTGAAGTTGCGCATTTTGAAATTCCAGTACTTTGTACAAGTCTGAGTGTTGTGGGTGGATAAAAAATTACCACAGCAACATTTGTACCAAACATGCATTTGCTGCATTCAAGTTTTTTCAGGATGACTTCATGATTGGGAGCCAGAGGGTTCCGTACTAGCCTACATAAGTGATGACGCAGCCTATCCCTTTCAGCCCCGGCTCATGGAGCCTTTTCCCTGAAACACAGAGCATAAGCTAAAGCTAATTTCAAATATGTAATATAAATTTCCTTTCTGCTGCCCTTAAAATTCACAATTGCTTTTTCAGAAACTTGGCAAAGCACACATGAAGGTTGGAAGATTATGGTCGACTGAAGGCGCGGTGTTCAGCTTTTCTCATAAACTGCAATCCGCTAAGGCCAGAATGATACAGAGGATGTGATACGCAATGAAGACAAGACCTGGTGGTGATCCAAGTATCGCTGGCCCAGACGTCGGAAATGCCCTGTGTGACTTTCTCAATAAACAATGCTCTTGCTTAACCAGATGTGTTTGTGCTGTTTCATTTTATTCATGAGAGAAACTATAACTTAATGCACACTTGCACAGTTCCGCCTTTTCACCTTTTTCATCAGTATCCTCCATCTAGACCTGCGAAAAGATCAAATTAAGTTACACTTGCCTAACCTTGTATAACAAAGGAATGACTTGGTTGTCCTAACCTTGTATAACAAAGGAATGACTTGGTTGTAACAAGAAAATGAAGGCATAGGTGAAAACCAAATTATGGCTTGGATGATGTACGATGGCTTACCAGCCCGTTGGTACAATTTGAATTTTTGGTTAGTGAGTCAGAGCTAAGGACATCATTCTCTGCTGTGCTGCCACTATCAAAGCAGATGTCACTAAATCCCCTTTTCAGTAGGCGTATATGACGGTGACTAACCTACACACAGCATATCCGTGGTTGGAAACTTGCCTTTGATGTGGCAAATTTGGTAAGGGTTAAGATCACCTGCCAAATTAGTGTTGAAGTGCTAACGTTTTCAGGCAACTCACCCAATGCTGCATCATTTGGAGATGGTGTTCTATCTTTTTAGCCGTGCTCTGTTTACAAAACCACAGAAAAAAGAAGCTGACTAGTAGTCAGTGACTGCGTATTGTGAGCATACAGAATATAAATCCAAGAATAATGCATTACCAAGAAGATCAAAATGCCGCAGGTATCTGACCTCGAAATACAAGCAGCCTGAATGAACAGCGCGTTACGGTAACTAAAAGTTTGATTGACAGCGTTTCGGGAACCCAGCTGCGCCATTCGTGTTCATACTCAGTCGGTCCCGTAAAAATCTCCGAAAATAAGCGCGTTCATACCGCCCCGAATCACCAGTGTTATGTTCACATAGAGGGGTTCCGGTAAACATTTTCGAGAAATGTTATTCCCGGAACCCCGGTATGAAAAGGGCCATAGTCAACTTTACTAGAGAAATTACCATGCTTAACATTGAATCCTAACTCGAAACTTGATACGTAGTTGTAGGACATTATGGCAATGCACCAGGCTAAATTTCATCACACATCTAATCATGGAACACCTTTAAAATTAACGCGGTGGAATACCGACTTTTACGCATATCTGTTTTGCGTGAACATAGCATAGACCTATACATAGTCAATTTTAATAAAAGAATTAGCATGCTAAACATTAAATTCTCACCTTGAACGTTGGTACACAGTTGTAGGATATTATAACAATGCGCCATACCGAATTCCATCACACATTTCAGGATGTAACACCTTCAAAACGAACGCAGTTCTTTGTAGACTTTTGCGTAAATTTGTTGTTCGGTAGCGTAGCACGTACCTATACATATTAGGCTTTAATAACGGAAGTACCATGCTAATAATCAAATCCCCACCCTGAAACTTGTCACGCAGTTGTATGACATTGTGAAAATACACCATACCAAATTTCGTCAGACATTTCATGATGTAACACCTTTAAAACCAACGCAGTTCTATACCGACTTTTGGCCAAATCTGTTTTTCCGTAGCGTAGCACGTACCTATACATAGTCAACTTTAATAACGGGATTACCATGTTAATAATCGACTCCCCAACTTGAAACTCGGTACGCAGTTGTAAGACGAAAACAAGTAACCCAAAGTCGTTGCCGTCGCATAAACAATTTGTACGACGTTTGATAAATGTACCCTATACTTTGGTGCACTAGAAATATTTGTAAAACACACTCTGGTAAAGAAATCGAAAAGATATCCTACACCTAAATCTGATAAAACCATTTTGCACTTTTTGTTCGTCAGTAGTATCCATTTGAATTTTTCCATTTCCCCTCGTCAACGTAGATGTAATCATAGTCGCTAAAGAACTTACTTGGATGTGTTTGAATTCTAGACATAGTTATGATTTACTCGACGCAAGACCCAAGAACAACCGTAGTTTACAACCGTGCACACATATCCAAAATATCGCACACTCCGCTATTCCTAAAGTACAAACACCCGATACAAAATATTACTTGTTGTGTTGTTGCGGCATCATCTTCACAATATCACCATTTTGTTTGTGTCAATTAGTTACTTTGTATGTTACCCCACAACTCTTACAAAAGTACGAAGGATATTAACATCGCACTAAGTAATTAACTTTACTCGATATTCTCGCATTACGAAACTAAAGAATGGTTGGTTAGACTCTACAAACTGTTTCGATATCACAAGACCTTTATTGTCTGAATGGGTGTTCATGTATCTTAATAATCAAATAGTTCAACACAGAACTTGTACTAACAGAAACATCAGAGTTGTTTACACAAAAGTTTGTATATGTGCACAGTATGCGAATACCATGTGTAAGTCCAGCACAATTGCGGTATCCATCTGAGTTTAGTTAACACAAATTTATTACAACGGAGTCACGTAAACTTTCGTGAAAGAAAAGCATACTCACTCCTAGAGGGTTATGTCAACGCCATAGCAGTTCCCCAACAACAAAGTATGTTTCTAGTCACGGTCATTACATCTTTCACATAGATCAATCTACTTTGCTAACGAAAATTGCTGAGTCATCACATGATCGCTCTCACAACAAAACAGCTAGTAGATATTATCATTCAAAATATTACTAACCCTTTACACACCAGTAACAAAGCATACAACGAATATGTTTTGTGGGTCGAATTGTTGTTCAGTGTCAAGTCTACCTCTTGAAACGTACATTAAAACAACACAGTCACAATCAAATTAAAACCACGAATCTATTTTCATTTCCTCGCAAACTGTCACATACAGAAAAATAAATTTAATTTCCCAAAACATACTTGTAACCAATCGCTTTCATTAAACACACAACACTATATTAGTATTTACTTTCTACAACATAGACATTCCGGTGTAGTCATGAAATATTTTTAATAATCAAAATCATTGACTTCTGCTTACGGTGTTAGTGTGTGCATGTCATACATGTGGGCCCGTATTAAAATGGACACGACACGACTGACTGTAAGGAGATAGAAGTCTATCGCATAGATTTACATGTGGTCTTCGCTACGGTTTCAAAAAACGAATCATCTCTTTTGCATTGATCTAGACCGAGCAAGTTAGTTAATGACCATGATTGTGTTTGTCATATGCGAATGATAGGGTTACTGTCAAATCTACATACAACAATCTTCTGACGATCATAATAGCAATTTCATTTTCCGCCCCTTCATAATTGTAATACTCGGTAACTACGTTTATCAAGACCAATCACACTACCAGCGTTGAACACAAGATACCTACCCAAGTAAAATTATCATTTTCACCTAGAGGTCCACCGTCACCTAACTAAAATACCATTGTCCTTTGTAGATTTATCGTTTACCCAGTGCAACAATCCCCTTTTCCTTTGGAAATCTATTTTTTCCCTGGGTAACAAACCTCTTTCACTTGCAAATCTATTTTTGTCCTGGATAACAAACCTTTTTCACTTGGAAATATATTTTTTCTCTTGGTAACAAACCTTTTTCACTTGGAAATCTATTTTTGTCCTGGATAACAAACCTTTTTCACTTGGATATATATTTTTTCTCTTGGTAACAAACCTTTTTCACTTGGAAATATATTTTTTCTCTTGGTAACAAACCTTTTTCACTTGGAAATATATTTTTTCTCTTGGTAACAAACCTTTTTCACTTGGAAATATATTTTTTCTCTGGGTAACAAACCTTTTTCACTTGGAAATATATTTTTCCCTGAGCAACAAACCATTTTCACTTGGCGGGTCGTCGTTTACCTTAGTAAAAATATCATTTTCCTTTGGAGATCCGGCGTTTACCTAGTGTAACAATAAATTTTCTCTTGGTCATCTAGCTTTTCTAGAGTAACAAAACCATTTTCATTTTGAAATCTGACAAACACACCTGACAATTTGGTATTTGTTGTATTGACGATAGTTTGAAATAGATTACAACGAACAGTGACGGAAATATACACGGACTACCGGTTACAGAGTATACCTCCATCAGTCGTATCACATCAATATCATCGGTTAACCACATACAATATACTCTTGTACACAGAAATGTATGTTTCGGAAAATTGGACAATATGCTTCGATAGTTCTGTGATGTCCGGGTTCGTGCTTTGGATTTTCCAGAGTCAAAATGTCTGAATAAAACACCTCCTCGACGATGGTTGGTATGTGGATAACGGTGTTCGGAAAACGGTTGGATTTATGTTACCCATCGTGATAACAACTCCAGGTCGAGTTCACCCCCCCCCCCGCATGTTTACTATATTGTGTCTTTATTGGTCAGTGTATGTCTCGACATTCAGTTTGAAATCGGAAACCCTAATAAAGTACGTAACCGGATTCGGATATCAACTCTGAATCGATAAACCAATGAACAATATTCAAAGTAAACATGTTACACCCTGTGTTTCCACGAAAAAAAATACCATCCATACATATGTCGCGCTTGTTTGCCCACAACAGTATACGCGTAAATGGAGGTGTGTGACATTGCATGCAATGTGTTGGTATACAAACATCGGGGAGTAAGCCTTCGATCCACAGACATCATCATAGCCGGTAGTTTTGATGTAGATCGAATGTCATCACACCCGATAACAATGTCATACCAATAAGCCACATTGCAATGACTCTGAGTCCGCGGTATTACATCGATATTTCGACCCCGTTCACTGATTTACTCGATGGTTTTATCGCGTTGCAACATTACAAGATAGTCATGTCCCTATCTCCGGACAGATCACCCAGACCAATTGGATACATCGGTCGATATCCGTCGTGTTGTCGACACCGAAGTTTTCTGCTGAGACTACAGTGTTTGATCAATGTGAACTATCGAAGTATGCGCGCTCGAAATGATTGCGATCAGTCTTTCAGTCACGATGAATGGATGTCGCTACTCCCACATAACGACTTTAGATAAATATCGCGAACAGTGATTCTGAAAATCTCGGACTGATACTGTGATCCAATAAGGTATGTTTCTGTGGAATGGAGACTGCAATCGTACACCACAATAGAACACTATACCTCACGATTTCACACACCATCATAAAACACATCATCGTAAGGGTCCAGTTCGTCCGGCGACATTTCGAAACGGTCATCGCTACAAGAGATCGGGTTGGTCTCGTCATATCGGTAGCATTTTGACACTGTCATCACCACAAGGCTGTTGACGTCGTTTCGGTTGGTCATGTCAATCCGTTTCACAATCCATCGTTTTTCAACTCCCCGCACCATAGTGTTACGACACAGACAAGAAGCGTCGGTGGAAATGATAAAACACGGAAGGCACACTTTGGTGTTATTTGACATGGATTTTACACCCGACGAACCTCACATTCGAGCGATGCATTGGAATGGTGCTTGTATTGTTGACGTCAAAGGAAAACAAATGTATCGATTTATCGGTTTCGTACATATCCAACAAAAACCTAGGTATATGATTGTGCACGGTTCGCATATTTGACTGTGAACGCTCTATTGATATATGTTGTACAGTTCACTTTCACCGTTGTGCGAATAACCCATGTTACGGTTCCATGTTTGTGTGTCTGTATGTCCTGCTTCAGATTGACTCAGAGTCATTGCAATGTGGCTTATTGGTATGACATTGTTATCGGGTGTGATGACATTCGATCTACATCAAAACTACCGGCTATAATAATGTCTGTGGATCGAAGGCTTACTCCCCGATGTTTGTATACCAACACATTGCATGCAATGTCACACACCTCCATTTACGCGTATACTGTTGTGGGCAAACAAGCGCGACATATGTATGGATGGTATTTTTTTTTCGTGGAAACACAGGGTGTAACATGTTTACTTTGAATATTGTTCATTGGTTTATCGATTCAGAGTTGATATCCGAATCCGGTTACGTACTTTATCAGGGTTTCCGATTTCAAACTGAATGTCGAGACATACACTGACCAATAAAGACACAATATAGTAAACATGCGGGGGGGGGGGGGAAACTCGACCTGGAGTTGTTATCACGATGGGTAACATAAATCCAACCGTTTTCCGAACACCGTTATCCACATACCAACCATCGTCGAGGAGGTGTTTTATTCAGACATTTTGACTCTGGAAAATCCAAAGCACGAACCCGGACATCACAGAACTATCGAAGCATATTGTCCAATTTTCCGAAACATACATTTCTGTGTACAAGAGTATATTGTATGTGGTTAACCGATGATATTGATGTGATACGACTGATGGAGGTATACTCTGTAACCGGTAGTCCGTGTATATTTCCGTCACTGTTCGTTGTAATCTATTTCAAACTATCGTCAATACAACAAATACCAAATTGTCAGGTGTGTTTGTCAGATTTCAAAATGAAAATGGTTTTGTTACTCTAGAAAAGCTAGATGACCAAGAGAAAATTTATTGTTACACTAGGTAAACGCCGGATCTCCAAAGGAAAATGATATTTTTACTAAGGTAAACGACGACCCGCCAAGTGAAAATGGTTTGTTGCTCAGGGAAAAATATATTTCCAAGTGAAAAAGGTTTGTTACCCAGAGAAAAAATATATTTCCAAGTGAAAAAGGTTTGTTACCAAGAGAAAAAATATATTTCCAAGTGAAAAAGGTTTGTTACCAAGAGAAAAAATATATTTCCAAGTGAAAAAGGTTTGTTACCAAGAGAAAAAATATATATCCAAGTGAAAAAGGTTTGTTATCCAGGACAAAAATAGATTTCCAAGTGAAAAAGGTTTGTTACCAAGAGAAAAAATATATTTCCAAGTGAAAAAGGTTTGTTATCCAGGACAAAAATAGATTTGCAAGTGAAAGAGGTTTGTTACCCAGGGAAAAAATAGATTTCCAAAGGAAAAGGGGATTGTTGCACTGGGTAAACGATAAATCTACAAAGGACAATGGTATTTTAGTTAGGTGACGGTGGACCTCTAGGTGAAAATGATAATTTTACTTGGGTAGGTATCTTGTGTTCAACGCTGGTAGTGTGATTGGTCTTGATAAACGTAGTTACCGAGTATTACAATTATGAAGGGGCGGAAAATGAAATTGCTATTATGATCGTCAGAAGATTGTTGTATGTAGATTTGACAGTAACCCTATCATTCGCATATGACAAACACAATCATGGTCATTAACTAACTTGCTCGGTCTAGATCAATGCAAAAGAGATGATTCGTTTTTTGAAACCGTAGCGAAGACCACATGTAAATCTATGCGATAGACTTCTATCTCCTTACAGTCAGTCGTGTCGTGTCCATTTTAATACGGGCCCACATGTATGACATGCACACACTAACACCGTAAGCAGAAGTCAATGATTTTGATTATTAAAAATATTTCATGACTACACCGGAATGTCTATGTTGTAGAAAGTAAATACTAATATAGTGTTGTGTGTTTAATGAAAGCGATTGGTTACAAGTATGTTTTGGGAAATTAAATTTATTTTTCTGTATGTGACAGTTTGCGAGGAAATGAAAATAGATTCGTGGTTTTAATTTGATTGTGACTGTGTTGTTTTAATGTACGTTTCAAGAGGTAGACTTGACACTGAACAACAATTCGACCCACAAAACATATTCGTTGTATGCTTTGTTACTGGTGTGTAAAGGGTTAGTAATATTTTGAATGATAATATCTACTAGCTGTTTTGTTGTGAGAGCGATCATGTGATGACTCAGCAATTTTCGTTAGCAAAGTAGATTGATCTATGTGAAAGATGTAATGACCGTGACTAGAAACATACTTTGTTGTTGGGGAACTGCTATGGCGTTGACATAACCCTCTAGGAGTGAGTATGCTTTTCTTTCACGAAAGTTTACGTGACTCCGTTGTAATAAATTTGTGTTAACTAAACTCAGATGGATACCGCAATTGTGCTGGACTTACACATGGTATTCGCATACTGTGCACATATACAAACTTTTGTGTAAACAACTCTGATGTTTCTGTTAGTACAAGTTCTGTGTTGAACTATTTGATTATTAAGATACATGAACACCCATTCAGACAATAAAGGTCTTGTGATATCGAAACAGTTTGTAGAGTCTAACCAACCATTCTTTAGTTTCGTAATGCGAGAATATCGAGTAAAGTTAATTACTTAGTGCGATGTTAATATCCTTCGTACTTTTGTAAGAGTTGTGGGGTAACATACAAAGTAACTAATTGACACAAACAAAATGGTGATATTGTGAAGATGATGCCGCAACAACACAACAAGTAATATTTTGTATCGGGTGTTTGTACTTTAGGAATAGCGGAGTGTGCGATATTTTGGATATGTGTGCACGGTTGTAAACTACGGTTGTTCTTGGGTCTTGCGTCGAGTAAATCATAACTATGTCTAGAATTCAAACACATCCAAGTAAGTTCTTTAGCGACTATGATTACATCTACGTTGACGAGGGGAAATGGAAAAATTCAAATGGATACTACTGACGAACAAAAAGTGCAAAATGGTTTTATCAGATTTAGGTGTAGGATATCTTTTCGATTTCTTTACCAGAGTGTGTTTTACAAATATTTCTAGTGCACCAAAGTATAGGGTACATTTATCAAACGTCGTACAAATTGTTTATGCGACGGCAACGACTTTGGGTTACTTGTTTTCGATCCTTTTGTAAAAGATTGTCGGACAATGGTGATATAATCTTCTGTAATGATCGAGGTACGTGATCAAGTTTCCAATCAATTAATAATAGGACATACGACTTTGGTTTAACGAATCATTATATTTCTAAAATGCTTGCTGGTATCATAAGACACAAATCGCAATTCATATCAATCAAGACCTTTGTATGCTCCGAGTTTTGTGATGGCGTTTATTTCACCTGATAGAAATGAACTTGTATCAATAGTAGCACGAAAGGCATTTATCATTTTCGGTGTTGGTTGTGTTCCTGATTTCTTTGTTGGTATGCACTCTACAAATAATTTCTGCATACTGAGGTATGATGCGTTTGATGAATATCATAGAAATCGTTTTTTGTGTTGGTAATGACTTTGAGTAGTTTGGTTTTATCATTACAATTACTTTAGAAGATTCAAATGATAATGCATGATCACTACTAGTAACAATACAAACACATTTTGTAGATTTCAGTGTAGCACATACTTTGATTTTATTAATGCTGCGAGTTTTTTCTAGTAGAATAGGTTGCAGCCAGTAAAGATATTCCAAATTGCTCTTGTGCTGATCAAAGTCTTAGAGTTTAACCTCGTAATGTTTTACATTTAGCACGTACAACAGCGAGTCACTGAAAGGATTAAGTATTGTTCACCCACTTCGACTGGTACTCGATGCCAAAAGTGATATTTTCCAACAACCTTTACCACAACACCGGGTCTAATTATCGTGAATAATTTAATAATCAAGTCGTGGTCGAACATTACAAAATCTCATATATCAAATCAATGTGTCAATCCTTATGTTTACAGTATGATACCTTTCAATGTAACACCGGCGTTTGATTGTAAGAAATGAATTCTCAACTACGTTGGTCAGACATTCAAATCCGGTATACTCAAATGTAATATGTTAATCTCAAACCACACACCGAGTAGTATTTACTTTGGTTTATAAAATATACCGAGTAGTAATTACTTTATCTTACAGAATAGTAACGACTTTTACAGTTGAACAAATAAAAAGACGATTTGGTGGTATATGACTACAACCGAACTTGCTATGGATTTTGGATTGTGGTGATTACTCGCGTAGTCTTGTCTACTTTTCATAAGGATACTTTTTGCTTTGGTTGGGTAAGTTACAAACGGATTGACTTGACAAGGCTTTTTTGTATTTTACTCTTTTGTGTATGGGAAGATGTTAAAATGTTGTGACGTAATACTATTTCCGCTCACTCGATTACAACAAAAAAAAATAACCTGATAGTTTGTTCAAGGTTTCGACAAATAGATTGAAATATTCCGATTTACGATTTAACTCATCGCGTCACAAGTCGATCGCGGTATGCACAAGTGGTTGTCAAGTTAGAAATATTTACAACAGGTGCTATTTCATTGATTGATTCTATTGTGTGTAGTAACACATTAAAATATCGCGATAGTATTTGCTGAAACTCTATTTGATAAACGGAAAACTCAGTCGTGAATAGAGTTGTAAGTTTCAAGGATTGTTTCAAAGTATGATCTTGAAATGTGACTGGATCAAAGTTGGTAGTCATGTTTGTCAAAGTCCAAATATTTCATTTTGGATTATCTGGATTTACCTTTAGTACAGCCCGTGAATGGATTCCGATGCGGTACTATAACATTTTTGATAATAATGACTCAAGGATTTTCAATCAACAATACTGGAATTTTTTGGTAATGCTAGAGTTGCCAAATGATTAGTTGTGTGTTTTTGTTAAGTGTTTGATTTCAAGTTAATAAAGACAATAACTGTGTAATGCACATACTTGTGATTCTTGATTCTTGTAGAGTTATAGTTGGTATTGATTCTATAAGTGTGAAAACAGTGGCGCGGAATGTGCGAATAATTCGATGCGGCTGAAAGTCGGTGTCAGTAATATTCGGGTTACGTTCGATTCAACAAAAACGCGTTAAGGGATTTGTCAAAGGATTAGAGTTGTACCGATTTAAAAAATTCAGATACGAATCGACTTGATTTGCGTAGTGAGTTTTATTTCAAGTTGATAAACTAACACATTGATTGAATATTTTCATGGATCTTATCACGCAACTAAAGTCAGCCACTATTCTGGAGGCGTGAAACATATAGCGATCGTGGGCGAGTGACAAATTGTTGGTTTTCGAATCACCGCCTGCGACGGTTCTGGGACAAACTAATTACCGAAATATTACCTTGTGAGCGGGCATGAGGGATTGCTACGTCTGAAGCATTATCCGGTGAGTGGTCGTCGGATTTTAAAATTATATCACACCCTTTTGAATAAGCGTTCACTTCACAGAGGATTAGGGTTAGAGCGGAAATAAGTGACAATTTGTCACTATTCAAGTTACCGACACTGGCGGTCTGTTATTCGTTACTTAATAAATCTTACGAGTGAAATCAAGTTCCGTGCCAAACTATCAAAATATTACCTTGCACTGTAAAAAATAATCATGGGTGTACCCATAGTCTAGACCTGGTCCCACCTGAGTCATGTTGACATGGAAAAGGCCCATGATAACTTGTCGACATCCATGTAGACCTGTTGACATCCATGTCCCTACCCATGTCCTAATAATGCTTCAAATTGACCTTTCACCTCTATTAATGTACACATACCCTGTGGTTAGATGTATTTAGCTGTATTTGACATCTGGAATGTTTGCAAGAAAATCTGCGAAAAGTTCAATGAACTCGCTGACGCTGGCGAAAACTTCATGCTGAAAACGCAATATGTCGCCAGTGTATGATGGAAACTCATTAGTCCATCGACAGATTCCCAAAGAAATGGATTGTCCACTTTTTCTGAAGAGTATCGCACTTCATCGTCGGGTTGACATTCTTCGGATCCTATAATGAATATAAATGTCATTACCATGCATGCACTATTCAAGGCACACGGGTTGATAGAATACATATGAATAGTTTCCAAGGTGGTTTAAAGTTGTATCAATCACAGCCAGTTAAGATGACAAAAATCTATTAGCACCTCATTACAATGACCTTGTCTATGAATTGTCTCGGTATGTACAAAATCTACTTTTCACTTGACAATATCAAGTATGCACACATGCACAGTCTTCCATTCCTTTACCTCTGCACCACTATACTATTTGATGCTACGACCTACGATTATCCAATTATTAATAAATGGATGGATTATTGCACGGATGGGCGGTTAATCCAGGATTTGAAAACTTGTATTTTGGTGACGGAGTTCAACTTTGGTGATTGCGACCCGGCCAAAGGTTGTTTGTGTCTTTTCTGGGAATTCCGAAAACAGAACTACTCGCTTTTTCAAATCCGCAAGTAAAACTAAAACTAGGACTAATCAATCACCTTATAAAATTCAAAACGAGAATTGTAACTAAAATTACTCAATTTTCAAAATCCACAAATATAACTATAACTTACAACTATACCTAGAACTTTTTAAAATTTGATACTAGAACTAGTACTAGCAACCTTTTAAAATCAGGAGCTTACGAACTAAATCACAACTAACAATATCAATGGTTTTTGACTGGTTTTCCCGCGAGGCAATGGCGCACACTAAACTCACATTGTTTGTAGGGCTGGGCATAATGATTCGAGCACTTGAATCTGAATTAACTATTATTATTATTATTATTATTGTAGTATTGTCTTGTAGTATTATTGAGCAACCCAGTTTTGGCCATTATCAACAACTCACCTTATGCACAATCAGGAAGCTGTCGAAGCGTTCATTGAAAATGGTGGGTATGCCGACCACCCAGTCCAATTTCTGATTACCTGAATGAGAAGTGAGAGATCAGCTCAAGTGGAACATTCGAGAAAAAAACGGTTTAAAAATTAAATAAATGCAGTTACAAAAATTAAATGAATGCAGTTACTGTTTGTGTAGTGTGAACTGCAAATATGGGCGTGGCAAAAAATATGCAAATTTCAACATTGCCTTAGGAACCAGACAGTTTTTAAAATCGGCAACTTGAAATACCCTATTTCTATAATATTTTAACAAGTAATGACCTTTATAAATCCGCAACTAACGAACTATAATACATCGAACTCAGCCATGGGCAAAGTGAGCCCCGCTATTTTGAGAAGCACGTGTGGCCATTTTTTGGAATTAAAAACATAAAACCTACTTTTGAATATTGCTGAATAAAACCATAAGCTGGATAAACTGAGCTGGAACGGAAATTGATTTACTTTGAAACCTGCTCAATAATGTATCGCGATAACATAGCGTACGTCCCTCCCAAGCTTGTATGCGTAATCCAGATTTAAAATCAAGTCAATGTAGCAAAGTCGTAACAATAAGTCACAATAAGTTACTCCTTCCGTATAGTTTGGTTCAAACCTTCTTTGTTGCCATTGTCAGTGCGCGTTTTGACTGAGACCTCATCATACATAAAGGGTGAATGGACATATCATAAAAAGAATGTCGAAAGCTGAAATGCAAAGAAGGTATGGAGCACTAAACACAGGGCCGCCACTGCCGCATCCCAGACCCCTCAAATGGAGAGGGCCCGAGCTCGAAGCACCAAAAATTACTTCGTAAATGGACATAAATCCTATAATTTATGAAATTTAATTCAAATTTTCTTCGCGCGATATATAGTGACTAGATATTTTGATAATAATATGGGTACCACTCTACCCGCAAGAACAGCCAATTTATAGAGATCAGCATTTCGGCGTCGGCCGTTAGCGTGTCACGACACACCAAGACGTTGACAATGACGTTTCGGCTAACATGTGACTCTGCGAAGTGTGCTGCAGAAAAGCTCAACGGCAAGGAAATCTTGACCAAAAGTACCGCCACATGTCGGCCGAAACCGATATATATATATGTCAATTTCATCAAGTCGCACTGTTAAGATATAGCTTACCTTTTAATGTATTGATATAAAAACCCGGATTACAGAGAATTCAAAATGTATCATGTTTAACATTATCTTGAATTAGGAGGGAAAATGAATATAAATTTTTATTTCGTTAATTAACCGTACTTTTCTCATTAGGCTATCTAATATCAACACATCCACGGAGACGTATTTATTAAAAATGTAATTCACTGCTTTCCATTTATAAATAAAATCAATACACTGGAGAATATAGCTGAACATGTTGGTTTGGCTCGGCACGCCAACTTACTTTCTATTACTGAAGTGGCCTGCAGAGAAAAATAATTGCCCACCCCTGAACCAACTAGATCTGTGGAATCACTCAGGTAGGCTATTCGATTTCAACCCACCCTCGCGATGACATGTGTTTTTCAGTTATTGAGCACCTACACAACTGCGAAGCTGGAACAAGAATTACTCACTTCCCGAAACCCGCAACTAAAATTTGAACTAATCATTTTTCACAATCCGCGACTAGAACTACTCGACAGATATTGACCGCCAACTACCTAAATTTGCGAAAGTATCTTACTCACCCATACCTTTTTGAATTTCTATCGGAATTTCTTGCGGTTGCAGGAGACTGAGTGCTGAGCTCCAAGTCTTTTCCAAAATCTTTGAGGTCAAGTCAACATCCAAACAGGCTTGATTCAGGCAACATATTTTCACTTCTTCCAAAATCTGAACATTGTGACATATTTACATCATAGCTAATTCATTAAGTTTGTCTGCAGAAGCCTTTAGTACTATCAGTAGTGTTAATTTAAGCACAGGTCGGGCTTGTGGTCGAGGATATGTCACAACTATCGTAAATTATTTCAGGAATATATATATGTAGTTTGTTTTGTACTATCATAGCATTCTGTAAAACGAACACTTTGTCAGTTTGTTGCAAAGTAGCAGGTTGACTCGATCATGGCAATGTTGTGTTTGAAACCACTGCGTTAGATTGTACCTACCAAGGGAGCATGGGTCCAAACTGATCTTCATTCTCCATCAGTATTTTTGCTGATGTTCCATTTACGACACTGTCGCGGCCTGATTTAAAAGTTCTTCTCATTCGATCTTGCAGCATCTCTTCATCTGGCACCCTCTATTTCCACTCTGACTTATTTCCTTTTGATGCTCATCGACGCTAAGTTCGTCTTCGGACGGGTAGATGTGTTGACTTTGCAAACAGCTTTCTCTGCACAAGTATAGAAGAGTCACGATAATACTTGGCTTAGCCATGGAAATATCTCTTCAGCGCAAAAATAGCAACGTGCTTGTAAGAAATCGATTGCAAGGTTGAAATTAAAGGGGCACCACTCTAAATATGATGTGGTCTCTTAAGAAATAATCTATAAAAAACTCCAATTATGATACCGTAATTTTCCATGTATAATGCGCAAAATTTTCACGATTTTTTGCCCTAAAATCGGGGGGTGCGTATTATACATGGGAACAACGTGCTTGAAAAAAATCTCCCTCGATAAAAAACTTGAAATCACACCTATCTTCATTCTTCATGTTTGTTTCCAATCGCGCATCACTTTCAGCCATCGCGCGTAGTAATAAGTGGGAAGCGACGCGTGTATCCAATTAACGGGAGTCGTGTGCAAAAGCACGCGATCACCTGCTGAGTTGGTTTGCCGTTTGTACGAGAGCAAAATTAGGTCACTAATAGACACTCGTGCGTGGCAATTCTCGCCAATTCATCGCGTCAACGACCGGCCCGAACAATCGCATACGCAATTTATACATACACAAGAGGCCATGTGCGCAAGATATAATCGCTTGCGTAATCAGTCGCATCTCAACAGACCTGTTGCGCATGACATAACCGTTAGCCTAGGCGCAATCGCATCTATAATAGGCATCGTGCGCAAGATGTCAGTTCGTTGGCCTAAACTAACTCGCTGCCGGCGTCGCAGGCTTTGGCTGCTATCTACTATCGTTTAGACACAATACCGTTAATTTTATAATGATTAGGAATCGCATCTGTAAAAGGTCTTCTCGTGCTCAAGATGCTGTGTCGCTAGCCTGAACTATCGCGCCGCCCGCCTCGCAGGCTTTGGCTGCTATCTACTATCGTTCAAAGACAATCCCGCTAATTGTATAATGATTAGCGATCGCTGTGTAATGATTGTTCAAGAGTGACATCGCAAAACAGAATGACATCGTATACGAAATCGGAACTATTCATGTACTGAAATGCAGGGTGCGTACTATACATGGGTACAGGCTTTTTCCCAGAATTTACATGCTATTTTAGGGGTGCGTATTATACATGGGGGCGTACTATACTTGGAAAATTACGGTAAATCCAATTACCCTAAATATAATTATTTTACTGCATTTTGATTTAATACAGTGTTCAGTATAACAAGTAGATTTAATTTCTTATCCGTTTTTTTTTTTATCTGGACCATACAGTGAAAATGTGACGTTCGTCAAAATAACCCCATGGGATATCACCAAAACCGGAGACAATTTGAAAACACCAGTGTCGTTCGGAACCCCGAAACAACTCTTCGAATATGCGTTAAGAGTGTAATCCTAGTATAGTAGCCTACCAATTTATGTGTGGTAATAATTACTTACTTTCATCGTCTGTCAAGATTAGTCGTATTACTCCTTCATCTTGAATTGTCGAGAGATCATACGTGGCAAATGCCTCGTCGTAATATAGAAGTTGAATATACTGTCCCCGATATTACTCCGAAATACAGTTCTCACAGTTTCAGCTATCTCAGATCTGTGATCCACTGTAATCACTCGTTCAGTCGTTCATGATCTCCAGCAGCCTCATTTTCAATGTC
This sequence comes from Botryllus schlosseri, assembly GCF_051294905.1. Classification (NCBI taxonomy): domain Eukaryota; kingdom Metazoa; phylum Chordata; class Ascidiacea; order Stolidobranchia; family Styelidae; genus Botryllus; species Botryllus schlosseri. Next base: position 4,002,090 of record NC_137244.1, on the reverse strand, counting down.
ACAAATATCACAGGAGTAACATTACAAACAACTGCAGTATGTATATCTGTAAAATACAAATTTACATCAGGTTCTTATGTTTCTAGGGTTTTCAAATCTTGAATCAAAGGCTCGAGTATAGCATGATATCCCATATTTTTTAAAGCTGAAGTTTTTTCAATCACCTCAGGATGAATATTCCTCCAGTTGGATAAATACTTCACTTTAACATTGCCAGTACGGTACAAAATAAAAGCAAGGAAGGTTGTGAAACGTCTAGGACTACTAACGCATTACCAACTACCACATGATCTACAACTACATACAAATGCATACGCAGTAAACTTTGATCACTATTTGCAGCCGTTTGGCAGTTCCCGCTATATGCCGGTATTTGACTGAATACGACTATAAGTTGCTTCAGGTTCGACTATACCCAGTGACGCATTGCAGATTCGGCGGATATATTACAACGAAGACAGGAACAATAAATACATCCATCCAATCCACTGCTTAATACAGCAACAAGCCATAAACTTCGCAACTTTCACAAAACAACCTATGAAGTGACCGACTCCATCAAACTTCCTCTTTTTTGCAATCCTTTTGAATTGAGCGCTACGTCTATACTGTACGCATGACTGGTTTTGTAACCAGATAATCCGGAGTCATTATGGCTCCGTAACCGAACGGCTATGTATGCGTGCGATGATGTAGCTATGTACGAATCACGATGTTTGTGTATTGCAATATATCCTGTGAGGATGTAACGATGTTTACTTGTCACTCAGCTGAAATAGCGATATAGTGAAATGGTAAAGCGTCCTTCTTCTTGATCGGTAGGTCATATGATCAATTCCCGGCCATGTCAGACCAAAGACTAAAAAACTGGTATCCGTGGCTATCCGGCTCAACGTTCAGCATTCAGGGATAGCATGGTTATCGCATTTCAATCGTCAAAGCATCTCAATGGTGAAAACGAGAATAAGTCTGATTTCTCTCTCTCCCCCTCTCTCTCCCCTATCTCTCTCCTCCCCTCCCCCTCCCCCTCACCCCCCTCTCTCTCTCTCTCGCTCTCCTTTCTCTATGCTCCCTTTCCCTTCTTTCTCCCCCTTTCTTCTTTCTGCTCTATTCTCTATCTCTCCCCCACTCTCTCTCCCCTATCTCTCTCCTCCCCTCCCCTCTCCCTCCCCTCTCTCTTTCTCTCTCTCCTTTATATATGCTCTCATTCCCTTCTTTCTCTCCCCCACTATTCTTTCTGCTCTATTCTCTATCTCTATCTCCTCTCTCTCCTTCTCTCCCTCCTCTCTCTCTCTCTCCCTCTCTCGCTCCTCTCTCTCTCTCTCTCTGTCTCTCTCTGTGTCTCTTCCTCTCTCTCAGTGACGATGATGATGATAATTATGATGATATCACTAAAGCTCAACGTGATACTCTTACTTGATAACCATAGACATGGCTCCCATCATGTCCCATCATGGAAGTTTTTGTCATGTCAACATGAGATTTTAAAACCATGTCGGTGTTTTCATGGAATTAACATGAGAAAGAGGAAGTCATGTCATTTCCATGATAAAATCCATGTTTATTTTTTACAGTGTGTGAGCGATTGGTATGTATGTAACATCAAGTCACGAATGATGGCTATGTCTGGGACATTATCTTGTGAGTGATCGTAGCATTTTACCAATATTTCACACCTTTTTGAAGTGTTAGTTTACGAGTGCGGTTATTGATGGTATTCGAATCGCCGTCTACGCCGGCTCTGTGACAAAATAATTACCAAAATATAATTCTGCGAGTGATGCTTACGAATATTTCACCGCGTGAGCGATCGATATGCCTGTAACACCAAGTCGCGAAAGATGGTTATATCCGAGACATTATCTTGTCAGCGATCGCGGGGTTTTGCAAACTATTTCACACATTTTTGAAGTGTTAGTTTGTGAACGCGGTTATTGTTGATATTCGAATCGCCGTCTACGCCGGTTCTGTGGTAGACTAATTACCAAAATATTACCTCGGAAGTGACTCCTAGATTTAGCAAACTATTTCGCACTGAATGGAATAGTGTAATAATCGATAGTAGCGGCTGGACGAGAAATAATTCAGTGTGCAGGTCATTCGAAATATAGGTCGCACTGCTTAATCCTCACAACAAGCCACGTTTCCGTTTGTGTGGTTATTGTTGGTGACTCGTACATATTCAACACCGCGCGAGAGATGTCTATATTCGAAAGTACGATACGCCGTGGCGCCCATAAGAAACAACGGCACATCACCAGAGATTCCGTAAGAATACATGACAGACACATTATCGTCGTTAGCATGTCGCCGCCGCTTATAGCAAAAAAGGCGAGTCACGACAGTAGTTATATAGATCGGTCGCAGATCGTAATGGGTTCTTATGGGCCCGCTGGTGACTCGCCGCGAAACTCGTGTTGGTGATTCGCCCTTTTCGACCCCCCCTATCGCTGGTGAGTCGCCATGTGTTCTTATGGGTGCGGTCGTGATTCGCCCTTTCAGGTATAGCTCGTGGCGGTGATTCGCCGTGAAAACTCGGGGTCGTGACTCGCCTTTTTTGCTATAGGCGGTGGCGGTGATTCGCCTGTCGTGTATTCTTACGCGGTCTCTGGTGACTCGCCATGTGTTCTTATGGGTGCGGCCGTGAATCGCCCTTTCAGGCATCTCTCGACCGGTGTTGAATATGTATCGGGTATGGTAAATAGTCACGTGATTGCTCCTTAGTTAACGTGTATATCCCAAATTATTTTATATGACCGATTCGAGGTAATCCCAACGTTTACGGTGAGTGCGACTTCGATATAGCGTTATTCTTATGGGCGCGGCGATGATTCGTACTTTCGTTGATAGAATGCTAGCGGCATGTCGTACTTTCACCAAAAAAGGTGTGAAATAGTTTGCTAAATCTAGGAATCAGTCGCTTGGTCTACCACGGAACCGGCGTAGACGGCGATTCTAATACCAACAATAGCCGCGTTCACATATTAACACTCCAAATAGGTGTGAAATAGTTTGCAAACCCTGCGTTCGCTGACAAGATAATGTCTCAGACATACGCGACTTGATGTTACAGGCATATCGATCGCTCACGCGGTGAAATTTTCGTAAGCAGTTTGACACAGAGCTTGATTTCACTCGTACGATTTAATAAGTAACGAATAACAGACCGCCAGTGTCGGTAACTTGAATAGCGACAAATTGTCACTTATTTCCGCTCTAACCCTAATCCTTTGTGAAGTGAACGCTTATTCAAAAGGGTGTGATATCATTTTAAAATCCTACGACACTCACAGGGTAATGCTTCAGACAAAGCGATCCCTCATGCCCGCTCACAAGGTAATATTTCCGTAATTAGTTTGTCACAGAGTCGTCGCAGACGGTGATTCGTAAACCAACAATTTGACACTTTCTGGTATGGTCGCTATATGTTTTTGACACTTTGTCCGTGTTTGACTTTAGTTGTATGATAAGAATCATGCGAATATTCAAGCAATGTATCAATTGAATGAAATGAAACTCACTACACAGCTCAAGTTGATTCGTATTTGAATGTGTTGATCCGGTACAATTCTAATTAATTTGAGAAATCTTTTTAACGTGATCTTCTGATTCGACCGTAACCTGAATATTACTGACGCCGACTTTCAGTCACATTGAATTATTCACACATTCCACGCCGCTGTTTTAACAGTTATAGAATCAATACCAACTATCTCTAACCCGATAATATTCAATCATTTTGGTAATTTACCAACTTTAAATCCATTCGCGGATGTACTAAAGGTAAATCCAAATAATCCAAAATGAAATATTTGGACTTTGACATAGTCTGAATTGAAATAGATTGACAAACATGACTACCAACTTTCCCGCAGTCCCATTTCGATATTATATGCACATTGATTTGAAACAAGTAATGAAACATTACAACTCTATTCGCGATCCCGCTTTCCGTTTGTCAAAGAGATATTTTAACATCTTACCATACTCAAAATAATTCTTCACAACATTAACAATTGTTAAAAATCTAGTTTTCACTTACTTGATTATATCACTACAACTCACAAACTTGAATTAATTCATCCTGGCTGTATTCGTATGATCGGTCTTTTTTATTCGATTGTAAAGGTCGTTACTATTCTGAAGACAAAGTATTTACTAATCGGTACATATACGATTTGACTTGGACATATTATATTTTGAGTATACGAGATTTGAATGGCCGAACAATAACTGAGAATTAATTTATCACAATTAAATCCGTGCGTAAAAGATATTGGGGGGTCAGCAACTCTGTACGGTCGTAGTTACAACCACATTAACTAATCTACCCAGGCAACTCGTCATGATCATTCCTGAAATCAACACAAACACGACCACTGACTTGAGTTAACCGCGAAACAGCATCAAGTTTTAAATCCGCTTGCAGCTGACGGATTATTCGAATGCATCGATGGAGAATATTATTGAACTCGTCGGTATTGTTACTTCAACAAATTACACCGACTGCGAAAGTTAATATCGAATGGTAAGACTTGATCACATATTTGTTGATCACAGACATGACAAAAAAACATTACCGAGATTTTATAAACTAGTCATATTACTCTACACATCTATCAATATCAAAATGCGAGTCATCCAATTTTTCTACTAAAGTAACATTGCACTTTCGGATTCGGTATAGTCATACAAATTGTATTAAATCCAACATCAAAACAAAAGGATTTTTTTTTTAGTTTATTGAAATCAAATCATTCGTCTTCGACTTGTGCTTTTCTAGATTGCACGCAATAATTCGTTACGAACGAGCTGTAACCAAAGTTAAGAATTCTTTGTGTCCACAGATATAGAAGATGAATATAGCTAACACAATCGCGAATCGATGTTTCAGAGTATTTCACGGATGTAATAAACTTGTTAGTGTCGCCTATCTAAAAGTATGCATGCGTTCGATTTTCATACCGACTGTTGCGATGTTTAGGATTCGTTTACAATGATCAAGAGTGAGGATTTAACATCAATGTCGTTACTGGAGGTATTCACAACAGAGAATCGAAACATTACACAGTGTGAAAATATATCTTTGATATCAAAGCACTATCCCAAGTACACGATTAATACTCAACTCCGTTCACGCTTTCTATAGAACGTGCTAAATGTAAAATATCACGAGGTTGCACTCTAAGACTTTGATCATTACAAAAGTAAATTGAATATGTTTGCTCGACGCATTCAATTCAACTAGAAATGTCTAGTGCACAACAATCGTAATATTAAGGAAGTACTTGCTACACTGTAATTCACTAAACGTGTTTTGCATTGTTGTTCATTTGTAGCATTGATTGAAATTGAACCCTCAAATAATAATTCCCGACACGAAACCAAACCGCTGAAAGTCGTTACCAACACAAAGAAACACTTTGTACGATGATTGCCAAATGTACCCTATGGCTAGGTGTACTAGAATTATTTGTGTAACACATACACCGACAATGTAATCGAAAATTTTTCCGTTGTCATTCGCTAAAGTAAATGTCATCACAATACTCTGTCACTAAAGATCTTACTTGTATCTGATTGAATCACCGATAATTAACTCGCTAAATCAAACCATAAGGAAATTTTACTCACTCATCAGATATGAAACAGCATCGCTTAATCGGTGTAGATCGTTTTTCTAAATGCAAATCATACCTGACCAACAGAAAACAATTTTCACTCACCTTGTAATGAAACCAAGTGGCGGACCTTCGTTCAATATTTTGTTTGTGTCAAATACTTTGCAATAAACACAGTGGAGTGGTCGAGCTTTACATCAGCAGACTGTAATCTGTAAATCAAGCTTACATCCGACTTGTAACTGTATCGTTTACCTAACCGAGTTGTATGCACAGTTTGATATTTTTTGTTATTTGGTAATTGCTGAATATACAACTTCGAAATACTCCCTTGAACGTAATTTCCATCATCGTTATAATCGAAGTACATTTGTGTCGAATTCGTAACAGCCGACTATGACATGATAAATTTTTGACAAGTTATGCTTGGAAGATTGGTTGTATATCACGAAAAATAATTACCGCTCATATTGATACTGTTATCCATTGTTCGGTATTTTCAAACGAGTAAAATTTATTACTTGAGTAACTCCGCTTAATGCAAATGTAAACACAACCGTCTTTCAACATCACAAAGACATCGATACAAAGTATACAATCAAACGCAACAAGTTTTACTTTTGTAGGTTGTGTATGGTTATCCTGCATAACTCATTTCTTACCAAAGCCATATGAAATATATTCATGTTACACGAAAATATTCACTCATGCTACAAACCTGTACAATGATTGGTGGTGCTTTCAAACTGTTTCAATACCTCAAGAACTTTATTGTCTGAATGGTTGTTCATGTATCGTAATAATCAAGTAGTTCAACACAGAACTAGTATTAACAGAAACACCAGAGTTGTTTACACAAAAGTTTGTATGTGTACAGTATACGAATACCATGTGTAAGTCCAGCACAATTGTGGTATCCATACGAGTTTAGTTAACACAATTTACGACACCGAGGTCGCGTCATCTTTCGTAAGACAACAAACCAAGGCTTCAGGATATGTCCATGTCATAGCAATGAATCGGCTACTCCAACAACAGAGTGCATATGTTTTCTAGTTACGGTGCTTACATCTTACACACAAATCAATCTACTTTGCTAACGAAAAGTGGTGAGTCATCATATGGTTATCCTCACTAGTAAAACATACTATCATACAAAATGGTCGTTATAGTTTGCACACCAACGGTACATCGTACAAGTAACAAGTCTCGAGAATCCAGTTATTCAAAAAACGTGAAAGTATTTCTACACCAAGTCGTTATGTTGACGAAAGCGTATATTGTAATATCATGATCGATTTGCATTCGTTGGTCACAAACTGTCACTACTCTAAATAATTCTTTTTCACTCAAACACAAACGCATACTTGTCACCATTCGTTTTCATCAAGTACGAGTTCAAGAAACTTACTACGACATGAATTTTTATTTTTATGTTGTGTAAATAGGTAATAATTAATTCAAGTAACACTATATCAACATCATCGAGTTGTGCTAATAGATTCACATGTGGTCTTGTGGTTTTCATCGGGACATACAGCACGAACTAACTGTAGACTCCTCTCTGTTGTACAGCTACTCGGTAATCGAAATGCATTAACATGTAAACAACGATCTTGTTTCGTCACACCAAAAATATGTTCACTGTCGCGATACTCCGCACAAGACGTGCATAGCCTTTTCACACTCGTAATAGTATACCAACGTCAAGCGATAACGTTTAACAAGACCAACGACACTGAACCCACGACGTTTACCTATGTAAAATTACCACTTTCACTTGCCAGTCCATCGTTTACCTGACTAAACATATTATTTTCCTTTGGAGATCTGATGTTTACCCAGAGTAAGAAACCTTTTTTACTTGGAAATCTATTTTTTCCTTGGCTAACAAACCTTTTTTCACTTGTAAATATGTTTTTTCCTTGGCTAACAAACCTTTTTTCACTTGGAAATCTATTTTTTCTCTGGTTAACAAACCTTTTTCCCCGGGTAACAAACCTTTTTCCCTGAGCAACAAGCCATTTTCACTTGGTGGTCCGTCGTTTACCTGAGTAAAAATATCATTTTCCTTTGGGGATCTGGCGTTTACCCGGTGTAACAATACATTTTCGCTTGGAAAAATACTTTTACCTAGAGTAACTAATCATTTTCTCCTGGGTAACAATCCCTTTTCGTCTGGAAATTATCATTTAACTGAGTACCAATACCGTTTTCACTTGGAAATACATTTTTTCCCTGGGTAACAATACCATTTTCGTTTTGAAAACTGACAACCACACCGGTCAATTTGATATTTTTGTATATTGTTACAACGAACAGTGACGGAAATATACACAGACTACCGGTTTCAGAGTACACCCTATCGGTCGTATCACGTCAATATCATCGGTTAACCACAAACAATGTACTCTTGTACACCGAAATGCACGCTTTGGAAAATTGGACAATAGGCTGCGATAGTTCTGTGATGTCCGGGTTCGTGCTTTAGATTTTCCAGAGTCAAAATGTCTGAATAAAACACCTCCTCGACGACGGTTGGTATGTGGATAACGGTGTTCGGAAAACGGTTGGATTTATGTCGCCCATCGCGATAACAATTCCTGGTCGAGTTTTCCTCCGGCATGTTTGCTATATTGTGTCTTTATTGGTCAATGTATGTCTCGACATTCAGTTTGAAATCGGAAATGATAAAGTATGTAACCGGATCCGGATATCAACTCTGAATCGATAAACCAATGAACAATATTCAAAGTAAACATGTCACACCCTGTGTTTCCACGAAAAAATACCATCCAGACATACGTCGCGCTTGTTTGCCCACATCAGTATACGCGCAAATGGAGGTGTGTGACATTGCATGCAATGTGTTGGTGTACAAACATCGATCCACAGACATTATCATAGCCGGTAGTTTTGATGTAGATTGAATGTCACCCGATAACAATACCAATAAGCCACATTGCAATGACTCTGAGTCCGCGCTATTACATCGATATTTCGACACCGTTCGCTGATTTACTCGATGGTGTTATCGTGTTGTTACATTGCAAGATAGTCATGACCCTATCTCCGGACAGATCACCCAGACCAATTGGATACATCGGTCGATATCCGTCGTGTTGTCGACACCGAAGTTTTCTGCTGAGACTGCAGCGTTTGACCAATGTGAACTATCGAAGTACGGTGCTCGAAATGATTGCGATCAGTCTTTCAGTCACGATGCATGGATGTCGCTACTCCCACATAACGACTCCAGATAAATATCGTGCAAATCTCGGACTGATACTGTGATCCAATAAGGTGTGTCTCTGTGAAGACTGCAATCGTACACCACAATAGAACACTACCTCGTGATTTCACACGCAATCAAAAAACACATCATCCTAAGGGTCCATTTCGCCCGGTGCCATTTCGAAACGGTCATCGCCACAAGAGATCGGTAACATTTTGAAACTATCATCACCACAAGGCTATCGACGTCGTTTCAGTTGGTCATGTCAATCCGTTTTACAAAGTACCGTTTTTCGAGTCCCTGCACCATAGTGTTACGACACAGGTCAGATGCATCGGTGGAAATAATAAAACACAGAAGCCACACTTTGGTGTTATTTGACATAGGTTTTACACCTGAAGAACCTTACATTCGAGCGATGCATTGGAACGACGCTTGTATTATTGACGTCGAAGGAACAGAAATGTATCGATTTATCGGTTTCGTACATATCAAGCAAAAATCTGGTTATATGATTGTACACGGTGAATGTCTGTGAACGCTCTATTGGTATATTCTGTGCAGTTCACTTTCACCGTCGTGCGAATATCCCATGTTACGGTTCCATGTTTGTGTGTCTGTATGTCATGCTCAGACGGACTCAAAGTCATTGCAATGTGGCTTATTGGTATTGTTATCGGGTGACATTCGATCTACATCAAAACTACCGGCTATGATAATGTCTGTGGATCGATGTTTGTATACCAACACATTGCATGCAATGTCACACACCTCCATTTGCGCGTATACTGATGTGGGCAAACAAGCGCGACGTATGTCTGGATGGTATTTTTTCGTGGAAACACAGGGTGTGACATGTTTACTTTGAATATTGTTCATTGGTTTATCGATTCAGAGTTGATATCCGGATCCGGTTACATACTTTATCATTTCCGATTTCAAACTGAATGTCGAGACATACATTGACCAATAAAGACACAATATAGCAAACATGCCGGAGGAAAACTCGACCAGGAATTGTTATCGCGATGGGCGACATAAATCCAACCGTTTTCCGAACACCGTTATCCACATACCAACCGTCGTCGAGGAGGTGTTTTATTCAGACATTTTGACTCTGGAAAATCTAAAGCACGAACCCGGACATCACAGAACTATCGCAGCCTATTGTCCAATTTTCCAAAGCGTGCATTTCGGTGTACAAGAGTACATTGTTTGTGGTTAACCGATGATATTGACGTGATACGACCGATGGGGTGTACTCTGAAACCGGTAGTCTGTGTATATTTCCGTCACTGTTCGTTGTAACAATATACAAAAATATCAAATTGACCGGTGTGGTTGTCAGTTTTCAAAACGAAAATGGTATTGTTACCCAGGGAAAAAATGTATTTCCAAGTGAAAACGGTATTGGTACTCAGTTAAATGATAGTTTCCAGACGAAAAGGGATTGTTACCCAGGAGAAAATGATTAGTTACTCTAGGTAAAAGTATTTTTCCAAGCGAAAATGTATTGTTACACCGGGTAAACGCCAGATCCCCAAAGGAAAATGATATTTTTACTCAGGTAAACGACGGACCACCAAGTGAAAATGGCTTGTTGCTCAGGGAAAAAGGTTTGTTACCCGGGGAAAAAGGTTTGTTAACCAGAGAAAAAATAGATTTCCAAGTGAAAAAAGGTTTGTTAGCCAAGGAAAAAACATATTTACAAGTGAAAAAAGGTTTGTTAGCCAAGGAAAAAATAGATTTCCAAGTGAAAAAGGTTTCTTACTCTGGGTAAACATCAGATCTCCAAAGGAAAATAATATGTTTAGTCAGGTAAACGATGGACTGGCAAGTGAAAGTGGTAATTTTACATAGGTAAACGTCGTGGGTTCAGTGTCGTTGGTCTTGTTAAACGTTATCGCTTGACGTTGGTATACTATTACGAGTGTGAAAAGGCTATGCACGTCTTGTGCGGAGTATCGCGACAGTGAACATATTTTTGGTGTGACGAAACAAGATCGTTGTTTACATGTTAATGCATTTCGATTACCGAGTAGCTGTACAACAGAGAGGAGTCTATAGTTAGTTCGTGCTGTATGTCCCGATGAAAACCACAAGACCACATGTGAATCTATTAGCACAACTCGATGATGTTGATATAGTGTTACTTGAATTAATTATTACCTATTTACACAACATAAAAATAAAAATTCATGTCGTAGTAAGTTTCTTGAACTCGTACTTGATGAAAACGAATGGTGACAAGTATGCGTTTGTGTTTGAGTGAAAAAGAATTATTTAGAGTAGTGACAGTTTGTGACCAACGAATGCAAATCGATCATGATATTACAATATACGCTTTCGTCAACATAACGACTTGGTGTAGAAATACTTTCACGTTTTTTGAATAACTGGATTCTCGAGACTTGTTACTTGTACGATGTACCGTTGGTGTGCAAACTATAACGACCATTTTGTATGATAGTATGTTTTACTAGTGAGGATAACCATATGATGACTCACCACTTTTCGTTAGCAAAGTAGATTGATTTGTGTGTAAGATGTAAGCACCGTAACTAGAAAACATATGCACTCTGTTGTTGGAGTAGCCGATTCATTGCTATGACATGGACATATCCTGAAGCCTTGGTTTGTTGTCTTACGAAAGATGACGCGACCTCGGTGTCGTAAATTGTGTTAACTAAACTCGTATGGATACCACAATTGTGCTGGACTTACACATGGTATTCGTATACTGTACACATACAAACTTTTGTGTAAACAACTCTGGTGTTTCTGTTAATACTAGTTCTGTGTTGAACTACTTGATTATTACGATACATGAACAACCATTCAGACAATAAAGTTCTTGAGGTATTGAAACAGTTTGAAAGCACCACCAATCATTGTACAGGTTTGTAGCATGAGTGAATATTTTCGTGTAACATGAATATATTTCATATGGCTTTGGTAAGAAATGAGTTATGCAGGATAACCATACACAACCTACAAAAGTAAAACTTGTTGCGTTTGATTGTATACTTTGTATCGATGTCTTTGTGATGTTGAAAGACGGTTGTGTTTACATTTGCATTAAGCGGAGTTACTCAAGTAATAAATTTTACTCGTTTGAAAATACCGAACAATGGATAACAGTATCAATATGAGCGGTAATTATTTTTCGTGATATACAACCAATCTTCCAAGCATAACTTGTCAAAAATTTATCATGTCATAGTCGGCTGTTACGAATTCGACACAAATGTACTTCGATTATTACGATGATGGAAATTACGTTCAAGGGAGTATTTCGAAGTTGTATATTCAGCAATTACCAAATAACAAAAAATATCAAACTGTGCATACAACTCGGTTAGGTAAACGATACAGTTACAAGTCGGATGTAAGCTTGATTTACAGATTACAGTCTGCTGATGTAAAGCTCGACCACTCCACCGTGTTTATTGCAAAGTATTTGACACAAACAAAATATTGAACGAAGGTCCGCCACTTGGTTTCATTACAAGGTGAGTGAAAATTGTTTTCTGTTGGTCAGGTATGATTTGCATTTAGAAAAACGATCTACACCGATTAAGCGATGCTGTTTCATATCTGATGAGTGAGTGAAATTTCCTTATGGTTTGATTTAGCGAGTTAATTATCGGTGATTCAATCAGATACAAGTAAGATCTTTAGTGACAGAGTATTGTGATGACATTTACTTTAGCGAATGACAACGGAAAAATTTTCGATTACATTGTCGGTGTATGTGTTACACAAATAATTCTAGTACACCTAGCCATAGGGTACATTTGGCAAACATCGTACAAAGTGTTTCTTTGTGTTGGTAACGACTTTCAGCGGTTTGGTTTCGTGTCGGGAATTATTATTTGAGGGTTCAATTTCAATCAATGCTACAAATGAACAACAATGCAAAACACGTTTAGTGAATTACAGTGTAGCAAGTACTTCCCCAATATTACGATTGTTGTGCACTAGACATTTCTAGTTGAATTGAATGCGTCGAGCAAACATATTCAATTTACTTTTGTAATGATCAAAGTCTTAGAGTGCAACCTCGTGATATTTTACATTTAGCACGTTCTATAGAAAGCGTGAACGGAGTTGAGTATTAATCGTGTACTTGGGATAGTGCTTTGATATCAAAGATATATTTTCACACTGTGTAATGTTTCGATTCTCTGTTGTGAATACCTCCAGTAACGACATTGATGTTAAATCCTCACTCTTGATCATTGTAAACGAATCCTAAACATCGCAACAGTCGGTATGAAAATCGAACGCATGCATACTTTTAGATAGGCGACACTAACAAGTTTATTACATCCGTGAAATACTCTGAAACATCGATTCGCGATTGTGTTAGCTATATTCATCTTCTATATCTGTGGACACAAAGAATTCTTAACTTTGGTTACAGCTCGTTCGTAACGAATTATTGCGTGCAATCTAGAAAAGCACAAGTCGAAGACGAATGATTTGATTTCAATAAACTAAAAAAAAAATCCTTTTGTTTTGATGTTGGATTTAATACAATTTGTATGACTATACCGAATCCGAAAGTGCAATGTTACTTTAGTAGAAAAATTGGATGACTCGCATTTTGATATTGATAGATGTGTAGAGTAATATGACTAGTTTATAAAATCTCGGTAATGTTTTTTTGTCATGTCTGTGATCAACAAATATGTGATCAAGTCTTACCATTCGATATTAACTTTCGCAGTCGGTGTAATTTGTTGAAGTAACAATACCGACGAGTTCAATAATATTCTCCATCGATGCATTCGAATAATCCGTCAGCTGCAAGCGGATTTAAAACTTGATGCTGTTTCGCGGTTAACTCAAGTCAGTGGTCGTGTTTGTGTTGATTTCAGGAATGATCATGACGAGTTGCCTGGGTAGATTAGTTAATGTGGTTGTAACTACGACCGTACAGAGTTGCTGACCCCCCAATATCTTTTACGCACGGATTTAATTGTGATAAATTAATTCTCAGTTATTGTTCGGACATTCAAATCTCGTATACTCAAAATATAATATGTCCAAGTCAAATCGTATATGTACCGATTAGTAAATACTTTGTCTTCAGAATAGTAACGACCTTTACAATCGAATAAAAAAGACCGATCATACGAATACAGCCAGGATGAATTAATTCAAGTTTGTGAGTTGTAGTGATATAATCAAGTAGGTGAAAACTAGATTTTTAACAATTGTTAATGTTGTGAAGAATTATTTTGAGTATGGTAAGATGTTAAAATATCTCTTTGACAAACGGAAAGCGGGATCGCGAATAGAGTTGTAATGTTTCATTACTTGTTTCAAATCAATGTGCATATAATATCGAAATGGGACTGCGGGAAAGTTGGTAGTCATGTTTGTCAATCTATTTCAATTCAGACTATGTCAAAGTCCAAATATTTCATTTTGGATTATTTGGATTTACCTTTAGTACATCCGCGAATGGATTTAAAGTTGGTAAATTACCAAAATGATTGAATATTATCGGGTTAGAGATAGTTGGTATTGATTCTATAACTGTTAAAACAGCGGCGTGGAATGTGTGAATAATTCAATGTGACTGAAAGTCGGCGTCAGTAATATTCAGGTTACGGTCGAATCAGAAGATCACGTTAAAAAGATTTCTCAAATTAATTAGAATTGTACCGGATCAACACATTCAAATACGAATCAACTTGAGCTGTGTAGTGAGTTTCATTTCATTCAATTGATACATTGCTTGAATATTCGCATGATTCTTATCATACAACTAAAGTCAAACACGGACAAAGTGTCAAAAACATATAGCGACCATACCAGAAAGTGTCAAATTGTTGGTTTACGAATCACCGTCTGCGACGACTCTGTGACAAACTAATTACGGAAATATTACCTTGTGAGCGGGCATGAGGGATCGCTTTGTCTGAAGCATTACCCTGTGAGTGTCGTAGGATTTTAAAATGATATCACACCCTTTTGAATAAGCGTTCACTTCACAAAGGATTAGGGTTAGAGCGGAAATAAGTGACAATTTGTCGCTATTCAAGTTACCGACACTGGCGGTCTGTTATTCGTTACTTATTAAATCGTACGAGTGAAATCAAGCTCTGTATCAAACTGCTTACGAAAATTTCACCGCGTGAGCGATCGATATGCCTGTAACATCAAGTCGCGTATGTCTGAGACATTATCTTGTCAGCGAACGCAGGGTTTGCAAACTATTTCACACCTATTTGGAGTGTTAATATGTGAACGCGGCTATTGTTGGTATTAGAATCGCCGTCTACGCCGGTTCCGTGGTAGACCAAGCGACTGATTCCTAGATTTAGCAAACTATTTCACACCTTTTTTGGTGAAAGTACGACATGCCGCTAGCATTCTATCAACGAAAGTACGAATCATCGCCGCGCCCATAAGAATAACGCTATATCGAAGTCGCACTCACCGTAAACGTTGGGATTACCTCGAATCGGTCATATAAAATAATTTGGGATATACACGTTAACTAAGGAGCAATCACGTGACTATTTACCATACCCGATACATATTCAACACCGGTCGAGAGATGCCTGAAAGGGCGATTCACGGCCGCACCCATAAGAACACATGGCGAGTCACCAGAGACCGCGTAAGAATACACGACAGGCGAATCACCGCCACCGCCTATAGCAAAAAAGGCGAGTCACGACCCCGAGTTTTCACGGCGAATCACCGCCACGAGCTATACGTGAAAGGGCGAATCACGACCGCACCCATAAGAACACATGGCGACTCACCAGCGATAGGGGGGGTCGAAAAGGGCGAATCACCAACACGAGTTTCGCGGCGAGTCACCAGCGGGCCCATAAGAACCAATAGCCGTTCGCGAGCGATCTATATAACTACTCACGACCCCGAGTTTTCACGGCGAATCACAACCACGCCCTATACCCGAAAAGGCGAATCACGACCGCACCCATAAGAACACATGACACCTCACCAGAGATCCCATAAGAACCAATGGTACACCACCAGAGATCCCGTAAGAAACAATGGCACATCACGAGCGATAGGGGGTCTGAAAGGGTTCCATAACCAACACGAGTTTTCACGGCACATCACCGACGAAGCCTATACCCGAAAGGGTACCATCACCAGAGATCCCATAAGAACACATGGCACCTCGCCAGCGGAAGGGGGGTCAAAAGGGTGCCATCACCAACACGAGTTTCGCGGCACCTCACCAGCGGGCCCTATACTACCCCATGCAAAAAAGCGCGATTCGCGAGCGATCTACTTAACTACTGACTAAAATCAATCAAAGTCATTGACATTTTATCGAAATAGAAGGAAAATAAACTGATTTGTATGAAGCTGTCGCTTTGCGAACTACGAAATATAATCTACTTTTCGGAAAGTACGCCTCAAAACAAACAACTCTATGCCGCAGTTGAATGCAATCTTATTGCGTATGGATTCTTCGTAAAACGTCCCTCACTAACAGGTATAGTAAACCAATATTGGGCATTTATTCATCTTAAACGCTTCAGCAGAACAAATAAATTGCGAATTTGAGGGTACAATATTTTGTAGCCCTTCGAGCTGTGTGCTGTCTTGCTTGATACTCCGGCCACAGTCAGATAAGATATGTAAGTTCAATCATCTCCCTTGTCTCTTTCCTCTACCACCGTCAGATCTTGCTTGATACTTTCTACTTGCTCATCGCTAACTGTACGTCAAGGTTTTCCTGGTAACTATAGCAGGATGGCTACGAATAAAAATGTGGTTTGATGCTCGTCCTTGATATGAGTTTGTTGTAACTTCCAATAGCTTCTGAACTATTTTGATATCATAAACTGCCCGTGTATTCTCAAGAAATCCCAAAAAATGTTTTCAAATGATGACGAAACATTCCTTCCAAATCTGACATTGACTCATTGAAATACCCCTGTTTCATTAGCTGCCTAATTTGTGGACAATCAACTCAACCGCCTTTAATCTTTCGTATTGACAAGCCAGGAAAAGCCAAGCTCCGAAGCTTTTTTCCAAGTCCGAAATCTTGTTCGGAATCATTAACGTTTATATGAATGGAATTCTCCACGCTATAACTCATATTCCAAATCTTCATCATCAGTTCTGCTATCACTAAAATATTTATAATGATATAAGTCCTCCACAGAGCAGGGGTTTGAAGAAACACTGGAACTGCTGAATGAGTCATTGGTCGTATAGCTGATAGTCAACTGTATATTAATTTTCTTGCTAAATTCTACAGTTTGCACGAAGTATGTGCCTAAGGTTTCCAGAGATAATTGCATCGTCCAACTAAAAATGGGGGATAAGTGTGGCTTATCTAACCTGATCATTCAATTAACATATTGGGTCGGCTTATATAACTTATTATATGAATAATGTGTGCAATGTGCATTCCTATAACTAACTAATTGAAAAGCAATACGGCTAAATTCATGAAAATTTGTATGTTTTTAGTGTATACTGTAGACCAGTGGTTCTTAACCTTTTTCCTCCAGCGCCCCCTTTCAAAAATTGCCTGGGTCTGACGCTCCTCTATTTTAAGGACTGTAGTAAAAAACAATGGGTAAGTGGTCAAAGTCCGGTTTAGGATTGTGACTTCACTATTAGAGAAATATTTCACGCTTGAATTGCGCTCGACGACCACTTAACTAATTAACGCTATAATAATTGTATGAGCTATATTCGGGATCAAATCAAGGTTGTTAATAACCATCGGGTAAGGCCTACGGGCTCACACCATTTGGTTCGTGCTCGATGTACACATCCCAAATTCACATCTGCGATTGGCAATATGGTGAAGGTAATGGTATTGGGTTATGTTTTATTGCTTTGTGTGACTACTAAATCAACTGAGAATCCGGTAGAGTTTTTTGCCCACAATAAATGTAGTAGCCTCCTGAACCAAGCTCTTAACTTCAACATGAATGTGGGTAATAACACAAGTCAGTACCATCCTTTATGATACGATGAAGAAATATTCTGACTATTAATTTTGTAGCTCTCAACTATATTTAGTTCATCATTTTTGCGAAAAAGCTTCAAAGCATATTTAATGTACAATGTTCAAAAGTAACTTTTTTTCCGGATTCTGGATATTCACTGATTAAATTGTTAGGTTGCCTAAGAAAACGCTGCACAACAAATTTGGCTCGATTCCAACTAGTAGAAGCGGCCGCAGAGCTAATTAAATTTTTTGACGTTATCATATAAAATAGAAAAATAAATTTTGTATTTTAAATTTTATTGTCAACCCCGTGAAATTTTTAAGTTGCCTAAAAGAACGACGCATAATAATTTCAGCTAGCTTTCAACCAGTAGAAGCGAAGTTATTGCGGTTGCAACTTGTGTATATGCGAAAATAGCCTTGACGGTGTCGGTGTGTAATCCCAGGATCATTGATGAAAAACTCAATTAAGTTCACTTGTACCGGTTCAAATTGCGTCAAATTTGCTTTGTACCGTTTTTGTCGATAACGCAACGATTTCATGGGTTTGAGAGTAAATTTTTTTTTTAATGAACTCAAAAATTTCAATTGGATCTGCGGCCACTTCTACTGGTTGGAATTGAGCCAATTTTATTATGCAGCGTTTTTTAGGCAACCTAAAAATTTAATCAGTGAATCCCCGGAATCCGAAAAAAAGTTATATTTGAACATCCCTAATGTACAAAGGGCATCCCTGTCAAAAGTGGTACAGTGTCTTTTCGATTTCGACACTCTGCAGGATACAATACCTAATTCGAAACTTTTTTCGAAAATAACCCGAGCTAGTTTGACGGAAGTGTCATAACGGTGAATTAGCAATCTAAAAGTACGCGAAATTCATTTTACATGAATTAAAACAAACCACTGCATTCATGGAAACATCGTCGGTGTATGTTGCGCCCGACGAGCGACGAAATACGCTGTGATTTGGCAGATTTTGACGAATGTTAGTTTGCAATGAGAGATCAGGGATATATAGAACTAATATTCTACTCTACTGTCTATTCATATTTCCTTACAACATCATCTACTGCGAGACCATTTTCATTCAGCGTCCCCCATACCACCCCCCTGAGTCCAGCGCCGCCCATATAACCCCCTGAGCGTTTCCGTCCCCTTCAAAATCCAAATCACCCCCTGGGATCCGCTGGAGAAAAGGTTAAGAACCACTGCTGTTTACGTAGAACATAAATGTGACGTGTTAGAAAAAAACTGAAATAATTTTTGGAATTCGCATACCAAAATACTTTTTAAAAAAATCGTGTATTCTTTTAAGTTGTAAAATTATGCCATCATTGTATAAATACTTTCCCAAAACATGTTGTATGAGCCTACGGACAATTACCACCCGATATAACGGACGTATATCGATATGGGATGGTTTGTGGAACCCTAAAAATAGTCGGTTCAACAGCAATAGTACAGATATTTCGTCAAGGGAGCTATATATAACCTATATTATCATTTGTCAATGTCAATCCACTATGACGTCACAATTGAATATTCGTGGCGTCATGGCTGGAAAAAACGAAGAAAAAAAATTAAATTGATTTTTGTTTTAAATGCAACCCTAGCTCTAACCATTAAATTCATGAAGGCATAGGTAGTAGGGATGGTGTGAACGCGAGGTTCACGTTCGCGTTCTGTGAGTGAACCTCAGAAATTTAGAGGTTCACGTTCACAAACGAACCTTGGTAGGTTCTGCACTGTGAACCTTTTTCATATATTACAATTTTGACTTCATTATATCATCTTTGGTTGAAATTTATTGCATTTCAAACTGCGGGCCATCATATGCATGGTGCTGGCAGCATAAATAATCAACACCAAACGAGCATGCACCTTGACAATCTCAAAAAATTTACTTGCTTTGTTACGAAAATTTGCTCGAATATTGAGTGACTCTCTGCTGTGAGCTTGACCCGGAATCACACAACATCAAGAGCGAAATACACTACATGTAGGTACATAAATAATTCATCGATGTCTGCTAAATATCAAGATCAACGTAGCAATACTCAGACGCCGGATACATTGTCAGGTCTGGCCTAGACCGTTAAGGCGTAAGCTTATATATCCTCGTTGAAATTGTTGGCAAAGCGACGGAAGATAATGATTTTGTGGAATTGTTATATCATTTGATTGCCCCAGTCGATACATTCGGTTTAAAACGTCAATATTTACATCAGCATTGTGGCATTGTGTGGCCCGAGTAGTGGCTAGGTATCGTGTACAATACATTAATATAGGCTATCACTTCACTGAAATGTAGGGTTGGAATCAACAATATGACGTCACGTGACGTCACTAGTCTCACGTTCGCGTTCACACAGAACCTTTCAGAAAGGTTCGCGTTCACACGAACCTGAACCTTTCAGAGGTTCACACCATCCCTAATAGGTAGCCAATATCGAGGCTGATTTCAAAGTAAAGCCTGTCTTCAAGTATTCCAATTTGGGATTTAAAAAATATTCGGACACATCGGCCTCTCCGAAATGCTCTGGATCGTGAGAGGCGAACCCGCGACTCGCTACCAAGTCAGATTAGGATTTCATAGCGTCGGGATAACCGCCACTCATGCTATAACATGCCTGCAATACAAACACCGCAAAGTAAGTCTCAGTATTCAGCGTTGGTAATGAGGTGCAGGAATACTCTCGTAAATTTCGAGCCGATTGCATCTAGAACTAACGACAGGGCTTCAAGTAGACTTCAAATATGAACAATACTGGCGTAAGTACTAAGTATTTTCATAAAGTAGATTTGGTCGAAGAGTTGCAGACTTTTCAGCAGGTATTCTGATATGGATGGTTCGACATTGCAAGATACGTTTTGGCGATTAACGCAAAACAACTAATGGCACAACAAATAAGTGCCACTTTCGAAAATAAATTCAGTTACTGTATACAGGGTGATGCATTTTACTCATGAAAGTGATGAAAACCACTCGAAAAGTAAGTAATTTTGCTAAAAGAAATGTCAGTTACTGATGGAAGTAGTCAAACACATAAATACTTGAGTATCTCAAAAATAGAAGAACTGATCGCAGAAATGTAACACCGTCTACGATCCATGCGTCCAATACAGTTTTACAGGTTGTCTGTAGTTATCATGGAGTTTGTCGACTACTATGGTCATTTACACCAGGTCAATTTTCATCATTTGATTCCGTATCTGCCGACTTGTATAACAAGACCCACTTCTGGGCTTTTATAAGACATCGCTTACACGAATGAGAAGGCAAGGAGGAGCCTAGATATACCTCCATCACTTAGGTAGAAATTCAGGAGTCGACCTCGGACAGACTCAAACCGGCAAACCATTGATGTGACAGCTGTGGATTACACCAATACGTTATCTCGCCACCCTCAGTTTTACAGGTGCCTGGACATTAGGGCTGTTCAAAAATAACCTTTTTTCGTTAATCTTGCGGGCTACGTGATTAAATCGTTAGGTTGCCTTAAAAACGACGCACACCAAATTTGAATTCATTCCAACCAATATTCGCGGTTTACGTAGAGTTTGAAAATTTTCAATTTGCCCAGAAACGCAAAAAAAAAATTTTCAAATTTTTCTGCCAACCCCATGAAATTGTTGGGCTGTCTTCAAAAACTATGCAAAACAAATTTTACTCAATTCCAAGCCGTAGAAGCGGAGTTATTCCAGTTTTTCGATGAAAATTCTTGGATTATCCACCGATCAAGGATCCCAAGACCCCCCTTCTGCAATCCGCTATTTACTGATTCTATCTACATTTGGAGTCCACTGTCCATTTACTGAGCCAGCTATTCTCATCTAGACGCGCGAAGCGCGAAAAGTTTCAATAATTAATGATTGAATTGGTCAATATAATCGGGAATTGCGTGTATATTGATATCAATTTTTATGCTCTCTCTTCTCACGTAAACAGATTTACCGGTAGAGCCGAGTGATGTGTGATTGAAAAGGTAGGACCCCTCAATAATAATTATACATCTTCGGGTGTATACCCGTTGGCAGGAACGAAACGGCACTTCGTCAGGCCCACCGAAAAAAACTTGGGTCCTGGGCTTCCACAGGGTGATAAACCGACCGCCCCCATCACGTTGTTCGCTTTTGCCACGAAATCAGCTGTACTGTTAGCGAGCCAGTGCGAAGCGCGAAAACCTTCGATAATTCATGATAAAATCAGTCAGTAAGATCGGAAATTGCATATATATTGCTATCAATTCCTTGTCCTCTCTGCTCACGTTACCAGATTTACCGGTAGAGCTGAGAGAGGTGCAATGTTCCCTCTAAGCTGCGCACGAGCGCAGTGATGACACGGTCTCTGCGCACAGAAAATGTACGTTGCGCACAACAAATCCGAAGTTATGACCTTCTTTAGCCATTACGCACTGTTGTCCAAGGGTCTGCGCAGTGAGTTGTTGAGTGTGCGCAGACTCGTCAAACCTTAGAGCGAACATTGTGAGGTGTTGTGGAAGCTGTAACTAATAATTAAACATATCCGGGCGGGCGAACCCGTTGGTATGACTTCGTTGTATGATGTTATTTCGTGACCTCCTGTCTGCTATATCAAAAAATATAGAATCGCCCAACAGGGATATTCGCCCAACAGGAATATCTAGTTTTATCTATCCCTGCCGCCCAATCGTACTAAACTAAAAGACGCACACGATTTCAAATTGGTATTTCTTCACTGGCATATAATTTTTCCCCGTCAGATGGAATTCCTCTTCTGTGGTTCAGATTGCCAAGACAGGAACATTCGGTGCCAGTCATTTAGGCGCCCATGGACGATTAAACCTATATGTCTTTTGTATGCTATATATAACGAAGTTTTCGGTGTTAATTTGCTCTGAATACTCATTAAGGATATGTCCTATCACCACATCATCTACTGCGAAGCCATTTTTCTCCAGCGCCCCCCATACCACCCCCCTGAGCCCAGCGCCCCCATTTTGCCCACTGAGCATTTCCGCCCCCTTCAAAATCGGCAAGGTGAAGAGCACTGGGTCATGTCATATTCATTGTACTAATAAAAAGTAATCGTTCTTTCACAAAGAAATCGATTCGATATGTGAAGTAGTCGATTACGATTGCTTTGGATTTCATTCGAATGTAATCGATTGCGATTACGATTACTTGAAAATGCTGTAATCGTCGTAATCGATTACGATTACTAATCGCGATTACCGCATGTCTGAGTGACGGCGAGTAATATTATGCCCAACCAAAGGGTTGCCATAGTTTTGTAGTTCAAATTTCGAACACTCTTAAACGCCTGCTAGCGGGTTTTAAAATGAGGTATGAACACATTGTCTGTCAATATGAATATGACATCACACTAACAGAGCCTTGCCTATCGGCTGTATACAGGAGTGGAACATAGGTGATGAAATAAGCCATCTTTAATGCCGTGCGCTTTGGTGATTGCTATAGGGTCTGCAACAGGGCCGGATGACATCGTTGGGCGAGCGGTATCCAGCCCTGTGTTTGATAGCCCTGTTATACGGGTAGGTCGGTGCAGTTATGTAGTTGTGTGTTGTAACCAGGACCGAAACAACGTTTTTGCAGCCCATTCTCACCCAAAATAACACTGATCTTGGACCCACCATAGCGTAGTCGATGCAACTGCTGGGGGCTCGCTATATGCATCTGGTCTCTATATAAATCTGGTTGTAAAATGTTTTTAATGAGTATTATTGCTTTACGAAACATTTTAGCCTACTTCAAGCCTTCAAAATTCCGGACATGTAGGCTAGTCATATTTTAAAAAAATTTCCCGGACGCAGTTTGAACAGTAAAATTTCGGACGTATGGCAACCCCACATAACAAGTCACAAGAAGGCGATGGCAGTCCTAATTTATAAGTGGAAACGCTGTTTGAGAACCACTACAATTACACCAGATGACATACACTAATGTGTGTGCTTTCATTTTTAGTCGATAACCAGGGCAAATCATCGTTTTTGATATGTCAAAAAAAGTCAAAATCAGGTCAAAATTGTAGCGGCAGGTCGAAAAATGTCAAAATTGTAAATAAAGTCAAATTTCTTTTACAACTTGCACTTCGTTTGTATTGTAGATTTTGCACTATCGATGCAGTGGTGGCTTTTGGGGTGGGCGAGATGGGCGGTCGCCCAGGGGCCCCCTGGTTGATTTACGCGCTTTCGAGGGGCTCCCTCCTCGGTTTACGCTTTTTTTTCACTATTTCTCCGGTTTACGTGCTTTTTTCCAACTATTACCATTTTCTGAATAATTGTGGAAATCCCTGTATTCATAAAGAATATGGTACAGTAGGCCTACAGTAGAAAGGGGTCAATCATCAATTCTCATTTTTTTAGGTATCATTTTTTCGAATAAATGTGAAAATCCATGCACCCATGTAGAATATGGTATCGTTAACAGTGATCGATCATTAAATTTCTGCCCAGATATAGAGAAATATCTGCGAAAATCGAATTCTCTTCTGTGTATTCGCGTTGTGAATGCATTGCCGGGGCTTGCCCCGGTAGCGCTGATAACAAGCTTTCACTGTCTGTTCTTCCAAAGCCGCGCACAATAAAGAGACAGTGATTTACTCTCTCCTATTCATAAAATTACCGAGCAAGTGGGGCAATCTTGCCTTGTTGCCCCTAAGGTGTGATGTAACAATCGTATCTATATCTGAACTCGGTTACCATCATATGCGTTGAGTAACTATCTTCTATGTGTCGGAGGTTTATCTGGGCTCCTCATCGCTAACCTCACTGCAATAGCAGTGTCTCGAAAAGCCCAGTATGATGGTGAGCCGCGCCAGAAAGAAGTCGGCAGTAAAGAACAAGTCCGGACGCATGAAAGAGAGAGAGACTGAAGTTGAGAGCCCGCGAGTGTGGAAGTCGTCCCGAAAGAATACCAAAAAGCAAAGAACCTGAACATTACTGATATCATTGTCGTGGTGTACTGACCTAGGCGATATACACCACTGTTGTATGTGTCAAATAAACCAAACCATATGCGTTGAGTCGACCTTTGTTGGGATAAGTCGATTTTGACGGTGTTTAGTAACATGATAATTCTTGATACTTGATATGTTACGTCGTGATGTTGTTATTTAACACTGTTCCAAGTTTTAGGGCTGCTTTAGCTTAAAGTTTAGGGTAGTAATTTCGTTTCCCTTCACTACTTACGTTATGGTCGCCCCCAGCGCGAAAAATAGTCCAGATTCACAAATGAATTTCGTCTTTATTATTAGTAAATTCACATATTACGATCAAATATTTATCCTTTATCAGCCCATGTGATCAGATTCATGGTGGAGTTGATGGAGGCAGTGTCTTCGGAAATTTGCGGCAATTTGCACATGATGATGTGGTGAGATAGCGTAGTGGTATAATATACACAGCTACAACACCAATGGGTTGTGGGTTCCATTGCGACCGAGGTCAACTCCGGAATTCCTACCCAAGTATCAGAAGTTCATCTAGGCTCCTCCTCGTCATCTTATCCACGAAAGTGGTGTCTTACAAAAGGCCTAGAAGTAGGCGGTGCTACAATTCGATTGATACGGAATCAAACATAAAGAATATCGGCCTGGTGTAAATGGCAATAGTAGTCGACAAACACAATGAATACCACGAACAACTACAACACATAATGATGCATCTTCGGCTGGACCAATTGCTGTTAGTCACTTTGTTGCATGCTGCTATTTCTTGACCTCCCATCAGGATTGCCTGTGTAGGCTATAGTGGAAATATATTGAAATCACCTAAATATATACCAGTAACAAAT
Organism: Botryllus schlosseri; assembly: GCF_051294905.1. NCBI lineage: Eukaryota > Metazoa > Chordata > Ascidiacea > Stolidobranchia > Styelidae > Botryllus > Botryllus schlosseri. Next base: position 3,976,472 of record NC_137244.1, on the reverse strand, counting down.
TTCTTTCGTGAGAAGCACACGATTCCAACTTGGTATTTCTATATGGGGCGCATCATTTTATTCTGCTGATCGCATCTGTACTGTCGGGCTCGGATTGCAGAGGGCGCTACTATATTAAAATTGAAGTATAACATTGAATCGCATCCAGCGCGAGGAAAATTTCGAGATTAATTAAAATCTCTTAGAAATTCAGGAGTTAATTCGTAAATTCAATTTGCCTTTCGACGGCCGCCAACACATACTAATTTGGTTACGAGTCATACGGCAGCACAAATTTCCCTCTACGGCCGCAGGTTGCCTACTCTAGAGAGCTAGAAAACATATTTCCAGATTATGACACGCCATGAACTGCTAGATCACGATACGGTTGATAGCTGCTAGTTGCGAATGTTTTGATGACGAATATTTACTGTGATGAAACATTTCATATTGGCGACCATGCGGCGTGAACGGAACCATACAACCCGCTACTTAAATTATATTCACAGATACTTTCGTGAAAACACATTCTCCCTCCTTATTTTTAGCGACGGAAATTTTCAAATTTCGTGACAATTAAATTCTTGTTCGTAACGCCGAGAAAACACCTCCGAAATTCTCTCTAATTGGAGAAACTGGAGAAATATAATACTTCAACTTGCAATACTGAAATAACGAACAGTAAGTAAATGCATCACAAATTAGTACGAAGTAGACGTAACGGAAAATTAAATTTATTGGAGTAAGTACTGGCAAACTGCTTCAGTACTTCTTAAAGTAAGCGTAATTCGTTACTGACCACCTCCGAGTACACTTTAGTGCTTCCAATGTAGCCCTTATGTATCAATACGTCTTTTTCCATGTTAAAGACTGTGCTATGTCGAGACTAGTCGAATGTCATAGAATCGATGTATTTTTATTTGCATTGTGAAATAACACGCACTTCTGGGTTGGTTTTGAGCTTTCAATAATGAATGAAATAGTCTATGCGCACAGAAAAATCCGAGTCGACGTTTGATTAATCAGTAGGGGTCTCAGCTTTCCCGTGGCCACTTACTGGCCACAGATTTTTTTGTGGCCGGCCACGAATATCTCGTGGCCGGTCATGAAAATGCGTTGTCTCGTGGCCGGCCACAGTGAATTTCATGGCCGGCCATAAGAATTCATCGTGGCCGGCCACGAGTTCATGGCCAGTTCGTGATTTTCGCATATCTAGTTGGATCAAAATCGGCCCTTTGCATCCAATTTGACAATAGTAAAGTAGATCTTCTTTATTTTCAATACGAACTTGCTGGCGGCAAGGTCTGTATGGACGACCTCCAATATTATCGCACGTACGTAAGCTATATTACCACTTTATTGAGTAGTTTAGGGATGGGTTCAAAATTTGCACAGCTTTACACGTGTTTACCTTCTGTAGGAATGAATTCAATTCCCACTGACTATTGAAAAAGTACTTTTGAGGCGGTGCGTTGTACAGTAACACCGAAACATACGTTCCTTGTACTTCCTAGAATCTAGATAAATAATTGATAGAGTAATGTATGAGCGTACACCGTGCATCTTATTGCTCGGTCAGACAAACGCCTTTACATTAAAACTGGTGTCCACACAGCCTCCACGCCAGGCGATCAACGCAATGGGATTGCGTGGAAAGATAAAACCGTGGTGCAGACTCGATAGCCTTGCAGTTCTTTGCATCTCTATCGCCCAACCTCATTAGTGACGCAAACGTAGATAACCTTACTCCCTGCCCCCTTTCCTTTTCTACATAAAGAAACCGTCATACAAAAAGTTTGTTTATTCCGTTACCAATTTCACAAAATCTGAAGCAATTGAAGATATGATTACAATCATTCACAATTCATATACAAGTAGTTGCTTGAATGCAATATGTCCAATACATGCTTTTCACAGAAAACACCCAGGGGCACGAGAGATCAGATGCACTTTACACGGCTATAAGTATTTGCACTGCATTCAAATGTCGAATTATAATGAACGATTGGGACTTGTCTGTGTCATAAAGATTGTTCCCTGAACATTGATTGGGGAACATTCCATTGCTCCCTGGATCAACCACAAATATCATGCCTATTGGCCAATTCGCAGGCCTGGCATAGGCATTTTTTCATCGATCGACGGCGCTGCATTTGATGTCGCATCGATCGATGGTGCTGCATTAGATGACGCAAAGTATCTGGAGTTATCTAATATTGTAACAGTAATTTAATTATATAGCAGGCACATTTACGTCCTATGCCCACCACATCGGTTAGCAGCTTGATCTAACAACGACGTGCGATACAAAACGATCCTTGCACCCAAGTAATCAAGTATCCTCTGGCTTACACGGCATCGTTAGTGACTGCGACATGCATCTCATTCGTACATTATTTGTTTCAACCTGGAAGAACGGCACCTAGGTGGATATCAGACATGGGGTGATTACTTCACGAATGTAATCGATTGCGATTACGATTACTTGTGAAGCCCGCGATTACGATTACGATTACAGCAAAATCAGGAAATAGTCGATTACGATTACGATTACATTTCAAAAGTAATCACGATTACTTACGATTACATTTGTTTTGCTTCCTAGAACTGATTTCAGAAGAGATATTGGAAGACAATATAAGACTTGCGATGAAAAGGTCTAATGAGATAACAACTTTCTTCATAAATCATACGTCATTTGCTTGTTACGTCATAATGCACCCATTGCCCAACTCTATGCAGGACTATTCGTCGCACCCAACAATTTGCATTCTTGCCAGGTCCGTAACTGCCACACTCCAAACTCCCCAATAGGACCGGGAGGAGCTCTAAGGGGACTCAAAAGTATTTTCAAGACAGTTAATTAACTTGAAAATTTTCTTTGAGCTTCGGGATTTGTCTCTAAACAGCTTGAATTTGAAATGCATACCGCTCCCCCTCAAGAAAAAAAGCATGCATAATTTATAGGAATAGGCATTTCGATGGCGGTCATTACCCCGCCACGACACACCAAAAGACGTATGCAATTTCGGCCAACATGCAACTCCACAAAGTGTGCTACCAAAGAATGACCTTGGCCAAAACTTTGGGTATGTGTCCATTGTCAGTAGCCGCGCTCTGTGGGCGTGACGAATAGTCCGGTCCTTCCAATCTGAGCCCCAACAATGCAAATGCCAACCAGGGCACTCACAGAGGAATGAAGACATGACAATTTGTGTGTGCGTCTCACGAAAGTTTTTCTTCTAGTCTGCTACGTTTGGGCGACTATACGGTATCTTTTGATTATATAAAAGACGGGAGGCCACGAATAACCAACATACAATAAAGTAGTTATAACAATATACCAGATGTTATAATTATGAATTGCGTGCCCCCAGCTCTACCGGTAAATCCGAATGAATAGTAAATGCAATTACCAATATTAATGACGAAATTCAGTCATCAACTTAAAAACTGACCACCCTATGTCTATGTGGCCCCAATACCCAGGGTTGTAATGACACGAGTCGCGATTTTTTGGTGACTAGATCTGACTCGAGTCAATTTTTGTATTGACTCGACTTGTACTCGAGTCATGCAAGTCATATGACTCGAGACTAGAACGGCCAAGACAGACATTCCATGTAACTTCGAAGTCTAGTTAAGTTACCACATTATTTGTATTTCGTCTATCAGTCCTGATACTTGGAAATGGGTCCGTAAACTGTGGAAACCGATGAAAATTACTACGATCCATTCTATATCACTCGAGCAGAGTTGACAAAAGTGGGTTGAACCCGAATGATCTGAAAACTGATCTGTGAACATAACGACTTGGGCTCGTACTCGAGTCAAACACTATGACTCGGACTCGACCCTATACTAGCTGACTTGGACTCGGACTTGACTCGGGGGGAATCGAAAATGACTCGACTTGACTCGAGTCAAAACTATAAAAGTGAGATTTACTTGTGACTCGGAACATTGTGACTTTGGTTACAACCCTACCAATACCAATGTTTGGAATGGGGGAAGAATTGCTGTTTGGGTCCTGATTGTACCTACAACCCACGCAAACATGGTGTACAAGCGGATGGCTATGGCGACAGGTATAAATGTCGAGTGAAGAATTGTGAAATAACGATTGGCGCCCGTTCCAAGTAGAGTCATATGAGAATAAGATAAAGTGAACCATGGCCATGAGTGAAGTTAAAATTCTACCTTACACTTTATACAGATACTGAAAGCTGCCGTTACGAGAAACGGCAAAGAACGGTTCGGTTATGATATTATCAGCAGCAGTTGATTTTAACCATCGTAATATTTTATTTGACGAGTACAAAATTTCAAATCTTTGTCCCGTGTACGTACAATACATACGTATACTACATAGATAGGCCTACTGCTCGCCAAGCAGCAACGGTCAAACTGTGTTTAACTAAGCATAACCAACAACGACCAAGGAAAGCCGTAGCGTATTTTGCCTATAAACGACGCAGTAGGAAGTCCGACACACACAGACAACTGTGAGTGCTGGAAACAACGCTACAAATAGATCTTAAACCAAAAATAATACCAGATATAAGACTGCGCAATACTGTAGTGAAAATAACCGGATTTTTGACACAAAAGCCGCCACTGGCCGATGTGTAAGCAGCGGAAAGCAGTACCGATACTGCAAATTTGAAATTTTGGATTTTCTTGACATAAAAGGTATTGGTGAACAGATAATTGAAAAACTAAGACATTCCAAGTATATTAAATACAAAAAGATCACTCCAGGAACTTCTATAGCCAAAATTAAGCAAATTTAAACAATTGTCAACAGCGTTTGAATAAACCATTGTCTAGAGGCGACGCGACAATTGAAATCTAAGTCCCGATTGTTTTGTCGCAAGTCGGACAATTGACAAGCTTGTGTGTCAGAGCCTCGGTCAAAGGCTGCAGACAAAAGGGAAACCGCTATCTAAAGCGAGGTAAAGCGGTATTAGACCGGTCGAAACGGTTTAAAGGAGCTGTGTGCTCAGAATAAATAGAGAGCTGTGTGCTCGCGACAAAATCTGTTTGAAGAAATAGCAAAATGTATCAAACAATAACACACGGCCAGAGACCGAGGTCTATTGACCTGAAGTGCGAACAAGAAACAAATCAGGAAGAGGTAATAGACCTGATAAGGCTGTCAGCCCACATTTCAGAAATGGAATCAGTATTCCAGGTGGGGTACACGGCCTTTAACATCACAATGACAGAAGAGACGAAACGAAACGAACTCTTGGAAAATATGAGCCAAATTAAATTTAATGGCAAAGTATACAGGCTGCAAAGACCGCTTCCACCTCTGACATACATCAATGTCAGAGCTGTGCCGACTGAAGCGACTGACGAACAAGTTGCAAACGCGGTGCTATACTGGAATGCAGGAAGAGTAATTAGAATAACCAGGGGTTACCACAAACGACTCAAACTGCAAAACGGCTACAGAACCGTAGCGATTGAAGACTACAGGGACGGCACATTACCGCCCTATATAGAAATCAGTGGCGCGAAATGCAGAATTTTTGCTCCGACCTATAGACAGGTGGAGAGCAGAAAATGCTACAAGTGCAAGGAAACTGGCCACTTGGCAGCTAACTGCACAAAAAAGTATTGCAGATACTGTGGGTCTAAAGAACATGACCAAACAGAATGTGAAATACGGGATAAAGAGTATCCCCAGCTAGAAAAGCGCAAAGAAGCAATCATTACTGAAGTAGTGGAGGAAACTGCAGTAGAAATAGAGGAAACTGCAGGCTCTGCTGATGAAAACAATGCGGACATCACGGCAGACTCTGGTGATGAAAACATTGCGGATATCACAGTAATAGAGAAAGAAGACCTCCATCTGTCCGATAGCGGACCAGATTCAGAGGAGGAGGAGACAGAGATGAATAAAACAGAAGTGAAGGAAGCAGAGCAAAATGAGATAGAAATAAATGAAGATGAAGGCAGTCAGAGATCTGAATACACAGATCAAGGTACTGACCTAGAATCGGATAATGCAGGAGAAAATGAAATCAACAAAAACGGACAAGAATGCAAGGCAGGTGACAAACTCAAGATAAAAAAGAAAAGACAGAACAAGAACAAAAAGAGGAAATCCCTAAAACCCATCACGGCATACAAAAATGGACATTAAAATATTATCTCTAAACATAAACGGCTTCGAAAGGAAATGGGATTTGACAACAGAACTAATCAAAAAACACAATTATGACATATATTGTGTACAAGAGATACATAAAATAGACAAATTAAAACTAAAAGCATGGTGCGACGAAAACAAATATAAAGTGTATATCAACCAGACATGGGGTAATCGCGATTAGTAATCGTAATCGATTACGACGATTACAGCATTTCCAAGTAATCGTAATCGCAATCGATTACATTCGAAAAAATTCCGAAGTAATCGTAATCGTAATCGACTACTTCCCATATTTAATCGATTTCTTTGTGAAAGAACGATTACTTTTTATTTGTACAAGGACTATGACATAAACTGAACATTCGTGAACAAGGAAGTTGTATTAGACCAGGTGCAAACGTCTGATTTTTAAATGTCATTGCTCATTATTACGTCAGAAGTATCCTATTAGCTTTGCTAGTCATTGCGTAAGAACTAAGAAGTATCCACAGTAAATAGATATTCGATACGTCACGTACATTCGTGTGATTGTAAGAATCACCCGCAGTGCTGTATATCAGGTTATCAACACGTTCCACACGCCAGTACCCCGCAGCAGGATAATTAATCACCACTCTACCTAGTACCTTGTGTATTGATGTTTGGTTATGCAAACGTAGTTTGACCGTTGCTGCTTGCTGAGCACTGAGCAGTAGGCCTATGTAGTACCACGTAGGCCTACACCGGACAGAGATTTGAAATTTTGTACTCGTCAAATAAAACATTACGGTCTCCACAACGAAGCAATAAAAATCAACAGCTGTTGATATCATAACAGCGCGCGAGCCGTTTTTGCCGTTTGTCGTAGCGGCAACTTGCAGTACATTATCTGTAATAAGTTGAAGGCAGAATTTTATCTTCTGCTCATATGACTCTACTTGAAACATGCGTCAATCGTTATTTCATAATTCTTTACTCAACATTGGGACCTGCCGCCATAGCCATGGGCTTATATATCATGTTAACGTGGGTTATAGCTAGAATCAAGACGAAAACAACTATTCGTCCCCAGTCCAAACGTTGGTATTTGGCCCAATAGGGTGATAATTTCAAGTTGGCGACTGAATTTCGTCAATAATATTGGTAATCGCATTACATTATTATTGATTTTTAATCCTCTCTCTCTGCCCCAATGGTCAGATTTACCAGTAGAGTTGGAGGCACGTAATTCATAATTTTAGCGTCTCTGTTATCTCGTTATAATTACTTTAGTGTACGTTGTTAATTCGTGACTTCTGGTCTGTTATACAATCAAAAGATATTGTTGTATCCCTAACGTAGCAGACTAAAAGAAAAACTTTCGTGAGACGCACACACAAATTGTCATGTCTTTAATGCTTTGTGGGTGTCCGGGTGGCATTTACATTGTGAGCTCGGATCGGAAGGACCGGACCATTAGTCATGCCCACCCAGCGCGGCTACTGACATTGGACAGAGGACACATACACTAAGTTTCGGCCAAGGTCTTTCCTTAGTAGCACACTTCGTGAAGTCGCGTTTTGGTCAAAATTGCATATGTCTTTTGGTGTGTCGTGGCGCGGTATTGACTGGAACCTAAATGCCTATTGCTATAAATTAGGGTTGCATTTAAAACAAAAATAAATTTAAAGCGAGCATGTTTACAACAAGGCCCTTGTGTAAAACATGTTTTTTTTTAAAGCCATGACGTCACGGATGTAGATTGATATTGACAATTGAAAATATAGGGTAAATATAGCTCCTTTGACGAAATATCTGTACTATAACTGTTGAACCGACTATTTTGAGGGGTTGCAACTATTCCATATCGATGTACGTCGGCTAAATCGGGTGGTAATTGTGGAAAGCATTTACACAATTATGGCATAATCTTACAACTTAAACACAATTTAGTTCTGTATAAAAATGGGCAATGGGTACATTATGACGTAACAAGCAAATCACGCATCTTTTTTAAAGGAAGTTTGTTATCTCATTAGGCCTTTTGAGCGTAATCCATATATTGTCTTCCAATATAACTTCTAAAATGCAAAATAAATGTAATCGTGAGTAATCGTGATTACTTTTCCAATGTAATCGTAATCGTAATCGACTACTTCATGCTTTTGCTGTAATCGTAATCGTAATCGTAATCGCGTCATTCGGAAGTAATCGTAATCGCAATCGATTACATTCATGAAGTAATCACCCCATGTCTGATATCAACAGCCTAGACAAAAGAGATGTTTTTCCTGGACGAGAAAACCCAACAAATCAAACACTACTATCAAGGAACTGCAATACTCGCAAGTGAAGAATTAGAACAACAATATCAAATCCAGGATGAGATTATAATAGAAAATAGAGCACAAAAAATCAAAATAAAAGACGAAAATGGTATAGAAACAGAGATTTGGAATATATACGGGCCTCCAAATGTTGGGACAATCCAGACAACATTCTATGAGCAGTTGACAAGACGTATAGATTCGGAATACACTAGAGCCGTCATATGTGGTGATTTTAATATTGTAATAAGCGAAAAAGATAATAAATTTCAACCGAGCTACATCAACCCGGCTGCGGAGATTTGGAAAAATTTCATTAATACCCACAACTTTAGAGATGTATATCGATGGAGGAATCCAAATAAAAGGATATACACAAAAATCACAGGAAAACAAGAACGCAGAATAGACAATATCTACACTACTAAAATGGTGGACAAAAACATCAAAAGGTGCACTTACCTGATAAACCCAATCTCCGATCACACCTTCATGATGCAGTTGAGACTGGGAAATGAGGGAGAGGGGAAATGGGGAAGCGGCACGTGGATGTGTAATGTAGAACACCTAGAACAAGAATACATAAATGAGGAGATAAGAAATATAGTGGAACTCATGGAGCTGAACAAACCAAACTACGAGAGCATAACTCAGTGGTGGGATGAGCTCAAATCTATGATAAAAATTCTACTAAAGCAAAAAGCAGAAGAACAAAATCTCATAGAAAAATCACGACAAGATCAAATAAAAGAAAAATTAGATGAATTACAAGATGAAACGAATCACCAAGAAAAGATTAGACTCCTAAAAGAACTGAAAGATATTGAGAAGAGAAAACTTCAATTTGTAATACAAAAAGCAAAAGTGACTAGAGCCGAGAAAGAAGAAAAGCCGACGAAGTACTTCTTCGATAGGCTTAAAGCAAGGCTAGTGACACAAAAAAATGCATAGTATTCAAAATAAAGAAGGAAAGATATGTAAAGAACCAGCCGAAGTTAAGAGACGAGTGCATGAATTTTATCAAGATTTATGGCAACCAGAGAAGAAATTAGACACAGTGAAACAGAAACTATATCTAGATGAGATCGTAGACATTCATCTGAATACAGACGAGCAAGACAAGATATCCACCCCAATTACAGGGGATGAGATACATCATGTCATAAAAAACATGAATAAAGGTAAAACACCCGGGAGCGACGGACTACCGGTAGAGTTTTACAGTAAGCATTGGAAAACGCTAAAAACCCACATGATAGAGCTATATAACAATGCACTGATGTTTGGCACAACGTGCAGAACATGGAATGAGGGCATAGTCAAGCTACTATACAAGAAGGGAGACGCCCAAATGCTGAAGAACTGGCGACCTATAACCCTACTGAACGTGGACTATAAAATAATGACATCGATATTAGCGAAGAGACTTAGCGTGGTTACAGGGAAGCTAATTCTAGACACACAGAAATGTGCTATAGAAAATAGGCAAATCTCAGACATTCTGCGAAACATAAAGGCAGCCCTGGATACAGCATATCATAAACAAAACGACTTGATAATACTAAACTTAGATCAAGAAAAAGCTTTCGACAAGGTACCACATAATTATCTCTACAAAGTCTTGGAAAGTTACAAAATACCAGATTCAATCAGGAACCTAATTATCAAAATATACGACAACTCGACCAGCCAAATTCAGATAAATGGAAGTAAAACAGAAAAAATAATAGTAAGAAGAGGACTTAGACAGGGCTGCCCACTAAGCATGTGCTTATACGCAATGTCTATTGACCCGCTAGCAAGAAGGATAGAGAAAAACAAGAACATAAAAGGCATAAGGATGAGCGGGAAAGAACTAAAAATACAGCAATATGCTGACGATGTTACGGCAATTGTCAAAGACGTAGAGTCAGTAAGACTCATAATGGAAGAGATGGAACGTTTCGGACAAGCCACAGGACAATCATTAAATAAAGAAAAGACAGAAATAATAACAACAAAACCAGGCATACTAAAATATAGTGAATTTGAAAAATACCAAAAACCATATACCCAAATATTAGGACAATTCTTTGGCAAATCATATATCAAAAAGACCTGGGAAAAGAGAGTGGAACAAATAAGAAAGATAACAATAGCTTTTAGGAATAGGAAATTGACGTGGGTGGGCAAAGCGACGATTTTAAACAGCTTAGCGATGTCAAAAATAACCTACAACGCGAGAGTGGCCATGCCACCCACACAAACAATAAAAAAGATTAATGACATGTTCTTCAGATTCGCATGGTATCCGGAGAAAATGGAGCCCATAAAACGATCTCAAATGATATCGGACAAAATAATGGGCGACATGAGGATACCAAGCACAAAAAGCAAATTCACGACTTGTGAAATAGAAAAGTACAAGATCATCAAAAACCTAGAAGAGCCTACGGAATTTTGGCACTACGAGGCCCTATACAACCTAGGTACCACAGTGAAAAAAATAAACAAAAAATTATATTCGAACTCAAGACCACACAAAATGAAGATGTCACAAGAATGGATTAAAATAATAGATAAGGCGAACAAACTAAATTGGAATGATGACAATTGGGAACAAGCAACGCATAAAAGCATATATACAAGAGTAAGAGAATTAGAAGAATCACCATCTACAATTAGACTATCAACAGGGAAGCAAGTCAATTGGGAAAAAGTTAGAAGAACGAATGATCAACAAAATATGATAAAAAATGAAGAGAGGGTAAATAATATCAGAATAGCGAACAAAGGATATTTTTTAGGAGAGGAGAAGAGGAGAATGCAACTGCTCAACATAGAGTTGCAAAACAGAAGAATTCTGAATTGTAAATTCTGTGGAGACAGAGAGGACAACGTAGAGCACATAATGCTCAAGTGCCCTCTAACAAAGAGTTTAATAAGGAACTTGCGAAAACTTTTCGCACAGAATAATCTAAAGAGAGATCAGATACTTTTTAATGAAGGAATAACACAGGACAAAGACTGGACGGTACTAAGTATAATAAAATTGGAAATAATAAAAACAAAAAAGGGACTAGATAAGGGGGATCAGACGTTGAGCAGCAGTAATATCACAGAGAAGACGATAATGAGAAGGATAATAAATAAATTGGCAAAGAGAATTAAATACTTTAAAACAACAACCGAGGAACAAATATTCAAAAATGAATTGGTATTTCTGGAAGAAGAAAACAAGTAACAAGACATAAACATCCGGAAACAAGAAGCAGATCAAGAAAAGAAGAAGGAAGACGAAACGGAGAAAAGAAAAAAAAAATTCGACGATTTATATGTTTGTGTGTAAAATGTGTATATTTCATGCTATTTCATGTATATGTGATCTTTGTGTAATTTTCATGCTTGCGTTTGTATATCCACATCTCATGTCCTTTGTCCTTTGTTCTGTGTGAAAATAAAGAAAACATTTGGTAGCAAAACATGACCCAAAATTAATCACTCCAACATATATATATATATTTATATCGCCTACACACTTTGGCTCGCTGCGGCAGCCGCAAAAAAAAAAAAAATAACCAAACATCAATGCATAAATTACTATTTGAAACTATAGGCAGAGTGGTGAATATTATCTTACTGCGAGGTAGTGGTGTCTGGAGTGCATTGATAACCTGATATACAGCATGGCTTACACTGTTCTAACAATCACACAACAATGTACATCGAATATATATTTACTACGTGTGGATACTTCTTACGCAAGGAATAGCACAGCTAATACTTCTGACGTAATAATGAGCAGTGGCGTTTGAAAATCAACCGTTTGCGCTATCAATAACCTGGTATAACATCTCTTCCTTGTTCACGAATGTTCGGTTATATGTCATATTCATTGTACAAATAGAAGGTAATCGTTCTTTCACAAAGAAATCGATTAGATATGTGAAGTAGTCGATTACGATTACGATTACTTTGGATTTTTTTCGAATGTAATCGATTGCTATTACGATTACTTGAAAATGCTGTAATCGTCGTAATCGATTACGATTACGAATCGCGATTACCCCATGTCTGGTGGATATACATACAAATTATATAGGATCGGAAACGTGACCAAAATTAAATTTGTGGGATCAAAGCCCCACATTTTACCAATATTACAGTTAGGTTAGGTTACATCGTTGCCTATACATCTACAGCACATCTGCAGTGTGTCAAGTTCAAGTGCTGCTACAGCATAGAAATATTCATAGATTCATCGACACAATTCTCATCGTGCACATGAGTGCAAGCTCCATTGATGTTGAGGATCTTGAACGTCGTATGTATTGTATAGCAGTACGATAATCAAATATGTATATAACCGTACATCGCAGACTCATCATAGACCTGATACAGAAAGGAAGGATTGCATCAGCCTGGCATTATCCAATTCACAACTATTCAGCTATACGAAGAATAACAAACTATAGAATTGTTTGCAACTACATGTCCTCTATACCGTTGGAAAGACATATCAGATCGGGGGAAGCACCGGCCACAGCGAGCTGCTCTGTGGCCGGCCACGGAATGTTATGTGAATTTCACAGCTTTTGATGAACTTATAGGGATTTTCTGACAGATATCTGATATACATTGTTTTTTTCAAGTCTATGCAGTTGCATACGATTAGCTGTGACGAGTGTAAGCCGAATATTTAGGTCTATTTCTACAAAAATGATACAAATCAACACTTACCAGTTACCAGTTTTGATAATGTCTTCATTGCTTCTAGCTTTCTATACCATTATTTCCTGTTTCATTTAGCGGATATCCCCCTTTTTAATGCATTCTTTACATCATTTCGTGTGTTTTTAATTGATATATAGAGACTATTCCAGATCGTTTCATCTTATTCCTATCGTTTCATTGTATCGCTATTCGACCGGTATTTCGGGTGAAAATGAATATAAACTGAGCTAAACTCTCTCTCTCACCTAGTTCTATTTACTGAACGCCCATAATAGAACATAATTGATCATGCATTTGACCGCGATTGGGCCACGTACAGTACTTATCATCAATACTAACTTGATATATTGCAGCCGGCCATGACATTTGGATATGGCCGGCCATGAGGTTTAGTCATGGCCGGCCATGAGAATGAGTTTGACATGGCCGGCCACGGAAATTTCATGGCCGGCCATACTGAAATTTCATAGCCGGCCATGAAAATCACCATGGCCGGCCACAGAATAGCACTTTTCATGGCTGGCCACGGAATATCTGCGGCCGGCCACGAAATTATCCGTGGCCAGTAAGTGGCCACGGGAATGCTGAAAGTCCGTCTCTGATTAATTAATGATATTCAGCCAAATTCGTGGCCAAAAATCCGTTCAACGTTGCCTTTAATAGACAATGCAAAAGTAGTCCTTTGTATCATGACAATATACCAAAAAACCTTCCAGAAGAAAAATAGTCAATAAACAGCTTTCTTGGATTACAATAAAATGCAACAGTATATCCAAACTGGAGAATAATTAGCATGATAAACACACGCGTTCAAGTTGGCATGATAAGCAGATTGATGTTCCTAAACTCGTTCAAGTTAGCATGATAAGCAGTGTGGTTCTTTGGAAAAGCATACATCGTGTCTTATGTTGTTTCAAAGCAACATTATAGTCTACACCAGGGGTGTCAAACATATGGCTCGCGGGCCGAATCCGGCCCACGATGCAATTCAGAGTGAATTGAAAAATGCTTGTAGTATCCAGCACATTTCTAAAGAATGTTGAGATTTTTATTGAGAACTACTTCCATTGAATAGTCCTTGGAGATAGCACATGTCGAGTATGTTTAGGCCAGATCGGGGCCTACGATATGAATATATGATACTATGAAGCAAATTCCAACCTCCGCGTTGGCAGTTAACTCTTTGGCATTCCTCACAACGCATACGCAGAGTTGATGCCAATATATCACTAAAACGAAGGGAGCAGTGACGATGTATGCCAACTTATACCAACGATAGAGCACCGCTTAATAGGCTTATCTAGGGCGATTTTTTTTTGACCTAAAAAACGAAAGATTTTGACCTAAAAAATCTGAATTTTGACATTTTTTGACCTTAAAAAACTCAATTTTGACCATATTTTGACTTAACGTATGCAAATTAGGTTTTTTCCTAAAAAATGTTAGAATTGTACTACTTATCCTCATTTCTGGTTTGAACTGTCTGTCCTTACGAAGTAGTTTGCCCTGAAAAAACTTTTTTGACTCAAAAACTGACAAATCTTTACATGACAAAATATTATTTTAACAAAATCTGGCCCTATGATGAATTCCAGTACGTGACGGGGAAAATAATTAAAATTTGTTGTAGTACAACGAAAGATACTTTCCTACATTCTCGGCACGGATATCTACATATCTAGTTCCAGATATCCCTGATTCTCGGGTAAATAGTGTCTGTATTTACTAAGTAGCTTGTCAATAATGGAGATGTGGCAAGATAGCGTAGTGGTATAATCCACAGCTACAACACCAATGGTTTGTGGGTTATAGCCCAACCGAGGTCGACTCCAGAATTACTACCCAGGTGTTGAAGGTTTATCTAGGTTCCTCGTCATCTCACCGCGTAAGCGGTGTCTTACAAAAAGCATAGAAGGGGGCCGTGCTACAAGTTGGTAGATACTCGGCGGATACGGAATCGAAAATAAGGAATATTGGCCTGGTGTAAATGACCATTGTAGTCGACAAACACCATGAATATACAAACAACAACAAGAAGAATGGAGAAAGAACGTTCAACTGTAGCAGCTGTTGGCTGACAACAATGAAGTTGTGCGTGCGTACACTGCTGGTGACACACCGTGTTGCTACATTCTGTCAATGGTGTACATCTCAATTTTTCATACAGATGTAAGAACCATGCAATGCCCACGCAGTCTTGCTTCACTTAGGATTTGCGGTACGTTGAGCATAACATCGTGTCAGCCTATTTATTTCATTTGACTGTTTATGATTCACAATGAGCAGACAATGCGCTGTCTGAAACGGTAGGCCTATAGAGTAGGCTACAAGTTGTGAAATGTCAAACGATAAGTTCACCGATTGTGCAAATTCTACGATACAAATGAATTGCAGGTTGCAAAAAATCTTGTCTTTGTGAACAATTTTGACATTTTTTGACCTAACGCTAGAATTTTGACCTTATTTTGACTTTTTTTGACATGTCAAAAAAAAATCGCCCTACTTATAACTTTACTCAGCCGCCCAATTATCGTGTTATTGCCAATTCCACTGTTTGTAAATAAAAGGTGCAGCTAGAATAGAACTCCTATGATCAATGATATAATGTAATATATACTATTGTGTATATATGCTGGTTAATGAAGTATTCAAACGAAAAACAAGAGCATGGATTTTGCAGTATGTTGGGATTGGGCAATTTAAGTGCAGCCCGCGAGTGATCCGAAGTGTTGAATCCGGCCCGCGACGTCAGTTGAGTTTGACACCCCTGGTCTACACATTTTGGTCGTGTGCCGAAGTGCACAATTCTCATCTACATTATATACAAACAATGTAATGTTTATTATTTACAAATTTTAACATGTCACGAAAGAGCAGCGTGCTGTTACTAAATGCATTCACCGATATAGCTTCAGGAAAGATTTGTATAAATAGGACGGTAGCAACTAAGTTAAGTATGGAGTTACTAAACATAATTGTTAAACCAAGAGCGATGTATAAAGATGAAAACTGCTACGAAATAAAAATGTGTGCGTTCGCATATCATTTCAAAAATCGAAACGAGGTTCTGATTGAAAGAAAACTGATACCCACTGTTTTAAATTCAACGAAAACTCAGTCATTCCGTAGGCTACAGCATCATTCCAGGCTTCATCATAAATTATTCCAAATACAATATTTGATCTGATAATGTTATACGATCCTCGTAATGTCGCGGACCAAGGAAAAAAACGTAGTATATTGTCGCCCTTGACGTTTTTGCGGCAGATACATCGACTCATGATATACATACACACGATCAGTGAAATGTACATACCCCATGAGTGCATCGTGTGAATATGCCACTGGACAGTGGGCGATGAAGGTTCAGATATAGCCTTGTACGGCTTTCTATGTCTTGCACCGCCACACTATGCTATCCCGGTAATGCATGAGCGCCAAGCAGGGAAATCATGGATACCAGTGTTGGGATTGAACCCACGGCTAAGCTGCGTGCGTGCGCGCGCGCACTGCTGAAATTATCTACGCGCACAGAAAAATCCGAGTCAACGTTTGATTAATTAATGAAATTCAGCCAAATTCGTGGCCAAAAATCTGACGTGATAGAGCAATTCTCAGCTCGGAATCGGATTCAGCAACCAAAAATTAGCCAAAACAGACATCGAAGTTTTTGAGCAGATATTTTTTCCAAATTTGTCTGCTAGTGTTGAAGTACTGCTCCACCCATTGATATTTGCAGACGCATTCTCCACTTGGAAGCAGCATGCAAAGCATCTACGGAAGAACACAGTTACGTCATTTACGTACGTAACGTTACAGAAAAATTTAAAAAAACACATCATCATGAATGATGTTTCTGAAATTGATACTCGGGGCGAAATTGAAATTTGAAATACTACAGATATATAGTTTAATACAATAAAATTTGAAATCAGCACATGAGCACCTGCATACGCAGAATTGAAATCCCTGTAAATGTGTTGCACAGTGGTAATCACACTTGTGTGGCTTGTGACACACTAGGAAAGTAATATAACGCTCACGGCACACTTTCAAGAAAAGAACTTAGAATCTATCCGCGTGTCAATGCGATTGCTATGCTTGTTTATACAAACATATGCTCGACTGAAAAGAATTTAAATTGTTAAGAAACATACCGGCATTTTGTCGTTTTTGAAGCAGTGTCTCTCGGTCACGGCTTTTTATTTTAGTCGAAACGAAAAAATCTGCATCTTTGATTGAGGCAGAAATTACAACGCAATTTTAATCGCATTATCATGAAATAGGATTAAAAAGGAGACATCCAATACTTTTCGCGACAAAGGAGTTTAAAAAAACAAGGGGTTTCTCAAATTATTGCGCTGTTCTTCTTCTGCAAAACGTTTGCTTGATTTATGGTATTCGTTGAATTGACTAACCACCATTATTTATTTAAAGCACGTCCTAAGTGATATTACTGACATGTAGGCCTAAGTTGAATTACAGACAATGTGAGCATGATTTCTGGCACGATTTATACTTTATGAGTTGATTTGAAACAAATCAATGACTTTTATCCAAAAATATCCGACCGGTTATAATGTGAATATTGCCGTATTCATCGGTGATACCATGATTGGTTTAATGCAGTGGTTCCCAACCTGTGGTACGCGTACCACTAGTGGTGCGCGAAGGTCTTCCAGGTGGTACGCGAGTAGATTCTGTTTTTTTCGACCGAAGAGAGATATTAGTTACTTCAGGTGGAACAGTCAGCAAAGACGAAAAAGAAAGTTTCTTCTCCAATAAACTTCTGGCTTAGCATGGCCTCCTCGTACTAGACGCTAGC
Organism: Botryllus schlosseri; assembly: GCF_051294905.1. Taxonomy (NCBI): domain Eukaryota; kingdom Metazoa; phylum Chordata; class Ascidiacea; order Stolidobranchia; family Styelidae; genus Botryllus; species Botryllus schlosseri. The sequence continues at coordinate 3,958,507 of NC_137244.1, read as the reverse complement.
TTCTCACGCTTACCATCTGCTAATTTTCCGTTCTACGCACCGAATGCGGGCAAGGATTTTCATCCCTGATGACTATCAAGACTAAGAAACGAAACTGACTTGTTGTGCCCATGCATGACTTTCGATGCGCTGTGAGCAATCGCAGGACTGTAACTGCCAGAATCATTTCGTAAATTAGCATAAATTAATTTTTTTGGGGGTATTTATGCAACATGCTTGTTACAAATGGGCATTTCGACGTCGACCATTACCGCGCCACGACGCACCAAGACATATACAGCTTTAGGCCATGTAACATCCGACTCCCAGAAGTGTGCCAGAACGATCGGCGGCGAAAAAACCTGTGCCGAAAAGTACTGCCCTTATGCTGACCGAAAGCTTCGATATATATAAATAGGCCTATATGTTTAATGTCCATAGGCGCCTATATTACTGGCTCCGAATGTTCCTGTCCAAGCAATCTTAACCTCGCAAGACAAATACCTGACCGTAAGGAAAATTCAATTGCCAGTGAAGAAATACCTATTTGAAATCGTGTGCTTCTTCTAGTTTAGTACGTTTTGGCGATTTCAATATCTTTTGACATAGCAGACAGGAGATCACGAAACAACATCATGTAATGAAGTTATTATGCCGCCCGAATGTGTTAATTATTATTTACGGGCCCTACAGTTTCCAAGACACCTCATTCGACTCTAACGGGAAATCTGATTACGTGAGCAGGGAGGATAAAAAATTGATAGTAACATATATGCAATTCCCGATCATATCTACCAATTCAATCATGAATTGTTGAAAATTTTCCCGCTTCGCGTGTTTGGGCTAAGTAATGCGTCTCTCGGCACAATAAATGTCGGTGATAAGTCGCGGCGAACACGACTAACCTCAGAATCTGATGGGGTGTCTGGGGCCAAACCCCCAAATTTGGCTGATCACCATATGGCGGCCTAAGACCAACGTTTTTGGGGTGGGACTGACGAAGTGCTGTTACGGTCCTGAGCGGGGGAGATAGTGTAGTGGTTACGATAAGCGCACATAAGCAGACGGACTGGGTTCGATGTGAGTGAGGTGGAAAAACAATTCCATTCATTCCATCAATAATGGCTGATGATAATGTATAGTTTTGTCTTTACACCTCACTCACACAGATCAAATACGTGATTATGACGTCATAAATGACGGGTACTTATTTTTACCGCCTTCAGCGCGCGTAACTTATGTAGGTGGTACGCGAGCACCGCATACAACCTCGAAATGGTACGTGGGTGGAAAAAGGTTGGGAACCAATGGTTTAATGGGTATGGTCAATTGTCATGCTCATCGTCACAGGCAGGGCTTTGGAGCAGTCGTAAATTTTAAACTTCTTCAGCTCAAGCTCTGGAGCTCGCTTCAATCATAAATTAGCTCCGGCTCCTGCTCCGACTCCAGTTCCTGCTCCGGCAACTATCGAATGGTTCGATTGTAGCCTTCGCGTCGCAAGGAACCGTCATTTTGTGTGGGTATGCAAAGTCTTGTGACGTCGCAGCCGCACGAGAATGCACTTTACTCCATATCATTGCAATGTAGCTATAGCCTACATATTGTACAGCATTAAAACAGTGACGTCACGCTTCAATGCCGGCATTTCGCTCGTTAATATCAAGTTGTACAGTCTAATTTAATCTTGAAATGGTGCCATTTGTTTAAGTGCAACTGTAGAAACAAGCGCATGTCGTGAGTTTATCAGCAGAAATCGATTTTCTACCAAATAATAGGCCTACCTAATGATTTGAAATTCGATATTGTTGCGCTCGTCGTTCAAGTTTAGTGGAATATAGAGATGGTTCCCCTTGAAACGAATCGAATAAACTAAGAATTAATGTCACTGAGAATCTGATACTGCATCAATATTTGACAATTCAATTCGACCCCGTGCACTGTACAACGCGGTAACGAACCAGGGCAGGGGTTCGCACATTGCATTAACTTGCTCACGTCGCGACAATATTCGGACTATAATGGCGCTATGGGCTGCTTCGATGCATTTCCCTATCTACGTTTGCCAATCGTTGCTGGAGTAAATGATCATGCGCTGGATTGAATTTCAATTCAATCAATCAATCATTTATTTTTTTGTCACACCAGTGAAAATCCGGTACGGACCAGGATGACGACGAGGGGCCGCAAGGCCTTAGTACACAGTCGCCACCTGTAGGAGTATACACATTACATTCAATGGCACAAAACAAATGACAATAAATATACAAAACTACAAGAAAAGCAGAGAAAAAAATTTCAACAAGGATACACGAGCTAGAAATATTACAGTTTCAAGACTGCAGTGCAGAAATGAGTCCATAGGGTAGATTATACGGTACTTTCCAACAACAAGACAGTAGTTGCAAAATCGGCATTTAATCAATATAGGTATACAGAATATCACGCTGTCCAACAAAGAACGTGCATTTGCTCATCCAATTCAGAAAGGTGTGGTGTTCCTCGGCGTGCGGCATGTGCGACTCCAAATCGACATGTGCAGTAAGGTCATGTTTTTATCCTCTGACGTAGCTTATATATTCGTATCATTACTAATTAGTTAAATTGCTCAGTTCACATAAGCATCAAGCCCGTTTTGTGACATGCATGGTGATCATTGTTTCTCGAACCACACACTTGGTCATCGGTGTTTTGATGATAACGAAGTTGCGGGTACGACGAATACCAATAATACCAGTCCTTGGCAAAGTACGGCCCGTGAGAGGATGATTGGAAATCAAACATAAAACCTGCTTTTTGAATGTTGATGCGTGCACTAAAACCATAGGATGTATCAACTTGGCAGGAATCCGTTTACTTTAAAGCCTTTCAATTATTACGCCACGATTAGGCCTACGCTGCCTGTAGGCTACCTCGCTTGCGTAATCCAGATCAGAAATAAAGTCAATGTAGCAAATTATGAGCAGCAATTATGTCACACAAGAAATCACTCTTCGCATATTGTTCAAACATTCTTTGTCACCATTTTCACATCACGCATTTCACGGTCTGAGTATCAAATTATTACGTGATACGTTTTCACATCCCTAGTTCGTAAAACAAGTCAATCTGTGCTCGCGATTACTATATGATATGGTTACCATACGTCCTGTTTCAAGAGGATTTTTCCTCTTTTTTGGCTTTTTGAAAGTGTCTTGGAAGGACGCCCAAATGTCCTCTTTTTTGAGAATTTTGTTAAAATATAGAGTAAAATTCGAGTGCGATAAAGTAAATCAGCAATGAAGTAATGCTCCGGCGGCTATTTCTGGTGCTGGGCTGGAAATTTGACCTTTTTTTCAGTCAACCGACAACGAAATAGGATAAATTTACCATTTTTTTCAGGATTTTCCTCAGGTAGTGCAAGTCTGACAATTTTGAAAAAATGTAATCTTTTCAGATTTCCAAAATATGGTAACCTCACTATATGATTCATCATATCTATCACCGATAAAGGATGAACGGGCATGTCAAAAAATGACGCCGAAAAAGCTGAAATTCAAAGAAGGTTTAGAGCACCAAATATTTGTATACTGGAGTCAGAGGTAAACCTTTTAGTTTGTGCCGAGAATGTTGTTCAACCTAAGCAAGACACGAAGACAGACACTCGGTGAAGGGAAGGCGAATTTCTTAAAAACTGCAAGATTCGCTCAACATCATGGCTATTGGAGCTGCACACTGCTCGAAAGGCAGCGGCTAAGGCAATAAGCTTTATAGGCCCGCCATCCCCAAATACATTCCAATGCAGTGGTTCTCGAAGAGGGGGCGCGAAACTGAGGTTAAACGAAAGTTGTATTCACGCTACGCGCGATTTACTCCCAGCTCATAGTTGTTGTCCTATCTATTGTTCGACTTTGATATTTCAGAACTCTCTCATCATCAGCCATGACTTCCCATGCCATCAAACTATCCATTGCGATTGCTAGCATTCCGGTTGCTCTTATTAATATTTGTGACATCATGATAAGTGGGCGCGAAATTGTTCACTGTCATAAATGAGGGCGTGCCTAAAAACGTTTGAGAACTACTGTTTTAGTGTCTTAAAAGACTTAATAGTAGAACGTGGATACGGGTTTTAAGAGAGTTGAAAATGTATCATGTTTAACATTGTTTCGAATCATGACGACAATTTTTTTAATTAACAGTCAGTTTCCCATTACTTAACATCAAAACATTCACTGAACAGCGTTTATTAGCAATATTATTTAAAAATAAAATTAAGATACGCTGCTGAATAAAGCTAAAAATTTACACTCGACCCGTCAACGTATTTTCGACTTCTCATGTGGCCGCGGATAAAAATACTTGCCCACCCCTGCATAATACAGTAATTACGGAGTAAGCGCGACATACCCGGCCAACCCGGGTTCGTCGCCTGGCATATGTATGAACATTGGACAAAAATATTTTGTGAGGCTAATATTATCTTTACAATCATATCTTAACACATAAGTTGAAGGTTCAAGATCAGCTGAGACAAATTTCCCGTAAGTTTTCATCATTCGGACAAAATTCGACGTTATAAATTATTTTGAGCTATATTCTAATCAGATTATTGAACGTAGCCTAATGATGCAGAAATCAAACCTGTGAAGTCTCTTGTCGAAGTGTTTCTTTCAATCTCTGTATTCCTTTAGCATCAATTTCCCAATTACGAAGGACAAGACCTCTCAGAATATTAGTCATTAACTCGCATAGAGCTGATACTTCTTCGTCACTTGCAGTGGAACGATTTTCATAGATGTTGAGAAAATACATTTTCTGAATAAATTATACGAGAATACTATTAGATTCAATGTCAAAGCCCAACCTCCTTGGCGCACGCTACTAAAAACTGGATACCATCATAACCTTTATAATGCGACAACTGATCGCGCCAAATTACCACAAATGATATGTATGAGTTGAATGTGTGTCTTGATCTTCAGGGAACCACTCATACCGACTATATTGCCCATCGCAGATGTGAATTCAGGATGTGTACATCTGGTTCGGACCAGATGGTATGATGGTTGTTAAAACAACCTGGATTTGACCTCGAATATACCATGTACAATTATTATATCGTTTATTGGTCGAATGCTCCTCGGCCGCAATTGATGCGCGAAGAGGGCCAAAAATTATTTCTGTGAATGAATATAAATTATAAATCATTTTACGACAATTTATTAGGGATGGTTCACGGTCGCGTTCTGTGTGTGAACCTCAGTAATTTAGAGGTTCACGTTCACAAACGAACCTTGGTAGGTTCTGCACTGTGAACCTTTTTCGTGTATTACAATTTTCCACGTCATTATTACATCTTTGGTTTAAATTTTTTGCATTTCAACTTCAGTCCCCTCTATGCAAGGCAAGGCGCTAGCTGCATAAAAAATCAACAATAAATGATCATACAACTTGCCAATCTCTAAAATTTTACTTGCTTTGTTACAAAGGTTTGCTCGAAATGTTCAGCTTTCCGATAGTGAATATTTAGTATAACTCTCCGCTGTGAGCTTGACCCGCAATCACACAACATCAAGAACGAAATACAGTACATGTAGGTAGTCAGCTAATGATGCTTATTCAACCAATCATTGAAATTGATATAAAGAATACGACGTTCTCTAATGTAAAATATCCAGCAGGCGCACGGTCTCCATCTTGATTTGATATGTTTATTGTATCATAAAAAATTTAAAAAAATCTGTGCGATTATCGGGTGTTATATATATATATATATAATCGACTTTTCAATTAGATAAAATAAAAAGGGCAAACGGAAACAGGAAGCAAAAGAACATCGAGATAATCAGTTTTGGGCTCGTGTTAAGCGTCTCCAACGTAGGCGGTCGTGGGCGTCTTCAAGCGACAGCCCGCGTTGCGCTAGATCAGAAGGCTGATCTATAGGGTGTTGGCTACTGTACAACATGTGTTTTGGGTTATATTGGTAGCAAGTATAGAAACCAGTTTTACACTTTGCTCAGTATGAATGTCGCAATAGTCTGACACCGAATGCATTGTCCGGTCTGTCCTCGACCAAAGCTTATATTACCTTGCAAGTCGAAATTGTCGGCAAAGCGACGGAAGCTATCGATTTTATGGGATTATTAGAGCATTTGATTGCTGCAGTTGATGCATTTTGTGCCTTTTAAAAAGTCAGCATTTACTTCAGTATTGTGGCATAATGTGGCCTGAGTCGTCGCTAGGTACCGTGTACGACGTACGTACATTTACATATCGTTTCACCAATATTTAGCGTTGGAAGTAGCCTACCTTTCACAGAGGTTCGCGTTCACACGAACCTGAACCTTTCAGGGGTTTGCACCATCCTTACAATTCGTGCTACTTTCTTCATTTTTTTTTTTGCGCTGCGGGTGATTTCACGTTGCCAATTTATTGAATAATGGGTACCGTTTTCCCACGAAAAAAACGCATGTTTTATCGCAAATAGAAATAGGCATTTTGGCGTCGACCATTACCACGCACCGATGGACGAAGACATATGAAGTTTGGGCCAATTTGGGACTTAAAGAAGTGTGCCAGAAAGATCGTCAATGAGAAAACCTTACTTAGCCGAAAAGGATTGCCCGTATTTCGACTGTAAACTTCGCTATAAATATGTCTAATTGTCCAGATGCTCGTGCCGAAGTATCCTTTCGTGGCAATCTGAACCCCACAGAAGAAATAACATCCCTCAGAGAAAAAATATTTGCCATGGAAGAAATGCCAATTGTGAGGGGTCTCATAATTTAAGCAGTTAATCAGAGTTGACTACTTTCGAAACTACATGATGTATATTTGCGATAGATGCAAAACGGCTGATTCCGCTCAAATAGATGAAATCTTCGAATAAACATTCAGCTACCTTGTTAAATATTATTGGTGATTTCACCATTTTCTTATGACAATATTACTCATGAAATGTTGTAAAGCTATTCAGAAACTGATTCATACTTTTCAAAATCATAATTGTAACAAGAAAGTAGTTTTGTCTTGACTTTGTTCTACCAGATAGAAAAGTTTTATAAAAACAAAATTACTGGAGTAAGTGGTGCAAGCAGGCAAACCTACGTGAGAATTACTGAAGAGTAAAATCACCTTGTTACTGACAACCTCTGACTAGATTCTATATTGGGATTATCCGAACTCCATCATCCTACTGGGGATTTGCGATGCGACTCTTACGGTCTTACAAATCGCCTTACCGATCCCCGGTAGTTTCTTGACAAAATAAAGATTTGATAGCTGTGTGAATGCAGTCTCTCTATTTTCAAGGCACATATCCCTTATCCATATTCATTATTTGTGATCATTATCAGTCAGGCTCGCTGTTTTTTTTATCGTGTGGCTAGTCTGCACGTTTCTTCACATCCCAACACGATGCAATACGGCCACAACGGTCTTAATTCATTACGATTACATTAGTCTTGTTTTGGATGGAAAATGCTTACCTTGATATTTCCGTATTCACATTCTTTGAAGATTTCGGCTAACTTGTTCTTGTTCAGGTCGCAATCAATTAGATGCAAAATGTTACATTTCGTAACATTAATAACCTTTGATAATTCTTTATAACCGTCAGCCCTCATCAGTTTGTCAATGATACAGAGTTGTGTGATCTATAAGTGATCAAATGTAGTAAATAGGGAGGTGGGCAACGTATTCAACCTTCCTACGCAAGAAGAAGCATAAGTGACGCCGAAAAAAATCAACGCCTTATCTGTTGAAGTAGCGATTAACAAAACATGTCAGAAAAGGAAAAGTATGGAACAGTGGTTCCCAACCTTTTTCGCTGTCTGGGCCGTATTTGAAATTCCAGTGTACGAATGGAGTCGCACGAAACATGCCAATGACGATATCTTCATTTTGCAGATAATCGTATATGCCCATCATCGACATAGTACGGCATAATTTGCGCTCCGAACAGTATGTTCAACGTTATGTTCAATGTTCACAGACTCAAAGTAAACACACGTGCACTAGGGCCGAGTGACTCACAGATCGTTGTATGGAGATGCATATCCCCCATTTCTAAAGCATACACAATTCAAATAGCCTTATATCCGGTTTTCTTCTTCTTGTGACAATATCACTCATGAAATTGTTGAAAACCTATTCAGAAACTGCTCTCTACTTTTCAAAAGACAAATTGTAACAAGAAAGTAGTTTTGTCTAGCTAGACTATAGACTCTGTTCTACTAGCTGGAAACGTAGTTGGAAAACAAAAGCAATTGAGTAAGTGGTGCAAGTAGGCAAAACCTACGTGAGACAAAATGAAGATTTGTTAGCCGTGTGAAGGCAGTATCTCTATTTTGAGGCACTCAACCAAATTTTCCTCGCGCGCACGTACTGCTCACTACGGATGGTGTGAAACTTTGAAAGGTTACGCGTGAACGCGAAAGTGAACCTCATGACGTCAAGTGACGTCATATAACTAATTCCAACCCTACATTTCAGTGCAGTGTTGTATTAATTTACACGATACCTATAGCGAGGTCTCGGGCCACATAATGTCACAATGCTGAAGTACATACTGACTTTTTAAACGTCGCCAAATGTATCCCCTGGAGCAATCAAATGATATAATAAAATCAATATCTACCGTCACTTTGCCAGCAATTTCGACGAGGACTTGCAAGGAAATATAAGCTTACGCCTTAACGGTGTAGGCCAGACCGGCAATGTATTCGGCGTTTGAGTGTTGCTACGTTGATATTGAGCAGAGTGTAAAACGGGTTTTACCTCATTAACAAGTCATACAGCAGTAGCAAACACCCCAATGGCACGGATTTAGTTTTTATTATACAATAAACATATGAGATCGAGATGAACCCCGTACACTTGCTACATTTTTTTTACATCAAACAACGATATCAATTTCATTGATTAGTTGAATAAGCATCATTCGCTAACTACCTACATGTAGAGCATTTCGCTCTTGATGTTATGTGATTGCGGTTCATGCTTACCGCAGAGAGTCACTAAATCTCTCATCTCTTTCGTTGTTTTGTTTATCTTGCAGCTAGTCTGCACGTCTCTTCACATCTAACCTCGATGCAATAACGTCGTAATTCATTTTGAGTACAAATCTCATTTGGGCGGGGAATTGCCCACCTTCACATTTCCTTTTTGACATTCCTCGGATAGTACGGCTAACTTGTTCCTGTTCAGGTCACAATTGGTGAGATCTAGGTCACATTTCATCACATGGAGAAGGTTTGCGAGTTCTCCGTATCCGTCCTCTGTCATCGATTTGTCAGAGATAAAGAGTGTTTGGATCTGTAAAGTGATCAAATACAGTAACTCCTGACGTGATCAACGTATAGTGAGCGTTACTACTCAAGTAGAAGTAGAAGTAATTCCGGAAATATCTATTCAATTACAAGTAGAAGTAGCAATTCTAAAATCACGTCAAAACTAATACAGATGGACGTAGAATATGACGGTTCAGAAAATGATTTACGCAAGTAGTATAAAAAAAGTAGATTTGGTCAGGGATCCCACATTTAAGTCAGGTAATCAAAATTTTCGAAATAGCTGGGTTCATCTCTGCAACAAATGTAAATCAATTAATTCCGCTACAAAAAATATAAAATATATGAAAATGTGTTCAGTTATTGTGATGCATAGGCTATTTCACACTGTTCTTAAAATATTTTATTCATGAAATCGATGTAAACTGATCGCCAAATTACTTAATTCTTTTCGGAATCCAAATTGTAAAGACTAAGAAGTTTGGCCTTTGAAGTGTTTTATCAGAGGTGGAAGTAGTCTATAAAAGTGGTTCTCTCTCTTTTTGACCTCGAAGACCGGTATTACTAACCTCAAAAATTGAAATTAACCATGAATTTAATTAAGACGAGAGTATGCAACTCAGATGTAATTTAGGAAACTTCCAAACATCATTAAATGCTGATATTTATGGATGTGCGAGGACGTTACATATTTTGTCCTTGGTGTATATTTTGAGTGCATGATGTGCAATGTGCATCAGAGTTGGATCAATTGTAATTTGTAATTCAGTTGAATGTATTCAATTACATTTTTTCAAGTAATTGTAATTGTAATTGTAATTGAAGCATTTCTATTTTGTGTAATTGTAATTGTAATTGTAATTTGATCAAAATTTTGCTCAAATACAATCACAATTACATTTTCATGAAAACCTGACAATCACAACATAAGATAATAATTTAATCAATCATTTATTCGTCGCACCAGTGAAAATCCGGTACGAACCAGGATGATGACGAAGGGCCTTAAGGCCATAGTACACAGTCACCACTTGTAATAATTAGCCTATTTACATCGGTGTTCTATGCGTGCTGCGTTATAACTAGTTAATTCAGTCACGCTGAACTGTTTCCCATACTTCAGTAGCAACAGAAAACTTTGTGAATTACAATATAGGCTAAACCAGTGGTTCTCAAACTGGGGGCGTGCCCCCTTGGGCGGCGTGAACGCAACTGAACGGGGCGCGACGCTCCAGTGAGCTGAAATCTTTTCCGCACTTCACCTCCGTTTTATGGTTATTGCTTGGTGTATAGTCTGAATTTCGTATTGGAGAATTCTCTCATCAACAGTCATAAACTTCCATACCATCAAACTATATGTAAGGATTGCTAACTTTATGGTTTCATTGTGTGCTCTGAAGATGAGGGGGACACGAAATATTCACTGTCATAAAGGGGGCCGTGTCTAAAAAAGTTGAAGAACCAGTGGGCTAAACTAAATCTTAATATTTCAAAAATGGATGAACAGCAAATAAACTCTTCTGAAACCTGTGCTGAACCATTTCCTACACCAAGGTCAAAGTTTTTTTTAAATCTCAGACCAGCACCGAGGCTTGTTGCATCGAAAGCAACAAACAAAAAACAAGTTTCCAACCAAGGCTTTATCAAACATGATCACTTGATTGACCCTCCAATCTTGTCCAAATTTACTTGGGCCAGAAACTTTTCGCACTCTAATGTTCATCAAATGCAATATAACAGCAGTTTCCGAGCAAGTGAAAATGTAAATGCGAACAAAAATATTGTAATTCTTAATTATCAAGAGGTTCTTTCCTTTTGCATTTATTTTGATTTTACGCACCTTATCGGTATCATCCTTATCGCTGACGCCTTACCAATTGCATTTCGTTATCCTGACTCAGCTCTGAGTAGCCTAATCGTTTGATTACATTTCATTGACTGTCCTGTAGCCTATTCCCTGTTAGTCGCTCAAACCTTAGGTTCTTAATAGTCGCTAGAAACATTTTTGTGCTTGTAGTTTTCAGTACTCATGATTAGAAATAGTTCGAATACGTTCGATTTTTTTTTAATTAAAGGGTGTTCTACATATCAGGAATGAAACATGAATAGCTTGAGATTGTTGCTAATTACGTCGCTACGGTTGTCAAAGAACACCTCTTTACTGAATCAATTACCTGTTTAAAAGTAACTGTAATTGTAATTGTAATTTGATATTTGTAATGTAATTGCAATGTAATGTAACATGCAAGGAATTAATTGTATTTGTAATTGTAATTGAATTAAAATATTGTAATTGATGTGAATATGCCGCTGGATAAGGTAGGTGAACATCAGGGTTGTGATGACTCGAGTCATGACGATTTTCTGATGACTCGACTTGACTCGATTCATTTTCTCAAAATACGGAAATGACTGAACTCAACTCGACTCGAGTCAATATGTGTATTGACTCGAATTGGACTCGAGTCATTGCGCATGACTCGAACCAAGTCATATGACTCGAGATTCAGACGGCCAAGGCCTACATTTCATTGAAATTTCGAAGAATAGCAAAGTCACCAAATTGCTTGGATTTCATCTATACGTACTGGTACTTGGTATTGCGACCATAAACTGCTAAAAGTAAAGAAAATTACTATATTATAAATGCGAACCATTCGATTTCATTAAACAGAGTTATAAAAAGTGAGTTTGACATGAGTTTAACTGGAAACTGAGCAGTCAACTCATTGATTTGGACTAGGACTCGAGTCATAATACCATGACTCGGACTCGATCCTCTGTTCGCTGACTTGGACTCGGACTTGACTCGGTGGTGAATTAAAAATGATTCGACTTGACTCGAGTCAAAACTATAAAAGTGAGATTGACTTGTGACTTGGATACAACCCTGGTGAACATATACCTTTGTAAAGCTTTCTAAGTCTTACACCAACACTCCATGCTATACCGATAATGTTGAACACCAAGCGGGAAAGTCATGGATAGCAGTGTTACTAATCAGGTATTTGTTCTGACCTGGCCTAGGATTGAACCCGCTATCTACCGATCAAGAAGCTGAACGCTTCATCATTCCGCTATAATATTTTTTTTCTGAAATTTGATCAATTTATGAAATTCAGCAAAATTCCTTTTTCGAAATTCAGCAAAATTTGTAGCGGGGGTGAGGTGAAAAATTGTACTGGTAAACCCCATGCATATTTTCATGCACCCCGGGGTGCGCCGTGAACACAAGTTGGAGATCACATATCTAGAGAACCTTTGTTCGTTTGTTTGAGGTATTCGTGGTGTTTGTCGACTACTATGGTAATTTACACCAGACAAATTTCCTAATTTTTATTCCGTAACTGCCGACCTGTAGCACGGCCCACTTCTAGGATTTTATAAGACACCGCTTACACGGATGATATGGCGGGGTGATCCTAGATAAACCTACGCCACTTAGGTTGGAATTCTGGAGTCGATCTCGGTCGGACTCGAACCCACAACCTATTGGTGTTGTAGATGTGGATTGTACCACTACGCTATCTCGCCACATCTAGAGAACCTTCACATTTCCCTTCAGGAATTCCTTCAGTAGTCCGTGCAACTTTTTTTTGTTCAAGTCACAATCTACGAGACGCAAAACGTTACATTTCCCAACATTGAGAAGGCGCGCGAGTTCCCCGTAGCCGTCGCCTGTCTTCGAGTTGACTGTGATATCGAGGTTTTGGATCTGTGAAGAGATCAAATACATCAAACCCTGCAGTAGTCAACGTTTTCATGGGACGAAATTTGTGATCTGTAGTCACACTGCTGAAAAATGGCGGCAGCATATTCATATTCCAGGAATACAAAATATATTTGAATATAGCTGGCATACAAAATACATATTTGAACATTTCAAATCATTACTATTGGAGTTACATCATAACTGTTGTTATAAAATCACAACTGGTGCTACTCAAATACTCGACTTGAAGCTTCATACGCGACACGGAACTGAATCCCCCTGATTTTATATTTCGCCAAGTCCTACTTATACGATTGAATTGGCGTGCGCGTTGAAAATACCGCACCTCCATATTTCCCGTTTCACATTTCTTCAGTAGTCCGGTCATCTTGTTATTGTTGAGGTCATAATTTTTAAAACACAATCCATTACATTTCGTAACACTGAGAAGGTTTGCGAGTTCTTCGTATCCGTCCTCTGTCATCGATTTGTCAACGATAACGAGTTTTTGGATCTGTTAAATGATCAAATATAGTAAATTCAACGTAATGAGCGCTGCTACTCAAGCAGAAGTAAAAGTGGGGCGGAAATTTGCAATGATTTGCAAGTAGAAGTAGCAACGTTCAAGTTCGTGAAACTGCTTCAAGTCGAACAAAAAGGAAGAGAACGTAAAGTGCTTAAGAATTACTGATAAATTTAGCAATTTTTCTGAGGCGGATACTCTCTAAATTGAGATATATGCATCATTTAGAAAAATGCAAAATGACAAATTTCAATATAAATAGGTATAATCTATATATATTAACCTGCTGTGTTACAAGAGCATTTCACGTTGTTGTTATTATCATTATTTCACTCCTGAAAGTGATGCATGATGAACCCAAAAATACTTGCCACTTCAACAATCAGTGTTGGTTAAAGTCAGTAGTTTTGTCTAAAAACTGTTTGAGATTATATTGAATGACCCACAGATGACTAACTCGATTTATAAACTCGATATGTGAACATTTGGTTTCCACGAGGCTTGTATTTCGTGGGTGTCACAAAGTCTTACAGATATGGAGATTAGGTCCGCTCAAGGAATCCCATATCATCATTTGGATAGTATTCGTATTGAATGATATCGTTCAGTTCAATAAATAAGTGGTTCAACGTTTTGGCGAGTGACACGACGATCCTTTCTTGGTCACCATATCTACGTGTTCCAAGTGCATTTTAGTACATCTAGACCAGGGATGGGCAATTATTTTCCTCCGCGGGCCAAATGAGAGAAATAAATACGTTGGCGGGCCGAGTGAAATTATTTAACTATATTCTCCAGCGAATTTTAATTTAATTTCTAAATTACATTATGTTAATAAATGCTGCTCAGTGAATGTGTTGAAATTAGGTAATTACAAACAACAATGCTAAACATGATGCAATTTAGCTCTCTTTAAAACCATACCCATGTTCTTCTATTAAGACTCTAAAACAGCGGTTCTCAAACTTTTTTTAGGCACGCCTCCCTTTATGATAGTGAACAATTTCGCGCCCACTTATCATGATATCACAAAATATTAAAAAGTGCAATCAGAATGCTAGCAATCCCAACGGATAGTTTGATAGCATGGAATGTTATGGCTGTTGATGAGAGAATTGTGTAATATCAAATTCGGATGATGCACATAGGAACAACTATAAGCTTGGGGTAAATCGCGCGAAGCGCGAAAACTTTTTTCGATAAACCTTGGCTTCGCGCCACCCTTCTGATGCTTTCACATCTCTCAGTTCGAGAACCACTGCTCTGAAATGTATATGCAATATTACAAAGCTTATATCCTTGGTCTCTTAGCAGTGTACAACTTAAATAACCTTTATGTTGGGCGAAGCTTGCGGGTTTTCTGAACTTCGCCCCCCCTTGACCGAGGGTTACCTGCTTTTGTGATAAGACCAACTTTAATTAAAATCCCTAATCTCGGGGACATGCTCGGCAAAAACTGAAAGTAAGGGTTTACCCCTGACTCCATAAGTATGCGCGTATTTAGTGCTCTAAATTCTAAACCTGAACCTTCTTTTAATTTCAGTTCTTGGCTTTCTTTTTGTTGGCATGCCAGTTAATGCTTTACAGGTGATTGATATGATGAGTCATATAGTAATCGCGACCACTGATCGACTTGTTTTACGAAATAGGGATTTGGAAACATATCAGTATCACGTAACAAATTGAAACACATACCATATAATGCATAATGGGACAATGTCAACAAGGAAGGTTTGAACTAGACTTGTGGCTTCAATTGCTACCCATATTTTGCCACATTGCCTTTATTTTAAATCTGGATTGCGCATATGAGGTAGCCTACGTAGGCAGAGTAATCGTGGTCTATTAATGAACAGGCTGCTAAGTAAACTAATTTTCTTTTCATTTGATACAGCCTAAGGTTTTAGTCATTCAAAAAGCAAGATTTATGTTTTTAATTTCAAGCAACCTTTCGCGGGCCGCATTTGGAATTGCCAACATCATATCTGAATAAGCATGCAGGTGAAGAAGTAGATGGCGACTGAGACTCGCTTCAGGCATAATTCATACTATATTGAAGTCGCTTTACGTGCATCACATAAGCGATGATATTATGCTTTTTTATATTCACCAACAAGTCTTGGATTAGCACTAAAATTTCCATTACCGCTGTACTAGGGTATAAAACTAAAACGTTAAAAGGGTGCACCATTTGGAAAAAGGTTGACAAGCACTGGTTTAGCCACTAGTGTTTACTATATTTTGTGCGTGACATTGCCATGTTATGATCGATAGAAATAACGACTACTAACATACCATTGGAAAATAATGGTAAATTGCTAAATAAAAAAGTTGTCTACTACGGAATCAATTTCACTGGTATCATAATATCTTGCGCTAAATAGATATACAGCAACGTAGCTCTTGATATCAGAGTCACGTAGGCTGTGGTTCCCCAGAGTACGTATGGAGCCGCATGAAAACACTCGAGTAGCCTACTTATAACGAAAATGTATAAGCACCTAGCTTAACACTGGATCCCACCATCCAGCTAATATCAAAACCATGCACATAGACTTCTATAGATTATATATTGATTAATTTAGAATTGTTAGACGCAGATTCGCGAGTCCTATGCATTGAAGTAAACTGAAAATGCATATCATCAGTACGGCATACTATATAAATGTCGTTATGTGATAGCTCGCACCAGTTTGAGGGAGATGTTACGCTGAGATAATATTGAACTTATTGCAATTGATACTTGACTATGAGTCGTTATTTTGATGTTAGTAAAATTGTGTCGAAATTTGCTCTTCGGAGACGATCCATAAAAATCTATGACCAGCAGAACGAAAGTCTGTAGTTATCAGACGGGTATCTATTCATGTGTTTGACGCTATGGTATGCAAGAATTCTCTTTCTCGGTCTTCAGAAGCGGCCTTGGGCGGCTTCAGACATAACTAATATCCATTATTTTAGCATTCATTTACAGAAATTGACTATAACTATTCGTAAAACAAACAAGAACTGTCTATTATATTTTTGTGGCATAGTCAGAGGTCAATCAGAGCCGCAAGGAGGTCAGCTTGGAGCCGCGTTTGGGAATCACTGGTCAATAGGGTTGTCCAAAATTTGGAAAATCCTAAAAAATCTCCGTGATTATGTCTCATTCTATACACTATTGATAAAAAAGAAACAATGAGCCCGAAAGAAGCTTACAAAAATACCGTTAAGATTTTGGGCAATGCAGTTAATGACGTTCGGCTTCAACATCAAACGCACTTGCCGTGAATGAATCAGCAGATCCGAGGCAGTCTTTCACGCATTGTATTACGGATGGCTCGAAAACGAATCCCAGAACCCATACTTCTCTAATAGGTGATAGGTTTTTTGTCATGGTTGCCAGTACTATTTGATCGTTATGCAACAAGCCATCAGCGTGGATTAAGATCCTGTGAACGTCACTCTTAATTTGTCGGACAATATCATCACCACATTCACTTAGCATGTGAATAGTTTGCATGTCGCATAGGGTTCCATCTCCAATCATACGTCGCAGTTGTGAGAATAATATATTCCGACAATCATCAATTGAGGTTGCTCCAACTGTAAGAATAAATATGTTAAATCATTCAGGACGTAGTTTCCTTATTACTAGGGCAAATTCTGTCAAAATTGTAGTGTTAGGTCAAAAATTGTAAAAATTGTTTCCAAAGTCAAGAATTTTTTGCAACCTGGCTTTCGTTTGTAACGTAGATCTTGCACTGTCGGTGAACTTATCATTTGACACTTTCCACTTGTAGCCTACTTTATAGGCATACCGTTGTAGACGGCCCATTGTCTGCTCATTGTGAATCATAAAGATTCAAATGAAACAAATAGGTTGACATGCTCTTATTCAACGTACCGCAATATCCTAACTGAAGCAGGACTGCGTGCACATTGCGTGGTGCTTATATAAAAAAGCTCATGATGACAAATTGTGATGTAGACACCATTGTCAGAATGAAGCAACGCGGTGTGTCACCAGCAATGTATGCACAGTGCACACATTCAGTGTCGTCATCCAGCAACTGCTGCTGTTGAACGTTCTTTCTCTATTATTGGCAAGCTACTTAGTAAGGACAGACACTTTCTACCCGAGGATGTAGGAAAGTATGTTTCGTTGTACTAGACCAAATTTTAATAATTTCTACTGGAATTCTTCATAGGGCCAGATTTCGTTAAAATAAAGTTTTTTCGTGTAGAGATTTATCAGTTTTTGATTCAAAAATGTTTTTTGGGACAAACTACTTCGGAAGGACTGACAGTTCCAACCAGAAATGAAGATAAGTAGTAAAATTCTTACATTATGTTGGAAAACACCTAATTTGCATACGTTAGGCAAAATTTGGTCAAATTTACGTTTTCTACGGTAAAAAAATCGTCCTACTTATTACATGAGCATCGCGAGCATCCACATAATAAATGAGATCTAACGTTTACAATCATAATCACGGTTAACATAAACGGCCAATGTAATCATAGATGTTCCAATGAATTTACCGATGACTGAATGTGTTATTGTTGCATAATTATGGTCGATTAAAAATAATTAATCAGATCCTACTACATTCATTTCAGAAATGTAAAATGCAATTATTAGAATTATTATCCGTACACTGATATGAACTCTGCTACGTTAACCTATAGCCTATAGGTACCGGTGTTATTGACTGCGTGGATTAAGGCTAAGAATTAGAATGGAAGATTAGTATCAGTATTTCACTCTTGATTGAATGTGGACGAAACTCAGTGATACAGAATTCGTTGCTACGTGATTACAAATACATTTATTCGATGACAGGCTATTCTACAATACATGTACGACATGTACGTACAGTTGTACACTGCGTTTACCCGACAATATACCTGCTTGTTACCACGAAACAACATGCTACAACAGATAACACTGAGACCGCACGAAGCTGACATAGTTTTATCCATATGGCATATCCATGGTTTAAATCTTTCTACAGAATTTGTTTGTGTTGTAGTCTACTGAATTTGTTTGTGTTGTAGTCCGTGGTGTCAGTCTAATTTTTATAATAATAATAACATGACTAAAGATGTAGATATAAATATAAATATTTGTAATTATGTCACGACAAACACCAGCTCTGTACCGGTAAATCAGTTCACGTTGGCATGGGGGAATCAAAATTGAATAGTACTATACTGTCCTATGGAAATGCCAATATTATTACGGACGAATGTGCACTACACTGGTATTTGAAAACAGTAGGCTAATTCTCAGGATTCTCGGGCGAAATAAATCGCTAGAAATGAGCGGATATCGCTTCGTTCGCCATTACACATATTCTGACGCGCCAGCGAATCGCGTGAAATATACCGGAGATTAGGGGTGGTGTAAGCCTCTGAAAGGTTCAGGTTCGCGTGGGAGCGAATCTTTGTGAAAGGTTCTGTGTGAAGTTCGAACGCGAACGTTAACCGCATGAAGTCACGTGGTGTCACATTGCTAATTCCAACCCTACGTTTCAGTGAAGTGATAGCCTATATTAATGTAGCCTACTTGTAGACGATGCCTAGCGACGACTCGGGCCACATAATGTCACGATGCTGAAGTACATATTAACGTTTTAAGCGTAACCAAATGTATCAACTGGGGCAATCAAGGGATATAATAATCCCATAAAATCATTATATTCCGTCGCTTTGCCAACAATTTCGACGAGGACTTCCAAGGGAATGAAAGGTCTAGGTCAGACTGGACATTGTATTCGGCGTTTGAGTATTGCTAATTGGATATTGAGAAGAGTGTAAAACGTGTTTCTATACTTGCTACCGATATTACCCATTAACAAGTTATACAGCAGTAGCTCACAGCAGACAGTCACTAAATATTCACAAACGTAAAGCTGCATATTTCGAGCAAACTTTTGTAACAAAGCAAGTAAAATTTTTGAGATTGTCACGGTGCATGCTCGTTCAGTGTTGATATTTTTTTACGGCCCGCAGTTAAAATGCAATAAATTTCAACCAAAGTTGTTATAATGAAGTGAAAATTGTAATATATGAGAAAAAGGTTCACAGTCCAGAACCTACCAAGATTCGTTTGTGAACGTGAACCTCTAAATTTCTGAGGTCCACACACAGAAGGCGAACGTGAACCTCACGTTCACACCATCCCAACTGGAGATGTCGACTAAGGACAGGCTAAGTTAGAATTCGCACATCGTATGCATAAATTGTAGTGCTGAGATCACGAAAGGGATAGACAAAGACCTGCGTTCATTTGACTAAGTATACTGTTTTTTTAAATACCTGTATACGACCTACATTTCATGGTGATTTGATAGGGCAGTGGTCGGGAACCTGTTTCGACCAAAGAGCCATATTGGCCCAATATGTTCAAATTGTAACTCCGAAAGAACTATACATATCAACTAACTGTTACGTCACAATTGAACATCCGTGACGTATTGGTAGCACTATTATATGGGATTCGTAGTTTGCGCTATATATTCGGCCCGCATGGATATGTGGATCCAAACATGGTCACGACAACAGTACATGCCCACCGTGTGATACGTCAGCGACGTCGGATTAGGGGAGGCAATTGAGGCAGTGCCTGAGATGTCGTCAGGGATGTGTGAATGAAAATTGTGAACCATTCAATTTTATCTTATATCGGTGTTTATGAATGACTAGATCTTAAACATTTTTATTCCCAGACTCACGGAATTTTCATATTTATGGTTCGAAAATAAAGTGCGAAAGGAGAGGTAAGGGTCAGATGAGGGACATACGTGCCAAGCCACACCTGTGACAGCGCAACTCATCGTAAATGGCGTAGAATTTATAATCACTTATATTAAGCATATGTAATTGTTGCGCTGATTCTGAAAATCCAAGTATTGATCGCTTTCTAAAATATATGGCGTAACGTAACGTTGCGTTACACACTTACATTTTTACGGCGGTGCTAGAAATCTACTAACCTATCAAGAAAATGGATAGCGTTGCTTTTAATTTGAATTTGTTGTTGTGAATTTCACTTCCAAGGCATTTTATTTCTCGGCGTAGATCAGGAAGATAGTGTGTACTTGAAACCTGCATTGTTCTAAAAGTGTCGCCATGTCTGCTATTCTCTATCGTCAATCTACGTGTCGTGCAATCCACGATTTCTAGGCGCGCGATGGTGGGTAGACCGAATTTGCGAGTGGTGTCAGTCGCCGGTGCGACAGCAACTTGAATTTGGTGATTTTGGAAAGAGGGCGATCCTGCCCCTAACTTTTGATACCCCACTGCGTTGACCTCTCAAAGACATGTTCGTGCTGCACGAGAATAATTACTCTCACTGTCATGAAAATTTACTAACAAGTTGCGCAATATTGATAAATTAGGTGCAAAATTAAAACTTTCTCAAAGAGCCATATCTTATCATCAAAAGAGCCATATATATGGCTCGCGAGCCATAGGTTCCCGACCACTGTGATAGGGGCTCTTTCGGGTGAAAATATTTTATCGTAAGTTGGACCATTCTGTAGTACAATTAGGGTTGCATTTAAAGCAAAAATCAATATAAAACAAAAATCAATTTGCGGGTTCCAACCATCCCATATCCATATTCCTTGGCTTTATCGGATGGTAAATGTTCATAGCCTCATACAACATGTTTTTTCATAAGTATTTACACAATTATGGCTTAATTTTACAACTTGAAGAAAACATAATTTTGTTTATTTTAAAAAGGCCTTTGTTTTAAAAACTGTTTAAAACATGTTTTAAACAAAGTGTTTCAAAACACCGTTTGTTTTAAATGCAACCCTAAGTACAATATACTTACAATTAAGATAGTTTCTCATCGGCTTAGTAACTGTATCATTCATGATCAACCCGTAAAGCAGTTGTCTTGTTAACGTCATTCTACTTTTGTTTAGGCTGTTTGCAGCAAATTCCTCAATTTCATATTTCTTCAGATTCAAGACGTGAAGCGCGCAGCAAAATTCCTGTTAATATAACATTTGTTATCTTGCGTGTGAAATATTCGGAGTTGGTTAAGGCGTCGGAGACTGTTAGCGTCATATTGACTTGCAAAGCCACTTGCCTATAATACAGGTTAGAGGGGTATACGCACGAATCGGCTTTGCTAAGGAGCCTACGCCACTGAAAGTAAACTTCCTAGAGCAGGGGTTCTCAACTTCCCTTGTACAACGGGCCGCATTTTTACAAATAAAGACGCTGCGGGCCGCAGAATATTATTATCATGTATTTGTGGGCTACTATTAAATTGTGGGCTACTATAGCCTATTTACCAGTCGTATACTGCTATTTACTACATTTTCATGCATTCTAGAGCATTAATGGACACATTGGACAGCGTTCGTAAGTTTACAGTGGCTATTTTTTTGTGAGAATATGTATCTTCCAGAATATGTATCTTCCAGCCCAAGTAAATCCCCATATGGAGCCTGCGTTGCATTCGTTTCCAGGTAGGTATATCCACCCCAAACCCCTCCAACAGAGAACTGAAATCCCTGTTTCAATGCGTGAGTGAGCAAGTATGAAATTACGGTCACTCGTTCGTTACAGAGGCAATTATTATGACTCTCAGCTGTCAGTGATATGAGAAGAAGTCTGGTGTTCGGGGTCATTTCTGAGCAGACCAATCAACCCTTCTCCTTTTCTTCCGTGGCTGATTGAGCCCTGCACCAATAGGTGCAGGAGTCAGCTTTGTAAATTTGTTGTTTTTCTCATTTCCTCTGCAAATATGTCTACTCTGATAAAATGCACCCAGATAATTAGCTATGCTATGTCTGTGGAGTCGGTGGATTCGTCCAATGCTAGGCTACGCGGCAACGTGGTTCAGAAAATGCGACAAAAGATCAACTGGCATTGCTGTTAGTATTCATGGTTGAATCAGACAACTGTATAGCTTCTAAATTTGGCAGGTCATGTTGGCCTCGCTGCTAAGTTCCGGAAACAGCTAATATATTCGCGCAGTATGTTGAAGTCTTATTGAAATCACACCTTCTCTAGCAGATTTCTTGGGTTTAGCGATATTCTAAGAAATTTTGAACGATGCGTCTGTAACGTCGCTTCTAATTTTAACAATGCCCGAAATATGGATTGCTAGGCTTGCCACCAAGCCAGCATCGTTGTTTTTTTTTGAGATCAAGCTATATGTGAAACTCCAGAAGAAACAGGCGTGGTAACATTTTAAGCTTCGACGCTTCGTTACGACGAATGTTCTTTGACAAATATGACACATCGGTTTTCCATTTATATCTGGGAAGGAAAATTCATTGCTCGACGCAGAGTTACAAACCCAGCTTTCGCCGTTCTCGTTTCTAGTACTTGTTTCTGCTCAAACCATTCACGGTGTGGGAAACACTTTTTAAAAGTGTTCTACGCTGCGGGATTCTCTTGAAGCAGAGTGCAGCCGAACACCGGTTCAAAAGAATAACAATCTGAACTTCAGCATAGGCCTATATCAAGAAACCAGAACACATCAAAGAATGAGTAATCAAACGAAACAGAGACGATGCGACAATAAAGCTAAGTAGCTAAATTAATAATTAATATGTAACAATTCTGTGACTGTAGTAATTGCTTTCGTAATGAAAGATGTCGCGGGCCGCAAAATAAACGTCTGTGGGCCGCATGCGGCACGCGGGCCGCGGGTTGAGAACCCCTGTCCTAGAGTATAGCCAATGTGAAATCACACTATTGATCCGCATTGACTCAGCTTTTTGAGATGTTTAGCAATCTAAACCTTTCAAAATGCGCTTAGAACTTATCTACATCGTGGTCAAATATATTAGGAAAAAATTTAATCAAGTGACTGCAATACTTCGATTCTACTGAATATTTTATCAATATGTTTATTATTTCTCTTGATTCGTGTGATTCCTGCACAAATTGTTTGCCGTATTTTGCGTGGCCAGGGGTTAGGAAATGGGATGAAATCCATTGACTTAAACAAGTGTCACTCGAAATTTCCAATATTGTGCCAGTCTCAGAATGAAGCATAAAGTGTATAAATAATATTCTTTAAGTCGACGTAACCAGGAAACGTCAGCACAATATTGAAGTAGCTCCCAACCGGCAGGGCGTCCTCAAGACTTCTTACTACGTGGAATTTCTTGATTTGAAGAGGAATCTGCTTTTAATCCTTTGGGACGCGAAATTTATCGTTTTTATGGCAGAATTGTAACGTATAGAATTTCTTCCCTTCTATGCATATATGTGTACGCGGACCACATGTGGCAAGATATCGAAGGGGTACCGTCAACAGCTGCTACAGCAAGACATTTTGATTTCGACTCCAATCGTGGTTGCATGACTCCGGAATCGGCACCAAACTGTTTTAAGTTTATCTTGGCTCCTCCTCTTCAGAACCTAAGTCGACCTTGCTTCAAGTCAACGGATAAGTAATCAAAATCAAAATTAGAAATATCGGCCTTGTGTATAAATGACGATAGTATTCGAAAACCTTTAATACCTTGTACACCATCTTTATGCGCCTTCAGAACCCAATCCACATCAGGGACATATTGGATTCGTTTTCATCCATCCTACGCTATGGTGGAAAACGTCCAAAGACACGGTGTGAGAGCTAATGTAAGTAGGCTACCGAAATTATTTAAAAAAATAACTTTTTCGGCCATTATTAACACGATTTCCTATTTTTTATATCGATAACCAGCGCAAATGGAGCAGAGGAAGAGAATAAGGACCTGCATGGTTTGATGAGAGAAGACATAGAATGTGTCATACGGAGATACGTTTTCGCAACCTTTCTCGAGAATTGCTCCAGGGGAGCAGAAATTTGTGAGATCTTCGGGATTGATTTCCAGTTTTTGTACATAGCTGTAAGGGATGACAAATAGATTGTCCAACATTCCATTGTAAGCGAGCTTCGTGATGCTTTTAAAAACCTTTATCTTGTATGAACCTAAAAAATTCCTGAACACGGTCGACATGAGTCCAGATATGCAGTTTGGTAGGCTGTCACGATCACTTTGATAGATTGTTGTCATGTACTTGAGGAACATCGGGTTTCTACAAACAGCCAAAAACGCAGGGGAATTCCGTCGTAGTTGATCAAGCATGGTGCCACCATCAGTGGAAAGGTACGATGCTGCGGTTTCCAAATTTTCGTCGTCAAATCCTCTCAGGGCTATAACTTTATCTGGCTTTTGGTCGGTATTCAGCTCCCAATATAAGTTCCAACGGGACGACGTTAAAATACGTGCATGGTGCCAAATTCTTCCCGCTATGATATTGGCGATGAGATCGTTCGCTTTCGCAGGAGTCATTTCGCTGATTTCGGAATCGCCTCTCTTACTGAAATCTTCTGAACATTGATCTAAACCATCAATCGTTATAAGAACTTTGTCCGAATTCTTTTCAAGCCATTCCCGGCCTGATTTTGCTTCATCAGAAGTCAATTTAGTATCAGGGTATTGGGCTAACCGGTCAATAAAAAATAAATGAAATGCACTTGATGTGGTTTGACATTGAAATTTAGCTGCGTTGACAAAATGAACGAGTTTGATATCGTGAAGTGCCGTAACATTTCTCTTAGAAACAGCCAATGAATACATTTTGGAGAATGTCGATTTTCCCGCTCCCGCCTCTCCCAAGACCATGACATGCTTGGGCGATATATTGTCCATCGGATCGTGAACTTGTGCCAGATCAATCTCTTTCAAGTCTCTGCCAAGATGATTCTTCACGTCGACAGGAAACTTTTCAGTAGCATTCCTTATTCCGCTATCCGTCTCAACTACCATCGCGGTAGGACGAGATTTGAGATTCTGAACTTCGTCCATTGCTTTGGTGAGGTGACGCTTGACTTTTGCTAGAAATTCCAATTCTGAAAGAGTGTAGTAATCAATTTAAATGTTTCAATTTCCACTCTGATGGGAACATGAAATTTGAAAGTTATAATATGGTTTACTTAGCCACAAAGAAAGATGAACTGATCACTGATCCTACAATTATCAATAAACTAGATCTGTTCCAGAGGTAGCTATATTTCGGTACAATCGCTTATACAGCTGAACATGACAGAACGCAAGATCAATCCACCCTAGTCTTTCCAATAGTATTTTTCAATGTTGTAGCTATTCATTACTGCATTCAATCGGCTATTACTCGTTGTATTTTTTCAAATTCGATTGTTTGTGTTTGTGGCTAAGAGTCCCTATTAGGGATGATGTGAACGCGAGGTTCACGTTCGCGTTCTGTGTATGAACCTCATAAATTTAGAGGTTCAAATTCACAAACAAACATTGGTGCGCAGTGAACCTCTGCGCAGTGAACCTTTCCCGTGTATTATAATTTTTCACGTCATTATAATCTTTTGTTTAAATTCTTTACATTTCCACTTCGGACCCGTCTATGCAAGGCGCTGGCAGCATAATAAAATCAAAACTAAATGAGCATGCGCCTCAACTAAAAAAAATTTCTTGTTTTGTTACAAAGGTTTGCTCGAAAATTTAAGCTTTCTGTTTGTGAATATTTCGTGACTCACGGCTCTGCGCTTGAACGGTATTCATAGGGCAAGTTTTTGTTGCACTAAAATCACGAGAAAGTTGCATTTAATTTTAACAAAAGTTGCAGTGAAAAGTTGCATTTATAATTTTGTTGAATTATTATGGTATGAGATACTCGAAAGGCTCCGTTGTATAACCTAGTTCCTGTAAACCTGCCAAATTTGTTACTTCGCCATTTAACGGTCTGGCGAAACCGCCCAAAATTACATTTTTCCACGGCACACAGCAGGAAAATCACGCAATGCGGGAATAATTTCCCCCCTAAATTCCAAACACCTTGGCGATAACCCCACCCCCTGTCCATAAAACAAGTAGAATAACACACCCCAAACCCCTAGGTCTGCAAACTTGGCCAAGGCATTAGAGAAAAACTCACTCTTGGCGACTTTATCCAAATCAATAGCATGAAGAAGGGGACCCAGTGAAAATGTAATTTTCGGCGGTCTCGCCTGGGCGTTCGTGGAGTGAGAAACTATTTCATATTTAAACGACAGAATTGATAACGCGATCTATTTCAAAATTATTCGGGCACTGTCGTGCTTGGCAGGGGGAGTTGAAATTTTCTGCATGCTGGGTCATATGTAACAGTGAGATGCAGCTAACCCGTCATATAGCTCTTTGTTATGCAAATCGAAGTCAGTAGAACCATACTAGAAATAGTTTATAGTATGTTTCTAAATCACTCCCTTACGTTTTTACGCAATAAAAGTAGATAAAAGTTGCAGTAAAAATTGGCCATGAAAATAGAGAAGAGTTGCAAAATTTTGCACTATTAAATTCCTCCTAACAGCTTAAAACACTATAGTACGTAGATTCTGAGTATCTACGAAGCTGTCGGAAGCTGTAAAAAAAAGTTGCAAAAGTTGCAAAAACTTGCCTTCGCACAACATCAATAACTAAATATACACTACATGTATATCCTATAAATTATGTAGTCAGCAAATCATGCTTATTCAACCAATCATTGAAATTGATATGAAGAATACGTCGTTGTATAACGTAAAAATTCCGAGAGACGTACGGGATCCATCTTGATTTGATGTGTTTATTGTAACATAAATACCCAATCTCTGCGATAGGGGTGTTGGCTACTGTATAACTTGTTTATGGGGTAATATCGGTACCAACTATAGCAGGTGTACGGTATCCATCTTGATTATTCGTTGTCCAGGGGGCGGTAGCTCAAAAAAGTTTGGGAGACACTGATTTACACTGTAATGATGTTGTATAAAAACCTAAAAATCTGTGCAGTGGAAATTAACTTGAACGCACCGATATGTCGCCACGGGACGTCGCAATGCTACTTCCGAATGCTGATATTTTATTAAAGTTCGTGAACACACGAGTCTCAACCTCGTTGGTGTTACCACCATGTGCAGTTTTATAATATATACATGTATTTATCACTATACGAATGCAGCAACGCAGAGCGATAGGAAATGTTTGAAGCTCACCCGGTTGTTGCTTTGGACAAATTTGCTTTTCTTTTTCCTCTGGACTTGGAGAGGGATGATGATGCTCTGCTTTAAAAAAGGAAGACCGTCTTGAACTTGATATTGTTAGATACAGATAATGGCTTCCAGAGTATACTCCGACCTGTGACAGTATCTATTCAAATGAATCCGTCACTTTAACATTTAATGACAGATGGTCAAATGTGGGGTTCAGATAAATGGTGTAAAAGTATTACCATTGATGTCGAAACGAAGCACCAAAAATGCTAAGACTACGACAACTCAAAACGTTCCGGCCCTAAAAAGTCATTTTTCTGATCCCTCCGTCGATATTCGGGTTCATTTCAATATGAATATACTATTCGATTGTATATTGAAGTTCTCTACCTCCAAGAAGCTCTAGTGGGTGAGCGCCGTGCAGGACAGTTGTCATTTATTGCTGTTACTTCATGACTTGCGGAGAAAGCTGTCACGACTCCAAAGATCACTCACACGCAAAGCCGTAGCCAGAAAAAAATATTATTTGGGATGGGTGGGGGGCGACGTTTTTATTAGTTTAGGGGATCTCTCCCGTGGGAACACCTAGCAGATCCAATTTCATCACTACACTTTATACATACGATTCTTAGACTCATATACGCACATACACATACACACCCTATAGAAGCTTTCATGTTGCCAACTATAGCTTGTATTAGGCGATCGTTTCACGAACGAGCCCAAATCGCTAGTATGAAGTGATGAACAATCAGTGTGGTTTACGGACATAGTCGCTCGGAGTGTAAATATTTCTTTTGAATGAATGAAAGAATTTGATCAATAACCATGGTGCGTGTATATTTTTAATAATTACTTCGTTGAAGCACAGTTATTTAGAGAGCTCTGGTAAAGATTGACGATACTTTCAAGATTGGAATCGCTGATACATACGAGACCAAATTAAAAAACTGCCTTGATCAGACTCGTACGATTCCAAATTGGCACTTTTTAACGGGCGGGGGCGAAATTTTCCCGTGTCAGTTGCCTTTATGTCGAAGGGGTCTGATTGCAGGGACAGGATTATTAGCCGCCAGACATATAAGCACCCGGAAATCTAAATCTTAGGCTTCGGAATACATGAGTCGGCTTTATGGCCGTCAATCATTTTGGGGCGCACTTTGCGGAGTCGCGTGTAGTACTACTTTATATGTCTTGCTGTGTCTCGGGACGGAAATTTCCGGAACTAACAGGCCCCAAACACACACTGAACTGATACCCCTAGACTCAAGCAACCCAACGACCTCGGGCTACTCTAGTGTATCTACTGGTATTGTTACAGGTATTGAAAATGCAGCTAAATTCAATTGTGAGTATAGAGTATTTGCGGAAGAAATTATTTTTCGGGTTTCCGATAATGAAATCAAGACATGTATGTACACGCAATTACATTATTTCAGTTCAATTACAATTACAATTACAATTACTCCATGCTAAAAATATCAAATTACAATTACAATTACAATTACTCCTTGCATGCTTCAATTACAATTACTCCTTGCACGCTTCAATTACATTACAATTACAATTACAATTGCTGCTGTTGAACATGTAATTGAATAATCATAAATTCAACCGTGCTCCTTGGCAACCGTAGCGTCGTATTTAACAACAATTCAAGTCTAGTTCAGATTGTGTAGTAATAAATGCGTTTATGTGCGTACATAGTATGCTATGTAAGATGTCATTGTGACGTAATATAAGCGTGTTTTGTATGCTCGGTAATTATGGCTCACGTAATTGGAAATGTAAAATGTTATTTACCTAATTTCCTATGGGTTAGGATTAAGGATAGGGTGCAGTATGTCGTTGAAAAAGTATTATAATATATGCACGTGTTGGATTTGCGTATATAGTATATAATTAAAGAAATAATATTATTTTTATCGAGGGACGTAGGAATTAGGATGAGGAGTGAAAACAAAACCGTGCTTTGTCAGATAAGACGTTATATAATATCCAGTGGTCTGGTTAGTTAGCCAGACGAAGTAACGATGCAGCATCGTGATCTGAAATCGTATTGTAGATTGCCAACCCACGGATAGATTAAAGATAACTAACCTACGGATAGATACCCAACACCCGTCGTCACGCTTGCTTGCTCGGAGGAAAATACTGCTCAGCAATCTGAACTCAACGTAATTGCCAATCCCATATAGCTGACGACCCGAGCGCTCAAATTCAATAAAGTTGATCTTATTAGAAAGCTACTGTCGCACTGATTCCGAAAATATACATTAAACTTTCATCAATGCAAAAGAACCAGCCCGAAATAGCGTTCAAAGTCTGAACATCGGCATTGTTCCAGACAATCGCATCGACGCACCACAATGACCCTTGCGTGTCTTCGATTGTTCAGAACAATGGCAATTTTCAGACTTTGAGGTGTATTTCGAGATGGCTCCATTGCTCCGATCGGATTTTAATATATATTTTCGGAATCAGTGCGACAGTAGCGTTCAAATAAGATCAACTTTATTCAATTTGAGCGCTCGGGTCGTCAGCTATGAGATTGGCAATTACGTTGCGTTCAGATTGCTGAGCGGTATTTTCCTCCGAGCAAGCAAGCGTGACGACGGGTGTTGGGTATCTATCCGTAAGTTAGTTATCTATAGATAGATGAGCAAGATGTGAGTCACGGATGAATGAACCGACAAACGTACTGCAGAGCCGACTAAAAGCAATAAACTTTGTAGTCCTAGAGCTGGCGATCCATGCGTCCAAATTTGATGCATCTGGTCTTTATCGTAAGCTAGCCTATTGATGTACTAATTCCGAAAATACAAAATAAAATCTCGTCAGGGCAATGTAACTGCTCCAAAATAGCCGTTTAAGGCCGACTGTTCTGAAAAGTGAGAGCGCTGCAGCAGCATGACCACAACCATTACCAATTACGCCCAGCGATTGTTCAGAACAATGCCTATTCCCAGACTTTCACGACTATTTTGGGATGGTACCATTGCCTGGAAATAAACTTTTATTGCGGAATCGGTGCGACACTAGCTTTCGATTAGGACCATACATATCAAATTTCGACGCTTGGATCGCCAGCTATGGGACTATCAATTCTACTGCTTTTAGCCGGCTCAGCATTTCGCTTCTCGGCGTATTCAATCGTGAGTCACGTGTTGCGAATCCATCTGTTGGTTGGTAATCTGAAAATTGTATACAATGGCAGCCGAGACCAGCATAGCGGTAAAAATACAAAAAAAACTTCGCCCGCAAGGGCGCAGTCAAGGGCTTCCGCGAATGTATCCACCAAATTCCTTGTCGACATTTAAAGAGAATGCATTATAAGTCAATTATTTTATGTTGTGCTTGTCAGGTCTCAATAGCAATTTAATGTAATTAAAATTGTAACTGAAAATTTTTTGTCAAATTACAATTACAATTACAATTACACAAAATAAAAATGCTTAAATTACAATTACATTACAATTACATTGGAAAATGTAATAAATTACATTCAATTACAATTACAAATTACAATTGATCCAACTCTGGTATGGACACAAGCAAAACTCACGGCTCAGTGAAATTGGTCTACGTCACACTTTCCATTTGGCCAAATGCGTTTCGACGGTAATTTTGACCGGCTTGCCGAGCGCGCAATTTGATA
Organism: Botryllus schlosseri; assembly: GCF_051294905.1. Lineage (NCBI taxonomy): Eukaryota > Metazoa > Chordata > Ascidiacea > Stolidobranchia > Styelidae > Botryllus > Botryllus schlosseri. The sequence goes on along the minus strand of NC_137244.1, from coordinate 3,927,367 downwards.
AAATGGGTATCAATCGAAAGCTACTGCGGCACTTTCTGCTCGTGATCCTGTAACACCCCCCCCCCCCCCCCAGCCCCAACAAATCACCCCTGAATGTTGCACTGTAACGAAGTTTAGTATTGTGACGGAATCACGGACGCTCTAATATTACTCTATCTATCAACTATCTAGCAAGATTCAGGGACACACGTTTCAGTGTTAGTTTATAACACACGGCCGCAGAGTAATTTTTCAATCGTCAATAAGAATTAATATCGTTTTTTCATCGAACACAGAAGGTGCACATTTGTTGAGCAGTGGTCATTTTGAATCCATTACCCAACGATTCGATCAAGTTAAGTGGTAATATAATTTAAGTGCGCGTAATATTAGTGGAAGTCGTTTACAAACCTAGCCGCCAAGTTCGTAGTGCAAATAAAGAAGACCATAGTCAAAGTGCATGAAAAGGGCGGATTTTGATCCAACTAGATATGGGAAAATCACGAACTGGCCATAAACTGATGGCCGGCCATGATGAATTCGTACGGCCGACCACGTAATTTACCGTGCTGGCCACGAGACAACGCTTTTTTATGGCCGGCCACGACATATTTGTGGCCGGCCACAGAAAAATCTGGCCAGTAAGTGGCCACAGGAGAGCTGAGACCCTGGCTGATAATTCTAGCGATCATTTAAATGAAAAGTATATGCTCACCGTCACCGTAATAGTCTCCACCAATGATGGTCACCGTAGAATTTGTTATATTCACGGAGTTGTTACCACCGGCCACAAATGCTGCATTTCCTGTATGAGAAATGAATAATACTCTCTTATGTTGATTCATAAACAATTCTCCATCAAACACCAGAGTAAAATATATGGGGCCAAATATCCCTACGTTATATAAATGTCAAATTTCCTTTATCGTGTAAATCAGTGGTTCTCAACCTTTTTGGACATGCGCTCCCCTTGACGATGGTAAAAACAATATGCGCCCCGGGGACCACCCCTGCACTTATCTTCATGTCAAAAAGAGCACATCATCTAATACAGAGGTGGGCATTTGGGCAACCTCTCTGCTAATGACGGCCGCATTTCGATTACTTATGTAGCCGCATTCCAGGGCATAGCCGCAATGAATACCTATGTTAAATTCAGAGGTGGTCAAAGTAGTCAAGAAAGCTACTCAAGTAGAAGTAGAAGTAGCGACTAAAAATCTACTCAAGTACGAGTAGAAGTACTTCTTCCGTAAGCCACCTAAAACTACTTGAAGTAGAAGTAGAATTGACTAACTAAAAATCTACTCAAGTAAGTAAGTAGTTTTGAAAACAGTCTTAATTCGTTCTCATGGACTGTAAAAGCTGCAAATTGAGCTATGCGGAAGGTGCAGAGAGCTTGATTCGTATTGATGCATCCCAGGAGGTATCAATTTCCGACAGAATAAGCATTCTTTTGCATCATAGGATGCAAATTGTTAACTTGAAGACCCCGTTTTAGAGAATATATTGGCATGGCGTCCCACCCATATTATAAGGCCCCAAGTTTAGGCGAAGAGTAATACTGAGAAGTTGTATTGAATACGGTTTCAACACTTTTCGCGATCAATATACAACAAATATTGTGGATCGTAAAATTTATATTTAGTGTAGCTTTATTTTCGGAAAATTGCTGCATTGCTACACTTGATTTTATGCTTCAACATGTATCTTCTGCAGACAAATGAACTGAAAGTAATTAGAACGAAAAATATGATACTCTAAGTATCATACTGGGAATTGAAAGTGAAATATAAATACCACTTCAAAAAAGCGGAAAATATATTTCATATTTTTTGTCCATAAAGCTTCAAATGTGATCTGATAAAAACAGGTTTAACGTTCCAAAAAGCCGGATTTTTCAGATTAGCAGGACATCGTCCTGGGCTGCTAGATAACAATAAGATAGGTAATTGCTAGATTGCGAAAAGGTAGTTTCAAGCGTTATGGTGGGCCATATTTACTGTGATGAAATATTTGATAAGGGTGATAATGCTGTGTTAGCGGAACCATTAGCAATCCGCACAGCATTGTTGCGTCCCAATGCCAATCTCCGTAACAATGAAAAATTTGAGGCTGATTGTGGGAGTTCTAGGGCCACGAGCGGAATAAAATTTATATTTTCGTAATCAGTGCTGGGTCAGCGTTCGATTGATACCCGTTTTACCAAATTTAATGTTCGGCAAGCCTGTCAAAAATAACCGTCAAATTGTCTGTAGCCAAATGGAAATTGTGACGTGCTACAATTTCACTTAGGCGTGAGATATGCCTGTGTCGATACCATATAGAACACGATGGTGAAACACATGTTTAGTCATAGTCACAATTTATACAATCTCTGTCAATTTCTCGTGCTCCCACTGAGAGCCTCCCACGCCCCCAGGTTGAGAACCACTGGTGTAAATGATGTCGCACTCAGTCAATATCGATTATTGCCAACATTTTGATCAAATCATAGTGGTTGCTAAAAGAACCTATTCGAGTAATAAGATTCTTATGATTGGATACTGCAGCGATCGTATCAATATACCAACTACGTCCATTCATCGGGCAAAACTTTGCATATTCGATCATGTCGTTTTTGCGCTTATCATATTTTATATCAAGTAATCAGAGAGCTAAGCCTTGAAATATTCGGTTAGCTATTGATACAGATTAACGCAGAAATGCTTTCAAACCTGCAACACCATCCCCATCCTGGTGATATCGATCTTCATCAGCCATTGAAGTGATATGTCTTTCGAAGAATATTTCATCGATAAAATAGCAAAGCAATTGCTTAGAGATATCTGAAATATCGAAACAGCAACTTTTAGCTCGAAAATTTCATAGGCAAAATCTGAAAGTATTCGCCGGTGGCATCGTAGTTTAGTGTTGAATTATAGATAACTAACCTACTGATAGATACGCAACACCCGTCGTCACGCTTACTTGCCCGGAGGAAATTACTGCTCAGCAATCTAAACTAGGCTTACCATACGTCCTCTTTTAAGAGGAATTGTCCTCTTTTTTGACTTTTTTGAAAGTGTCCTCGGAGGACGCCCTTTTGTCCTCTTTTTTGAAAATTTAGGTCAGATTTAGAGCAAATTGCGAATAATATGCCGTAAATTAGCACAGAAGTGACGATACGGCGGGTATTTCGGAGTGAAAAAGGGTGATTTTAGCTCTGAGCGAAAAGATGACCTTTTTTTTTAGTCATCATGTGGAGAGAATGGCAGAGGCAATGTGGAGAGAAAAACGATATTTTGAGTTCTGAGCAGAAAAGATGAATTTTTTTTTTTTAGTCAACCGATCACAAAGTGGGAAAAATTCACCGTTTTTTGACAATTCTACTCCGGTTTTGCAAGTTGCAAATTTCTGAAAAAAGTGTCCTCTCTTTAGATTTCCAAAATATGGTAAGCCTATACCAGGGGTGGGCAAACTTTTGAGCTGGCGGGCCGCATTCAACATCTGAATCCATTCGCGGGCCGCACTATATAAAATTGGGATTATAAACCAAAACGCAATATTGGTATTTGATTATATAGTGAGGACATGGAGATAATATATATGCTTATTTAAAACAATCCAAACATTGCTTTGATGATATCAGATCAAAAAACAGTGGCGAGATTTCATAGGCGGGTCGACCTCAATAACCAATTTTTCAAAACTATAGATAGAGGATTGAAATTTAAATCTGTGAGCAGCGATCTGTTCGTAGATTTACTAATTTCACTTTTGGTTCAGTCCCAGGCAACGTTCCCTCTAAGCTGCGCACGTGCGCAAATGCGCAGTCCTGACGCGGTCTCTGCGCACAGAAAATCTAAGTTGCGCACAAATAATCCGAAGTGATGACCTTTTTTAGTCGTTACGCACTGTTGTCCAAGGGTCTGCGCAGGAAAATGTGGGAGTGTGCGCAGACGTGTGAAAAATTAGAGGGAACATTGGTTCCAGGACACACAATGCTGACACCATCGTAACCATGTTAGCTTCAAACACGCTTCTATTATGTGTAGATAAAATATAAATAGCCTGATTCTACGCATACAGAGAACGAATCTACCTATAAGACACGCGCGAAACTTTTTTTATAAGCACATCACTGAACTAATTAAACGTTGGAGTGGCCAATCTGAAATCCCACTCGTGATCCAAATTATGTCAATCTCGTTTAGGATTTCTGTGATATTTAGCAGTTGAAAGTTTTCAGACTGCGTGGACCTTTAGATCGGGTTGTCGCGCAAGAAATTAAACATAAAAATGATATAGGAAGTATTTACCTTAGAACAGTGGTTCTTATACTTTTTAAGACACGCCTTCCCCCCTTATGATGGTAATAAATTTCGCGTCGCCATTGTCGTCATATCACAAAACGCAACCAGAATGTTAGCAAACCGAACAGATAGTTTGATGGCATGGAAAGGTGACGACTGTGGATGAGAGATTTTAAAATATGAATTTCAGACTAAATACAGAGCAATAATATTGAATGGAATGTTAATCGCACCGAGCGCGAATTTTTTTTTTTCAGTTGAGCTCAGCGTCGCGCCTCCCTTCAAATGCTTGCACGCCACCTAGGACGGTGCACCACCCAGTTTTGAGAACCACTTCCAAATACTTATCGTGGTGAAATGTACTAAGAAAAAGTTCAAATCAAGTCCCTGCATTAATTCGATTTTTAGTTTGCATTTTATCAATATTTTTAATAAGTTTCTTTAGACTCTCGCGGGCCACACAGATCGGTGTGGAGGGCCGCATGCGGCCCGCGGGCCATAGTTTGCCCACCCTTGGCCTATACTAAACGCTACATAATTGCTAGTCCCATAGCTGACGACTCGCGTGCTTATAAAGGGCCATTGTTATGGTCACTGTGCTGCGTCGCTGCGATTGTTTAAAACAATGCCGATTTTCAGACTTTGACGTGTATTTCAAGAGGGTTCCATTAATGTGTATTTTCGGAATCAGTGCGACAGTAGCTTTCAAATAAGATCAACTTTGTTTAATTTAAGCACGCGGGTCGTCAGCTATGGGATTAGCAATTATGTTGCGTTCAGATTGCTGAGCAGTAATTTCCTCCGGGCAAGCAAGCGTGACGATGGGTGTTGCGTATCTATCCGTAGGTTAGTTATCAATAGTTGAATCATTGCGACAATGAGCTAAAATATAAAAACCAGTGGAAAACTAGACGGACAATACAGTATTAGAGGATTGCATTTAAATCAAAAATTGATTTCAAACAAACATGTTTAAAACAATGCCCTTGATTAAAACATGTCTTTTATTTTTTTTTGTTTTTTTTTAATCCATGACGTCACGACCATTCAATTTTGACGTCATAGTGGATTGACATTAATAATAATTGAACATATAGGGTAAATATAGCTCCGTGGACGAAATATATGTACTATTGCTGTTAAATAGAGTATTTTGAGGGTTCCAACCATCCCATATCGATATACGTCGGTTATATCGGGTGGTAATTGTCCGTAGGCTTGTACAACACGTTTTTTGGAAAGTATTTACACAATTAGGGCATAATTTTACAACTAAAAACAAAACATTTCAAAAGGCCATTGTCTAAAACACTGTTTAAAACATGTTTTAAACAAAGTTTGTCAAAACACAGTTTGTTTTCAGTGCAACCCTAACGAAGCAAATAGTGGGTGGTTCAAATTTTGCTTCCGGCACGTTTTTCTGCCGATTTATATGTAATGATCACACGCTAGCTGTTTAATTAGCCGATAGCGATGTGAGACTCGGGTTATCTTGAGGCCTATTCCGTCGCCGCACGAAAAAGATTTTCAGTTGACCGCTTCTTCGCGGCCCCTTCAGACGCTTTCGCGCCCCCCCCCCCCCAGGTTGAGAACCACTGCATTAGATAGAAAGAAATGGTAGGCAAAAACACGCGAACAGTTCTCATAGCATATTCCCGTGCGTGCCTGCAAGCTACATATTTGCGTTCTATGATGTCATTGATATGGTCGCGTTCACATACAACAGGGACGGTCAACCTTTCTTGTCGGCGGGCCGGATATGGAAAATGAATTACTTGGCGGGCCTATTGCAGAATATATACATTAATCGCGTATTTATCCACCGATACAGGTAATAAATCGTATTTAATGTATACGTCAAGTTTAAAGCATAGAGACTAAAGTCAGTATTTAAAGAACTTATCAACAATGTAGCTGTTGAAGTCAATCAGACATCTGTGATCGGTCAAAATCGTCAACGAATTTTTAAACTATCGCTGCATGATGTCGTATGTAGAAACCGCTAGTAATGCCTTAAACATCAGTTAGCGTTTATTGGAACGCAGCCTTGTCTCATTAGTGTTCATGGTCAAAAATGTATGTAGACTCGAACAGGGCATGTATAGTTTCATGACCATCTTTCTCATGTTGGCAAGCTTAGCTTTATCGTGTGACGCATAAAATTCGTCAAGAGTTTCAGATTAGAATTTCACTTTCAGGTAGAAACTCTCTGCGGGACGCTCTAAATCCCTTCGCAGGCCGGATCCGGCCCGCGGGCCGTATGTTGCCCGTTCCTGACATAGAACCTTTCAAAAACGTTCACGTTCACTCGAACCAGAACCTTTCAGGGGTTCGCACGATCCCTAGTTTTGCAGAAATAATATACAACAAATTTAACTGAACTTATACTAACTCTACGATTTTATAAATAGCTCTGTAGCTCACCTCAAAATACTCCTGTGACCCACCGGTTGAAAACCCTGGCATAGTCACTCTGTAACACTATTTGACTAGCATCTTAAAATTGTGAAATGTCATCACGTATTATTAACAATATGCATGCATCGTAATGCACTTCGTCATCACCAACATTATTTACGGACCTGTAGAAAATGTATTCTTGCTGTAGGCGCTCCATTCTACAAAACGTGTAGAAATTGGGCATACGTAAAGTGGCTATACCAGTGGTTCTCAACTAGTGTGGCCCATGCGCATTTTTGAGCTGGCCGCACGTCATGAAATAAGTGAAAGTTTCGTTCTGTTTTGTCCTATGTTACTGCCAAACAATTGCTCATATCGCTAAATTATGCGTAGCCTACGTCAAGCTGTTCGTCTGACTCTTACAATGAGGAGGAGTGAAACGTCTGACTTCTACAATGTCCAAGTGGAAAATGTAGGGTACGACGGCGTCTTACTCCCCACACGTACTTCTGTACTGACAACAACAATTTGAATATATAATAACTGGAAGATTAGGCTGGCGTAACCGAGTATTATAAGGATCTCATATGCCATTTGACGTTGAAAGGATATCCAGCAGTAAACCCTTATTAAAGTGTATTTGATTTAGTTACACTGCCCGACGATAGGTCACTTTATTGTAACGCTCAGGTTCTATCATACCATTCCAGATTGTGAATAACGCCGCCATGCACCTATAGCTGATGACGTAAGCATGCAAGCTCAGATCGCGCCACACTACGATTTCCAGGACTATAATAATGGGAACAAACTAAGTAAAGGTATACGCCTATCATTATTCACCTATTCTGAAATTCGCTAGGTCTATGCTAGTCCGTCGTCGCTCAGCGAGGAGACCTATTTCTTGCCCTTATACCAGGGGTCGCCAACTCAAAATAGGTCGCTGGCCACTTTTCGAAATTCGTAGAGGCCACGGGCCGCATGACTTCAATATCGAGATAAAAATAGACAACGCAGTTTAAAAGCCACGTTCTGATAACTCTACGTAAGTACAACGCAGATCAATGGCGACGGTCATAGTTACCATAAAAAATATATTTCATTGTAGAAATACAAATACAACAAAAACCATGATCACACTCATTCTATTTTGAACTGTGAGCTGCGCACGATACCAGACAACACTCTTCATTAACTTCAGCAGATGATGGCCAACCGCTTTGCTATTCACGGCCGCATTTTGATTACTTATGTTGGCTACGGCCGCATTCCAGTACATAGTCGTATTGAGCTAACTAGATGCCAAATATCCATGTTAAACTGTCCATGTCCATTGCCGGTGAACTCCTGACTCTAACATTTGCTCATCTCGGGTTACTATATGCCATACTATATGCCATACGTATTTGGAGTATTTGTGACGTCATTGTGCCACGAAACCGAAGTTCACTGTTCATTAGAGTTGTTCAAAAATAGCTTTTTGGTCATTGATTGGTGGATAATCCGAGAATTATCAACGTTAAAGTCAAATAAATTCGCTTCTACTAGACGGAGCTGAGTGAAATTTGTTTTGCATCGTTAATGAATACACCTCAACAATTTCAAAAGGGTTAACAGAAAAATTTTAATTTTGTTTTTCAAATTTTTTCTGATAAATTAAAATTTTCAATTGACTTCCAGAAAATATGTTGTTTCTGAACAACACTACTGTACATCGGAGTCGCCATTTTCCACAGTGGTTCGAATCCAGTTTCGGATAAACTTCTATGTTTCGGAGGTTTATCTGGTCCCCTCGTCGCTAACCTCGTTGCGATTGCAGTGCATTAAAAAGCCCATGAGAGCGAAGGTGAGAGTAGTGATATGGTCTGGGTTATACGCCCGCCAATCCCAGAAGGCCACGTCGCCTTAATTGCCACGCCTACATTGCCACATCATCCGCCCATTGCCGCACCTATAGGACACCCCTTGCCACATCATCCGCCCATTGCCGCACCTATAGCACGCCCATTGCCGCACCTATAGCACACCTATTGCCACATCATCAGCCCATTGCCACATAACCTGCCACATTCATCTGTGCCACATCATCAAGCGCCACGCCTATAGTGCCACATCATCCATCCATTGCTATATCATCGCTGCATTGATTGCCGCATCTTGATACTTTTCTCAGATATTGTATTATGTGTATTTAGGACTAATATCATCCGTCCATATTTTTTAAACTTTATTTTATGTGTACAAGTTACGGTTTCTGCAGTTTCCACATTTTACGACTTATGATTGCCGCGTCAAATCTTACCTTAGCTAGAATCGACAGATTTTCTATTATGTGTATTTAGGACTATGTATTTAAATTCCTATTCAGATTATACATAAATGCGAAAACTATGATGTCTATGCAAGGCTATATTCTCCGGATGATATTATTAATATCAAAATTCTACACATCATCACTAATTACTTAATATAAAATCCGATTTTGAGCGCTGCGACTTGATAATATGAATCCCTACGCTTCTGATGCATGATTTTTTGCGATAAGGACCCAGGTAACATTCAGAGTCTGCAACGATTGTTTGGATATACATTATAGCAATACCCCACTAAACTATAGACGGTTATATTACTCTATTGGTCAGAGATAACTCATCCTTCCATATTTTTAAACTTGATTTTACGTATACAAGTTACGCTCTCTGCAGCCCCACATTTTACGAATTATTTTCATTAGACGCAGGCAAGCGATTCTCCAGTTCGGAGGTACGGAAACAAATCACTCGCATGTGCGCGTTCCGAATAGTCTTGTAGAATTTTCTAAAGTCGTAACAGCTTAGTAGCATATACGCGAATCCCAAGGTGAAAATAATCGAACGAACTATAGCCGCAGGCGTGCGATTCGCAGGGCTTTATTTATACAAACACTTTCGATGCCTGTACGCGAACCCCAGCGTTATAACGATTAGGTCTAATTAGCACGTTCTGAAGCCGTAAATTTAGTCAACATCATTGAGATGTCCATGATTTAAATATGGTGATCGAGTGTGACAATAGCACTCGTCAAGGTTAGACAAACATAACCTTAAACTACTCTCTACTTCACAAAATATAAAGAACGAACACCTTCGCCGCAGGTACGCGATCCCCGACGTTATAATGATAGTGCCAAATTAGCCGCATGAAAGCGAGTCTAATGAATATAACGACAGACACCAAGTTAGTTGAAAAGTAAAACTAATCGTGACCGATGCAAGACGGATTGAAACAGCGCTTTCGCTCGATTCTTGTAGTGACCACATTTCATACGGTTCAGTCCTTTTCATGTCACTAGAATAAGGGTGAATAAACCGACGGTGAAACGCCGCCGACGTCTTATAACGTAATAATGTAAGCTGCGTCGGGTGCTGCTATAATGTTAGGAGCGAATATAGTAGAAAGTCCACGTCTGGACACCTGTAAGCAGCTGCGCATACTACCGTAGTAAAACGCATAGCAGAATTCACGCAAAAGTCGATATTGCTTTGTGATGATTTTGATGTTGTTCCATAGCGATTGGGAATATAGGACTCCTAATTCCTTAACTAACTACATAATCCCTAGTAACGTAGTCAGACGCATAACGGAATTTACGCAAATCGGTATTGCTCTGCGATAATTTTGACCACTATGTTTTGATAATAACTTGCTTCCGAGAAATAGATAACATTCATTATACGTTAGATGATACTTTTCCTTTATATTCTATTATGTGTATTTAGGGCTAATGCGACATCACTATGTTGGCGACAGGCCTGATTTGAACACGCTAATTTTGCAAATTAAACTTATCACCCACCACGAACACTCAATGAAGAGCACCCTGGAGCACCCACATAAATGCTCCACAATTTGTGACGTATAATATACTGAGCATATAATAAGCTGACAAAACTGATACTTGAGTACTCCGAAATGAACAAGTATTTTACCTTTACACGACGTTTTTGTAAAATGAATACTAATGGTACGCGAATGATCATAGACTAAGCTTGCTTTCAGAGTTGGAAACTAAATGCATATGAAAATTTAACTATGTTTTCCCCTCACGCATCAGATGTAGGCCTACTCAAGTGTTTATGAGGCGGCGAATAGTTCGAAGGTTGTTGGTATGCAAGGACGTCACATAGAATTGTGGAGTTTTCTGTAAACTATAATCCAGTGATCTATTTTCAATCACTATACTTTTATTAATCTAAACTAAGTACTGTTAGTAGGTAAATCCTAGAAAAGTATCCTCTGATAAAAGCAGGAGTAATTCGTTATCTGTGAAATAAATAGATAGCGCGCAATATGAGCGGTGTTACGATGACTGACAAATACTTTGAATTAATGCATAGAAGTAGCGATTTCGAACTACGTAAAAAGTTAGTCGAGCTCACGCATTTTCCATTTTCAAAAGTCGACGTTTTTTGTAAAATGAATAATAATTTTAATAAAAAATAAAAAACAGCGAAAAATTACATTTTATCTCGGAACGCAACAAGAAAAATCGTATGAACTTGTAAACTACTTATTTATGACATAATAATAATTCTACTTGTACACTTATTCACATTTTATAACACTTTTAGTAATACTTAACGGTTTCAGTTTTAAATAAAACTCGGAATATAAACTAATCGAAAAATTCGGTAACCAATTTCGCGTAGGCTATGCATACAGATGAGGGAAGTTACATCAACGCGTGTTAACTAGTTGTATTATGTAGCTTGTAATTCATGCAAGTTTCGAAACTTCTACACCGAGTCTTTTTAAAGTAGATAGAAACGAAAAACAATTACGCCTAGGCTATGCATACAAATGAGGAAAGTTCCATCAACGCGTGTTAACTAGTTGTATCGAGTTATCGAATGAGTTTTTTCCTTACATCAAAACAACTAGAATGTGTAACTACATTAAAAAACGTTCCTAACCCTTAACGCACCCGCGATAAATCGTACAAGCAACAAGTTTCGAGTAATCGAAATCGCGCCCCCTGAATTCAAAGCTTATTTCGAGATCTAAGCTACTTTGAAAATGAGGATCCTAGGATTTGCTTGAGTTTCATCTATATTTTACAATGCGTTTTCGCGTTCCAGAATGACTTATGTCAATGAAAAATAGCCATTGATCATGGTTTTGTTTTTGTCGCGACGCCGGTGAATTTTATAGTTCTTGTAAAAAGTTGTTTGTACACAATATATGTTTAAAGTAAGTCCTACGCATTCATGATTTCGTCCGAGTTCGTATTTTAGTAATATATACTAATTTACGATAGCGCGTTTGTAACTTGTGCAAGTACAGGAATATCATAGTTCTTGAACCGTGCTCAATGCTTAATAGAGCATTTTTGCTATTTTTCATCGCCATAAGTCATTCTGGACCGCGTAAACGCATCGTACGATATAGATGAAAGTTATGCAAATCCTAGGATTCTCATTTTCAAAGTAGCTAAGATCTCGAAATAAGCTCTGACTTGCTATTCTCCTCAAAGCATGGAATTATCAAGAGTATCACCTTCGATCACTGAAGAAACGGATGAAATTATATTCGAAGCATATTCCTTGACCAGGAATTTTATCATGTACGAACTCGACGGCTCATGCGTTAAGGTAAATACGAAAGCAGAGAGAACCTTACGTCGAGTTGGGGATGAAATATTCGAGCGACATCGAACTGTCCTAAACGCAGTCTCCAAACGTCTCCGCTATTTGCACTTTTTCACATTTTATAACACCTTAAGTAGTACTTAACAGTTTTAGTTTTAAATAAAATACGGATTATAAACTAATCGAAAAATTTGGTTTTTGCGTGCATCTGTTTTGCGGGAGCGTATAGCACGTACCTATACATAGTCCACTTTAATAACTGAATTACCATGCTTAACATTGAATCCCAACTCTAAACTTGATACGTAGATGTAGGACATTATGGCAATGCACCATGCTAAATTTCATCACACATCTAATGATGGAACACCTTTAAAACTAACGCAGTCGAATACCGACTTTTACGCGTATCTGTTTTGCGTGAACTTAGCATATACCTATACATAGTCAATTTTAATAGCAGAATTACCGTGTTAAACATTGAATTCCCACCTTGAAAGTTGGTACGCGGTTATAGGACATTATAAAAATGCACCATACCAAATCCCATCAGACATTTCATGATGGAACAACTTTAAAACTAACGCGGCTCTACATCGACTTTTTGCGTACATCTGTTTTGCGGGAGCGTATAGCACGTACCCATACATAGCCAACTTTAATAACGGAATTACCATGCATTGAATCCCAACTCTAAACTTGATACGTAGTTGTAGGGCATTATGGCTATGCACCATGCGAAATTTCATCACACATCTAATGATGGAACACCTTTGAAACTATCGCAGTCGAATACCGACTTTTACGCATATCTGTTTTTCGTGAACATAGCATATACCCATACATAGTCAATTTTAATAACAGAATTAGCATGCTAAACATTAAATTCTCACCTTGAACGTTGGTACGCAGTTGTAGGACATAATAACAATGCACCATACCAAATTTCGTCAGACATTTCATGATGTAACACCTTCAAAACCAACGCAGTTCTATACAGACTTTTGGCTAAATCTGTTTTTCCGTAGCGTAGCACGTACCTAAACATAGTCAACTTTATTAACGGAATTACCATGTTAATATTCGACTCCCTACCTTGAAACTCGGTACGCAGTTGTAAGACATTATGACAATGCACCATGTCAAATTTTGCAAGTACTTTATCTTTACACGACGTTTTTTGTAAAATGAATACTAATTTTATTGAAAAAATAAAAAATGAAAAAGAGCGAAAAATTACATTATATCCCGGAACGCAACAAGAAAAATCGTATGAATTTGTAAACTACTTGTTCATGACATAATAATAATTCTACTTGTACACTTTTTCACATTTTATAACACTTTAAGTAATACTTAACAGTTTCAGTTTTAAATAAAAGACGGAATATAAACTAATCGAAAAATTCGGCAACCAATTTCGCGTAGGCTATGCATGCATACAAATGAGGAAAGTTACATCAACGCGTGTTAAAGTAGCTGTATCGAGTTATCGAATGATTTTCTCCTTACATCAAAACAACTAGAATGTATAACTAAATTAAAAAACGTATCTAAATGAGCTCCAGGGCATTGTGATTATGCTGCATACCAAATTTCATCACACATTTCATGATGGAACAACTTTAAAACTAACGCAGTTCTATAGCAACTTTTGCCTAAATCTGTTTTCGGTAGCGTGTACATATACATAGTCAGATTTAATAACAGAATTATCATGCTAATATGTGACTCCTCACCTTGAAACTTGGTACGTAGTTGTAGGACATTGTGATTATGCAGCATACCAAATTTCCTCACGCATTTCATAATGGAACAACTTTAAAACTAACGCGGTTCTACATCGACTTTTTGCGTACATCTGTTTTGCGTGGGGGCGTATAGCACGTACCTATACATAGTTAACTTTAACAACGGAATTACCATGCTTAACATTGAATCCCAACTCGAAACTTGATACGTAGTTGTAGAACATTATGGCAATGCACCATGCTAAATTTCATCACACATCTAATGATGGAACACCTTTAAAACTAACGCAGTCGAATACCGACTTTTACGCATATCTGTTTTGCGTGAACATAGCATATACCTATACATAGTCAATTTTAATAGCAGAATTACCGTGTTAAACATTGAATTCCCACCTTGAAAGTTGGTTCGCGGTTATAGGAGATTATAACAATGCACCATACCAAATCCCATCACACATTTCATGATGGAACAACTTTAAAACTAACGCTGCTCTACATCGACTTTTTGCGTACATCCGTTTTGTGGGAGCGTATAGCACGTAGCCTACCCATACATAGCCAACTTTAATAACGGAATTACCATGCTTAACATTGAATCCCAACTCGAAACTTGATACGTAGTTATAGGACATTATGGCAATTCACCATGCTAAATTTCATCACACATCTAATGATGGAACACCTTTGAAACTATCGCAGTCGAATACCAACTTTTACGCATATCTGTTTTTCGTGAACATAGCATATACCCATACATAGTCAATTTTAATAACAGAATTAGCATGCTAAACATTAAATTCTCACCTTGAACGTTGATACGCGGTTGTAGGACATAATAACAATGCACCATACCAAATTTCGTCAGACATTTCATGATGTAACACCTTTAAAACTAACGCAGTTCTATACCAACTTCGCGTGAATCTGTTTGCGGGAGCGTAGCACGTACCTATGCGTGATCAACTTTAGTGATGGAATTACATATGTAATTAAGTTTCAACACTTTTACAATGATTCGTCTTACTTCCTATAACATCCCACTCGAGAAAATGCGTCGTAAGATATAGATGAAACTAGCACAACTCATCAAGACCGCTGAAAACAGTACATTTCAACATTTAGTAGCAGTAAATTTCTAGTAAAGTACAAGACGTGATGATTTCCGAGTGAGTTAAAAAGTAAGTATTGCAGGTATAGTTTACCTGAAAACCGAATACTCTGAAATAGAAGTAGATGCAGTGTAAATAGTTAATCACTTGATTAAGTTTAGTGCAAGCAGATAAAACCTATACTTGAGTAGTACAAAATGCACGAGTACTTCGCTATCGCCTCCCTCCACGTAATAAGTGTCTACGGTTTAAGACTGCTTTTACCGATACTCGTCGGTTTCAGTTTTAGATAGAATTCGGAAACCAAATAATTTCATAAACATAAGCTAATTTAATGAATTTACTCGAATGTACTATGCCGCGCTGATAAGATTAATTATAATATACTTATCATGTTACAGCGATTTTTCTAGCGTAGAAAATCTTTAAAATGTAGTAAGCAGGCCAAATGAAGATATTCGTTGAGCTGAATAAACATAAAAAATACTCTAGACTACTTTATCGGTACTTTACAGTTACAGTTTTAGATAAAACTTGTCCCTTTCACCTATAATTACAACTCCTCGCTATCTAAACATGTTTAGAATATATTATTTGCGATGATACGAACCCGTGAAGTACTCAAGTTGCTTTTCGTAGGATATAGATGAAACTGACAACACTCACCAAGACCAGTGATCCCCTGAAAAAAGTAAATTGTAGCAGTAAAGTCCCACTAAAGTACAAGAAGTAATGATTTCCCAGTTAGTTAAAAAGTAAGTATTGAGGTATAGTTTGGTCGAAAAAGCGAAAAACTCTGAAATAGAAGTAGATGCAGTGTAAATAGGTAATCACTTCATTAAGTATAGCGCAAGCAGGCCAAACCTATATTTAAGTACTGCAAATGTACAAGTACTTCGCTATGTTCTCCTTCCACGTAAAAAGTGACTAGGTTTTAGAGTACTTTATCGGTACTCGACAGTTTCAGTGTTAGATAAAATTTGGTAAGACTTTAAATTTTAAAGTAGTTTGAGCTTACGTTTGTATCACCTTGACAAGTAACATTATCAGACATGAAAATGATACTATCACCGAATATAGAAGTTAACACGCGTCAATGTGTTTCGGAATTCACGAGAAATTGCTTACTAAGAGAAGTATATTGTTGTATACACAATAGTGGAGAGAATATTTAAAATGTAGTAAGCAGGCCGATGGGTATTCGTTTAGTTGTATAGGCATAAAAAACATTCCCGCGCGCTCTTAAACAAAACACTTCCTAACCCTACCACCTAATACTAAGACGCGCGCGGGAATGTTTTTTATGCCTATACAACTAAACGAATACCCATGGGCCTGCTTACTACATTTTAAATATTCTCTCCACTATTGTGTATACAACAATATACTTCTCTTAGTAAGCAATTTCTCGTGAATTCCGAAACACATTGACGCGTGTTAACTTCTATATTCGGTGATAGTATCATTTTCATGTCTGATAATGTTACTTGTCAAGGTGATACAAACGTAAGCTCAAACTACTTTAAAATTTAAAGTCTTACCAAATTTTATCTAACACTGAAACTGTCGAGTACCGATAAAGTACTCTAAAACCTAGTCACTTTTTACGTGGAAGGAGAACATAGCGAAGTACTTGTACATTTGCAGTACTTAAGTATAGGTTTGGCCTGCTTGCGCTATACTTAATGAAGTGATTACCTATTTACACTGCATCTACTTCTATTTCAGAGTTTTTCGCTTTTTCGACCAAACTATACCTCAATACTTACTTTTTAACTAACTGGGAAATCATTACTTCTTGTACTTTAGTGGGACTTTACTGCTACAATTTACTTTTTTCAGGGGATCACTGGTCTTGGTGAGTGTTGTCAGTTTCATCTATATCCTACGAAAAGCAACTTGAGTACTTCACGGGTTCGTATCATCGCAAATAATATATTCTAAACATGTTTAGATAGCGAGGAGTTGTAATTATAGGTGAAAGGGACAAGTTTTATCTAAAACTGTAACTGTAAAGTACCGATAAAGTAGTCTAGAGTATTTTTTATGTTTATTCAGCTCAACGAATATCTTCATTTGGCCTGCTTACTACATTTTAAAGATTTTCTACGCTAGAAAAATCGCTGTAACATGATAAGTATATTATAATTAATCTTATCAGCGCGGCATAGTACATTCGAGTAAATTCATTAAATTAGCTTATGTTTATGAAATTATTTGGTTTCCGAATTCTATCTAAAACTGAAACCGACGAGTATCGGTAAAAGCAGTCTTAAACCGTAGACACTTATTACGTGGAGGGAGGCGATAGCGAAGTACTCGTGCATTTTGTACTACTCAAGTATAGGTTTTATCTGCTTGCACTAAACTTAATCAAGTGATTAACTATTTACACTGCATCTACTTCTATTTCAGAGTATTCGGTTTTCAGGTAAACTATACCTGCAATACTTACTTTTTAACTCACTCGGAAATCATCACGTCTTGTACTTTACTAGAAATTTACTGCTACTAAATGTTGAAATGTACTGTTTTCAGCGGTCTTGATGAGTTGTGCTAGTTTCATCTATATCTTACGACGCATTTTCTCGAGTGGGATGTTATAGGAAGTAAGACGAATCATTGTAAAAGTGTTGAAACTTAATTACATATGTAATTCCATCACTAAAGTTGATCACGCATAGGTACGTGCTACGCTCCCGCAAACAGATTCACGCGAAGTTGGTATAGAACTGCGTTAGTTTTAAAGGTGTTACATCATGAAATGTCTGACGAAATTTGGTATGGTGCATTGTTATTATGTCCTACAACCGCGTATCAACGTTCAAGGTGAGAATTTAATGTTTAGCATGCTAATTCTGTTATTAAAATTGACTATGTATGGGTATATGCTATGTTCACGAAAAACAGATATGCGTAAAAGTTGGTATTCGACTGCGATAGTTTCAAAGGTGTTCCATCATTAGATGTGTGATGAAATTTAGCATGGTGAATTGCCATAATGTCCTATAACTACGTATCAAGTTTCGAGTTGGGATTCAATGTTAAGCATGGTAATTCCGTTATTAAAGTTGGCTATGTATGGGTAGGCTACGTGCTATACGCTCCCACAAAACGGATGTACGCAAAAAGTCGATGTAGAGCAGCGTTAGTTTTAAAGTTGTTCCATCATGAAATGTGTGATGGGATTTGGTATGGTGCATTGTTATAATCTCCTATAACCGCGAACCAACTTTCAAGGTGGGAATTCAATGTTTAACACGGTAATTCTGCTATTAAAATTGACTATGTATAGGTATATGCTATGTTCACGCAAAACAGATATGCGTAAAAGTCGGTATTCGACTGCGTTAGTTTTAAAGGTGTTCCATCATTAGATGTGTGATGAAATTTAGCATGGTGCATTGCCATAATGTTCTACAACTACGTATCAAGTTTCGAGTTGGGATTCAATGTTAAGCATGGTAATTCCGTTGTTAAAGTTAACTATGTATAGGTACGTGCTATACGCCCCCACGCAAAACAGATGTACGCAAAAAGTCGATGTAGAACCGCGTTAGTTTTAAAGTTGTTCCATTATGAAATGCGTGAGGAAATTTGGTATGCTGCATAATCACAATGTCCTACAACTACGTACCAAGTTTCAAGGTGAGGAGTCACATATTAGCATGATAATTCTGTTATTAAATCTGACTATGTATATGTACACGCTACCGAAAACAGATTTAGGCAAAAGTTGCTATAGAACTGCGTTAGTTTTAAAGTTGTTCCATCATGAAATGTGTGATGAAATTTGGTATGCAGCATAATCACAATGCCCTGGAGCTCATTTAGATACGTTTTTTAATTTAGTTATACATTCTAGTTGTTTTGATGTAAGGAGAAAATCATTCGATAACTCGATACAGCTACTTTAACACGCGTTGATGTAACTTTCCTCATTTGTATGCATGCATAGCCTACGCGAAATTGGTTGCCGAATTTTTCGATTAGTTTATATTCCGTCTTTTATTTAAAACTGAAACTGTTAAGTATTACTTAAAGTGTTATAAAATGTGAAAAAGTGTACAAGTAGAATTATTATTATGTCATGAACAAGTAGTTTACAAATTCATACGATTTTTCTTGTTGCGTTCCGGGATATAATGTAATTTTTCGCTCTTTTTCATTTTTTATTTTTTCAATAAAATTAGTATTCATTTTACAAAAAACGTCGTGTAAAGATAAAGTACTTGCAAAATTTGACATGGTGCATTGTCATAATGTCTTACAACTGCGTACCGAGTTTCAAGGTAGGCAGTCGAATATTAACATGGTAATTCCGTTAATAAAGTTGACTATGTTTAGGTACGTGCTACGCTACGGAAAAACAGATTTAGCCAAAAGTCTGTATAGAACTGCGTTGGTTTTGAAGGTGTTACATCATGAAATGTCTGACGAAATTTGGTATGGTGCATTGTTATTATGTCCTACAACTGCGTACCAACGTTCAAGGTGAGAATTTAATGTTTAGCATGCTAATTCTGTTATTAAAATTGACTATGTATGGGTATATGCTATGTTCACGAAAAACAGATATGCGTTTAAAAGTCGGTATTCGACTGCGATAGTTTCAAAGGTGTTCCATCATTAGATGTGTGATGAAATTTCGCATGGTGCATAGCCATAATGCCCTACAACTACGTATCAAGTTTAGAGTTGGGATTCAATGCATGGTAATTCCGTTATTAAAGTTGGCTATGTATGGGTACGTGCTATACGCTCCCGCAAAACAGATGTACGCAAAAAGTCGATGTAGAGCCGCGTTAGTTTTAAAGTTGTTCCATCATGAAATGTCTGATGGGATTTGGTATGGTGCATTTTTATAATGTCCTATAACCGCGTACCAACTTTCAAGGTGGGAATTCAATGTTTAACACGGTAATTCTGCTATTAAAATTGACTATGTATAGGTATATGCTAAGTTCACGCAAAACAGATACGCGTAAAAGTCGGTATTCGACTGCGTTAGTTTTAAAGGTGTTCCATCATTAGATGTGTGATGAAATTTAGCATGGTGCATTGCCATAATGTCCTACATCTACGTATCAAGTTTAGAGTTGGGATTCAATGTTAAGCATGGTAATTCAGTTATTAAAGTGGACTATGTATAGGTACGTGCTATACGCTCCCGCAAAACAGATGCACGCAAAAACCAAATTTTTCGATTAGTTTATAATCCGTATTTTATTTAAAACTAAAACTGTTAAGTACTACTTAAGGTGTTATAAAATGTGAAAAAGTGCAAATAGCGGAGACGTTTGGAGACTGCGTTTAGGACAGTTCGATGTCGCTCGAATATTTCATCCCCAACTCGACGTAAGGTTCTCTCTGCTTTCGTATTTACCTTAACGCATGAGCCGTCGAGTTCGTACATGATAAAATTCCTGGTCAAGGAATATGCTTCGAATATAATTTCATCCGTTTCTTCAGTGATCGAAGGTGATACTCTTGATAATTCCATGCTTTGAGGAGAATAGCAAGTCAGAGCTTATTTCGAGATCTTAGCTACTTTGAAAATGAGAATCCTAGGATTTGCATAACTTTCATCTATATCGTACGATGCGTTTACGCGGTCCAGAATGACTTATGGCGATGAAAAATAGCAAAAATGCTCTATTAAGCATTGAGCACGGTTCAAGAACTATGATATTCCTGTACTTGCACAAGTTACAAACGCGCTATCGTAAATTAGTATATATTACTAAAATACGAACTCGGACGAAATCATGAATGCGTAGGACTTACTTTAAACATATATTGTGTACAAACAACTTTTTACAAGAACTATAAAATTCACCGGCGTCGCGACAAAAACAAAACCATGATCAATGGCTATTTTTCATTGACATAAGTCATTCTGGAACGCGAAAACGCATTGTAAAATATAGATGAAACTCAAGCAAATCCTAGGATCCTCATTTTCAAAGTAGCTTAGATCTCGAAATAAGCTTTGAATTCAGGGGGCGCGATTTCGATTACTCGAAACTTGTTGCTTGTACGATTTATCGCGGGTGCGTTAAGGGTTAGGAACGTTTTTTAATGTAGTTACACATTCTAGTTGTTTTGATGTAAGGAAAAAACTCATTCGATAACTCGATACAACTAGTTAACACGCGTTGATGGAACTTTCCTCATTTGTATGCATAGCCTAGGCGTAATTGTTTTTCGTTTCTATCTACTTTAAAAAGACTCGGTGTAGAAGTTTCGAAACTTGCATGAATTACAAGCTACATAATACAACTAGTTAACACGCGTTGATGTAACTTCCCTCATCTGTATGCATAGCCTACGCGAAATTGGTTACCGAATTTTTCGATTAGTTTATATTCCGAGTTTTATTTAAAACTGAAACCGTTAAGTATTACTAAAAGTGTTATAAAATGTGAATAAGTGTACAAGTAGAATTATTATTATGTCATAAATAAGTAGTTTACAAGTTCATACGATTTTTCTTGTTGCGTTCCGAGATAAAATGTAATTTTTCGCTGTTTTTTATTTTTTATTAAAATTATTATTCATTTTACAAAAAACGTCGACTTTTGAAAATGGAAAATGCGTGAGCTCGACTAACTTTTTACGTAGTTCGAAATCGCTACTTCTATGCATTAATTCAAAGTATTTGTCAGTCATCGTAACACCGCTCATATTGCGCGCTATCTATTTATTTCACAGATAACGAATTACTCCTGCTTTTATCAGAGGATACTTTTCTAGGATTTACCTACTAACAGTACTTAGTTTAGATTAATAAAAGTATAGTGATTGAAAATAGATCACTGGATTATAGTTTACAGAAAACTCCACAATTCTATGTGACGTCCTTGCATACCAACAACCTTCGAACTATTCGCCGCCTCATAAACACTTGAGTAGGCCTACATCTGATGCGTGAGGGGAAAACATAGTTAAATTTTCATATGCATTTAGTTTCCAACTCTGAAAGCAAGCTTAGTCTATGATCATTCGCGTACCATTAGTATTCATTTTACAAAAACGTCGTGTAAAGGTAAAATACTTGTTCATTTCGGAGTACTCAAGTATCAGTTTTGTCAGCTTATTATATGCTCAGTATATTATACGTCACAAATTGTGGAGCATTTATGTGGGTGCTCCAGGGTGCTCTTCATTGAGTGTTCGTGGTGGGTGATAAGTTTAATTTGCAAAATTAGCGTGTTCAAATCAGGCCTGTCGCCAACATAGTGATGTCGCATTAGCCCTAAATACACATAATAGAATATAAAGGAAAAGTATCATCTAACGTATAATGAATGTTATCTATTTCTCGGAAGCAAGTTATTATCAAAACATAGTGGTCAAAATTATCGCAGAGCAATACCGATTTGCGTAAATTCCGTTATGCGTCTGACTACGTTACTAGGGATTATGTAGTTAGTTAAGGAATTAGGAGTCCTATATTCCCAATCGCTATGGAACAACATCAAAATCATCACAAAGCAATATCGACTTTTGCGTGAATTCTGCTATGCGTTTTACTACGGTAGTATGCGCAGCTGCTTACAGGTGTCCAGACGTGGACTTTCTACTATATTCGCTCCTTGTTTGTTTGTTTGTTTTGGGGTATTCATGGTGTTTGTCGACTACTATGGTCATTTACACCAGGCCGATATTCTTCTTATTTTCCGTAACTGCCGACTTATAGCACGGCCCACCTCTAGGCTTTTGTAAGACACCGCTGACGCGGATGAGGTGGCGAGGAGGAGCCTAGGTAAACCTCCAACACTTAGGTATCGGAATTCGGAAGTCGACCTCGGTCGGACTCGAACCCGCACCCATTGGTGTTGCAGCCGCGGATTATACCACTGCGCTATCTCGCCACATATTCGCTCCTAACATTATAGCAGCACCCGACGCAGCTTACATTATTACGTTATAAGACGTCGGCGGCGTTTCACTGTCGGTTTATTCACCCTTATTCTAGTGACATGAAAAGGACTGAACCGTATGAAATGTGGTCACTACAAGAATCGAGCGAAAGCGCTGTTTCAATCCGTCTTGCATCGGTCACGATTAGTTTTACTTTTCAACTAACTTGGTGTCTGTCGTTATATTCATTAGACTCGCTTTCATGCGGCTAATTTGGCACTATCATTATAACGTCGGGGATCGCGTACCTGCGGCGAAGGTGTTCGTTCTTTATATTTTGTGAAGTAGAGAGTAGTTTAAGGTTATGTTTGTCTAACCTTGACGAGTGCTATTGTCACACTCGATCACCATATTTAAATCATGGACATCTCAATGATGTTGACTAAATTTACGGCTTCAGAACGTGCTAATTAGACCTAATCGTTATAACGCTGGGGTTCGCGTACAGGCATCGAAAGTGTTTGTATAAATAAAGCCCTGCGAATCGCACGCCTGCGGCTATAGTTCGTTCGATTATTTTCACCTTGGGATTCGCGTATATGCTACTAAGCTGTTACGACTTTAGAAAATTCTACAAGACTATTCGGAACGCGCACATGCGAGTGATTTGTTTCCGTACCTCCGAACTGGAGAATCGCTTGCCTGCGTCTAATGAAAATAATTCGTAAAATGTGGGGCTGCAGAGAGCGTAACTTGTATACGTAAAATCAAGTTTAAAAATATGGAAGGATGAGTT
This sequence comes from Botryllus schlosseri, assembly GCF_051294905.1. Taxonomy (NCBI): domain Eukaryota; kingdom Metazoa; phylum Chordata; class Ascidiacea; order Stolidobranchia; family Styelidae; genus Botryllus; species Botryllus schlosseri. The sequence continues at coordinate 3,903,544 of NC_137244.1, read as the reverse complement.
ATCTCTGACCAATAGAGTAATATAACCGTCTATAGTTTAGTGGGGTATTGCTATAATGTATATCCAAACAATCGTTGCAGACTCTGAATGTTACCTGGGTCCTTATCGCAAAAAATCATGCATCAGAAGCGTAGGGATTCATATTATCAAGTCGCAGCGCTCAAAATCGGATTTTATATTAAGTAATTAGTGATGATGTGTAGAATTTTGATATTAATAATATTATCCGGAGAATATAGCCTTGCATAGACATCATAGTTTTCGCATTTATGTATAATCTGAATAGGAATTTAAATACATAGTCCTAAATACACATAATAGAAAATCTGTCGATTCTAGCTAAGGTAAGATTTGACGCGGCAATCATAAGTCGTAAAATGTGGAAACTGCAGAAACCGTAACTTGTACACATAAAATAAAGTTTAAAAAATATGGACGGATGATATTAGTCCTAAATACACATAATACAATATCTGAGAAAAGTATCAAGATGCGGCAATCAATGCAGCGATGATATAGCAATGGATGGATGATGTGGCACTATAGGCGTGGCGCTTGATGATGTGGCACAGATGAATGTGGCAGGTTATGTGGCAATGGGCTGATGATGTGGCAATAGGTGTGCTATAGGTGCGGCAATGGGCGTGCTATAGGTGCGGCAATGGGCGGATGATGTGGCAAGGGGTGTCCTATAGGTGCGGCAATGGGCGGATGATGTGGCAATGTAGGCGTGGCAATTAAGGCGACGTGGCCTTCTGGGATTGGCGGGCGTATAACCCAGACCATATCACTACTGGTGAGTCGTGCCAAAAAAGTCGGCAGCAAATATTCAAGATGCGGACGCACGAAAAACGAGAGTAACCGATGGTGGGAGAGCGCGAGCATGGAAGTATGACACAAAAATACCGCAAAGACATCTAACTTACTGAAATTGCCATGCTGGGTGCAAACGACCTTATATGCGATGAGCGCCAATGCTGTGAATAAAACAAACAAGCAAACACATTTCCAATGGGTGAAAATGAGTCCATCACGCCAATCCTTACGGGGATACATCCTTAGTGTTAAGTCGGTTTTGTTTTTGTGTATTCCCTAGATATCTAAAAAAAGTGGTACACGAAAATACATTTACTCATTTGGCTCTGAATGTAGTTTGCGTGGCACTCAGTGAATAGGTTGATGGTAGCTCTGCGTTGCCTTGATCCTATTCTTCCCACAAAGGCACGGACTTGTTTAATAAACCGGATTTTGTCTATTCCAATTCAAGAGAGAAGCTATGCTCATCTCAAGAACTGGAATAGTTGTTTTAAAATTGTCTTGGAAAGAAGGTCTCTATGTTCTACTGAAATCAATGTGTTGTTCCATGCATTTTATATGACTGTCTGTCTGTATTTGACCGGTATGATCGTGGTGGATTTTATTATAACTAACACGGTAATGAAAACATATTGTCAAATTGTGGTGTCTTACAACACATGGGTCAATATGTCTGCCATAAAGCAACAATGGTGCAGGTAAAGATAGGGTTAATAGCGGTTGTAAGCTGCATCAGCGAGAGGGTCAAGGCGCGGCAATAAAGGATAAATGAGTCTGCAGCTGAAGTGCGAAAAGTGTATCTTTTGAAGCCTATGTTGGCATCGAAAGCGTATGATACGCCAGGCGATCGCTTCCCATATTGTTTACTGGGACGAATATCCTGTCAGCGGTATTTGTTAACGTGACTCATGCGCGACACTGAGTCAGCCAGAAATATGTCTATGTTTCATTCATGTAGGTGTTGGCGATTCTAGATCGAACTTTGTACTTATCGTGAATAAATCAAGGTCGGTACGCTTGTATAATGACGTTCGCTGGAGTTTCATCAGATAGTCACTGGCACAGTGTTGTAAATCGTAGCTGACAGTTTTTTTTTGGAGCAGTACGTAAAATTGAAAATCATTCATCCCTTCATCCAAAGGATTTGCAAACGTTGATTGGAAAATGCAATCCACCACGATTATAATCAGCTAACTATTTGCCGCGAATCGAGCTCTTCCCGGGACCGCTTCGTGTTCGATGTAAAATACGAGATATACTGCTCTAATACGCGCTTTCTCGTTTGTAATCTGTTCCGTGTATTATTGTCCGCTTGATACACTCGCATTCTGTAACTGTCCACATAATTTCAATTGTGAGCGTCTGATTCAACTAGTCACTCATGCGCCACATTGTACTTTGAATTGCATTCTCATTCGTTCGGTCATATCTCATGGTGGGCAGCACAATAAAACATTGCATTAAATGTGGGTCGCGGACTGAAAAAAGTTGGGACCGTAGGCCCCGTTGGGACACACTGACTTGAAATGCCTAGTCAGTTGTGTTTACATCCAGTATAGCCTATGAGCAGGCAGTGTTATTTTTGGTATTTTTCAGATTTTACTTTTGGTGATTTTGGCATCGCCATGAATTCATATTTATAAACTCGAACTTGGTCTTTCTCATGAAACGGAAGTCACATAACATGCAGTATCCACACTCTGCCACCAAACAGAGATATTTAAATCCGAATTGAAAACGATGTTGGACACCAAATTTATCCTATACAAAACCGATTTCTTCTGCAATATCTATTCCAGCGGTTCTCAACCGGGGATCCACGGACCCCTGGGGGTCCGTGAAGCATTTTCAGGGGGTCCGCGAAGCCTCAAAATATTTGATAACCTAATTTGTATTTTTGTTAATTCGGAAAATCACGAGGCAGTTTCGCTTCATTACTAGTAAAACTCCAGAACTCACACACACAGAATGGCCATCTCAGATGAAATATCCTACTGTGCAGACTAAATTTAATTGCTAAATTGCCAATCGCCCACTGAATCAAAAATTTTGCTGTTTAGAGATGTTTTGTTCGGGATTATGGGAACGAAAAGTTGGATGAGTAAGGTCAATCACGGTGACTCCAAAATGTTTACAGAAATCCACTTTCGCCTGTGATACACAACCATTTTTTTAAAATAACTTCAAAATAAGCTGCTAGATCAAAATGACCAGGCTTGAAGTTATATGTTCATTTAAAAAAATTGTCCGTCAATTTTAGTGCCATATCTGTTGCAATCAGACCCAAATGTGTCGTTGGAGGCGTTCCGCGTTATTATTACATTCGCCACCATCTCTATTTGTCTAAATGGATTTTTGGCACTCGTTCATGTCAAATCGAAGGCGCGAATTTTCAAGACACGATCACTTAATTCAAGAAATGCAGTTGCAGAATTTGCTTATAAATAATAAAAGTCAACCCAAATTCAACATGAATAGTATGATCGTATTTTCAAGAAAAGTCATTTTGTTGATTTTTATCACTAAGTCTATACCAGTGGTTCTCAACCTTTTTTCAGACACGCCCCCCTTTTTGATGGTGAAAAATTTCGCGTCCCCCTTATCGTCATGTCACAAAATCCAACCGGAATGTTAGCAACCCGAACTGATTGTTTGATGGCATGGAAGGTTATGACTGTTAATGAAAGAATTAAGTAATATGAAATTCGGCCTATATATAGAGAAAGACGCGTGAATTAGAGGTAAATCGCGCAGAGCGCGAAAATATATCTCAGTTGACCGCTTCTTCGCTCCCCCTTTAGATGCTTTCACCCCCCCCCCCTACGGTTGAGAACCACTGGTATTTATACAGTTATCATTTTGCACAAGACATATGACGATTGCACGATAATTGAGATAAATTTGGACTAAAACTTCGTGGGGGTCCGCGGGTTCCGTGGCGGTCCGAAAGGGGTCCGCGAAGACAAAAAGGTTGAGAACCACTGATCTATTCTCAATGGTCGATTCACTATGCGTACAACATTACCGGCATATACACAGGTCACAATACTTACAATAACAATTCAAAAATGTTTCTGATACGTTTGGCTAGCAGCCGTCACTACCAGAGGTGGTCAGTAACGAAGTACTTCTGCTTTTTCGAAGTACTCAAGTAGTCTTTCTCTACTTCTGGTACTTACTCAAGTAGATCTGATTTTCGCTACTTCTACTTCGTAATATTTTGTGATCTGCTTACTTACTTACTTTTCGCTATTTTCAGCTTGTCAAGTAGAAGTAGTTTAATCCTCCGAAAGGGAAGATAGTCTGAGGGATTTCGGGGCTGTTTTCACGGAGCATCAACATTTAATTTTCATAAAATTTGAGTAAAGCCCAGAATTTTCGTCGCGTGGTTCCGTTCACACCACATTGTCGCCCTTCGCCATATCAAATATTTCACCACAGTATATAATATTATGGCTCATCATAACGCTTGAAACAGAAATGTCGCAATCTAGCATTTACTTATCATATCGTAAATTAGCAGTCCGTGGCGTGACCTAATCTGGAAAAGTGGACTCCGACTTATTATTAGTTTAAGAGCTGTTTTAGCATACCAACCTTCGAAACTTTCTTGACTAAACACATGAAATACATGCTTCGCTTTTAGAAGTAGTATATATATTTCAATTTCAGCTCCCAGTATAATATACTTTGAGTACTAATTAATATCAGTTCTTTTGGGCGGATAACATACATGTTGAAGTATAAAAGCAAGTGTAATAATGCCTTTAATTTCCGGAAATAAAGCTACACAGTATGGCATTTTTACGAACCGACATATTTTTTATTAACGATTACTAATCGCGCAAAGTGTTTACACCGTATCCTATACAACTTCTCAGTATTGCTCTTCGACTAAACTACAGGCCTTATAGTATAGAGAAGGGCGCCATACCATGATATTTTCTAGAACGTGCTGTTCGAGTAAACAGAGGATTAGAATCGCCTTCCATATCAATACTATCATTTACATCCCATGATATGGACGGATGCTTATTCTGTCAAATATTGACACCTCCTGGGATGCATCAGTATGAATCAAGCTTTCTACACCTTCCGCATAGCTAAATTTTCAGCTTTTGACAGTCCATGCGAACGAATTACCATCGTTTTCAAAACTACTTACTTACTTGAGTAGATTTAAAGTCAGTCAATTCTAATTCTACTTCAAGTAGTTTTAGGTTGCTCATGAAATAAGTACTTCTACTCTAATTGAGTAGACTTTTTCGTTGCTACTTCTACTTCTACTTCTACTTGAGTAGCTTTCTTGACTACTTTGACCACCTCTGGTCACTACCCAACCAATGATTAGAAATTATTAGGGAATTTCATAATCAATGAAATATGAAAAATCTTACACCCGGCAATGAAAATCCAGGAAATCACAGCATGTATAATGTATGTATGGTGCGTATTGATCTGGAGGCCTTTTGCACAGGTAGTGTTATTTTTTGCATATGCCAAAAACAGCTTGTTCGAGATGCTAGCCACTCCAACAGATTTTTTTGATGGCATGGAAGGTCATAACTGTTGATGAGAGAATAAAAAAATATGAAATTAAGTGTATATATAGAGAAACACGCGTGAATTGGAGGTAAATCGCGCAAATCGCGAAATTTTTCTTCAGTTGACCGCTTCTTCGCGCCCCCCTTCCGAGCTTTCAAGTCCCCGAGGTTGGGAACCACTGCTGTAATACATGTAAAAGGTTCACCGTGCAGAACCTACCAAATTCTCCAAATTTGAGACGTTCACACATAGAACACAAACGTAAAACTCACGTTCACGTTCATTGAGTTGAATGTACACGCAAGAAGGCGCTGTATCACTCACATATACGTAGAACTGCGAAACTACCTGAATAAATGCAGTGCATAGCCTCGGTTTATAGTTACCTGCCAAAATAGAGAATAGAGAAACGAATTGATAAGATGCAATAAATGCCTATTTACAAATTGATATGATACAATTCGAGTCTGCGCCAATGTTTGAGGACTATATAAACTATATTCCAATTCAATATTAATAAAACAAAAGGTTTGGGTAAGGTAAGAACAGAGAACGAAAATAGACATTTTGCTATTAAATTACTTTACTATACCAGTTTACAACAACATAAGCTATAAGTTCGATTTTTTTTTCGGGTCAATTTATTTATGAGATAACAATGGAAGCCTAGTAAAACGCACGATCATTGAATGATCGGTCGCTCTCACGGCTTACACAGGCGTTTCGCGAACTATCTGAACATATGCAAGATTCAGTGATTTTTATCGACACCGACTACTTGATGACTTGAAATTGACTCGTGAATTTTGCTCCGAGTCACGAGTCAATCCACATTTCTGATACACCTAGTCAAGTCAAGTCAAGTCATTTTAACAAAGTGACTCGAGTCAAGTCAAGTCACATGAAAAAAGTGACTCGAGTCTGACTCGAGTCATCCCAACACTGGTAGGTAGTCAGCGAATGATGCTTATTCAACCAATCAATTAAATTTATATAAATAATACATCTCCGTCTAATGTAAAAATCTAGCAGGCGTACGGGATGCATCTTCATTTGATATGTTCATTGTATCATAACAACCTAATCCTTGCGATTGGGGTGTTGGTTAGTGAATAATTTGTTAATGGGGAAATATCGGTAGCAAGTAGATAAATCCGTTTTTCACTCTGATCAACAATAATGTCGCCATAGTCAGAGGCCGAATACATTTCCTATCTTGCCTATAGAGTATAGACCGTTAAGGCTGATACTTACGGTCCCTCGCAAGTCGTCGTCTACATTTTTGGCAAAGCGACGGAAGATATTGATGTTATGGGATTATTATATCATTTCATTGCCCCAGTTGATATATTTGGAGACGTTTAGAAATTCAGCATGTACTTCAGCATGTGGCATGAATTGTTGCTCGGTATCGTGTGCAGTACATTTATAAATCCCTTCATTGACATGTAGGGTTGGAATTAACAATGACGTCACGTAACGACGTTGTCTAAAAGCAAGATGTACAACAATTTTTGCTCACTTTCAACCGGTAGAAGCGAATTTATTGCAGCTTGAAACGTGCGCATAAGCAAAAATAGCATTAATATGGGTAATACGTGAATTACCGATGAAAAACTCGTATAACTGCGTTTCTACGTGTTGAAATTTGTTTTGCATCGTTTTTTTTTAGACAACCTAACAAATTCATGGGATTGACAGTGAAATTTAAAAAAATGTGAATAAATTCAAAACTTTTAACTCGCTAGGCCGCGGCTTCGGCTGGTTGAAATTAAGCCAAATTTGGCGTGCAGCCTTTTTATAGACAACTTAATAATTCAATTATTGCAGTGGTTCCCAACCTTTTCATCTCGTGCCTCCCTTGGCCGAAATTTATGCCAAAATTCACCCTTAGGATAAATCTGCCCGATGATTGAAAAAGATCATTTTTACCGCGCAAACACCTGTTGACTGAGAGAATAGGGCTGTACCGAGTGTTTGTTTCTAGCAGTGCTGTAATAACACTTTGCGGACCTTCAAAAACAATGGTCTTAGTCCCAATCAAACAAATTCTGGAAGGCTCGACTCGGCAGACCCCCACACTTCCATTTGTGTTTTCGGCTTACCATGCACCAATCGCTAATACAACTGCTGTGAAAAATCAGTATGCATAAGTTTACTGGTCTCTCGATTAATTTTCTCAAGCTTGCGTATGCATTTGGCCAATAAAATTGGTACTTTCCCATAGGGCAGGGTTGACCAGACTCGAGTCTGACTCGAGTCACCATTTTCTGATGACTCGACTTGACTCGAGTCATTTTCTCAAAATACGGAAACGACTCGACTCGACTCGAGACAATCTGGGTATTGACACGACTTGGACTCGAGTCATTGTGCATGACTCGAACCAAGCCATATGACTCGAGACTATAAGACGGCCAAGACCGACATTTCATTGCAATTTCGAAGAACAGTAAAGTGACCACCCTATCGGAATTTCGTCTAGTGATCTTGGTAGGCCTACTTGACAATGCGACAAGAAACTGCTCAAAGTGAGGAAAAAATTAGTATATCACAAATCCAAATCATTCAATATCACCAAACAGTGTTGACTTGAGTGTGACTTGGACTCGGAATCGAGTCATAATACCATGACTCGGACTCTATCCTGTGCTCGGTGACTTGGACTCGGACTTCACTCAATGGTGAATTAATATTTCAAGTGATTCGAATTGACTCGAGTCAAAATTATGAAAGTGAGATTGATTTGTGACTCGGAGCCTCGGGACTTGGTTACAGCATTGATACATAACGTACACGTGATCAGATTCCCTGCTGGAGCTCATTGAAATTTAGGACATCCATTACGTTTCGGCAACATTACACCGAGTTTAACATGTCTTTTTTCGATCAGGTTGCTTTTCACTAAAAATAAAGCAAGGCTAGCGATCTCTTTGACTGGAATCGATGACGTTGGAATATTTTGTCACTGTCTGAAGATGTTGACTTGAAAATACAAAATATATATTTTCACTAGAGGTCTTGTTGTGATAGATTCAGCACGACATTTGATTGCTTAGGATACATTTTATTGAGAGGCCGTCGCTGGCCTACAAAATTGCAGAAAATCTGAACTAGTTCAAGAAAGGGGGGATTTGTATGTGAAAAAGAGATTTCAAATAGCATTTGAACATACTTTCAGCAAACAAAAAACATTCATAAGAAGCATACGTTCGAATATAACTGGTTGACTATACATGATAGTTCGGACATGAACAATTTGGGAAATCCGTTACAATTCTAAAGTGGAATTCCTCCCTAAAAATTGCGAAATTCCCCCCAAGGGGGGAATTCCTCCCCCGTTGGGAACCACTGAATTAGTGAATCCCCGGAATTCGGAAAAAAGTTATTTTTGAACTACTCCAATGGACGGTCAATGCTGATTTTATTTCTAGTAATACCGCTGTATTTTATTCCGCGACTGCTACTGTGAATTCCTAATTTATTTACAAACTATAAAAAAATAGAGACACCTCGGTGTAAAATCGAATTAACAAATCACGAAGAGACATCCAAAAATGAATGAATGTTCATTGTTCACGATGGAGAATGCAGAAAAAGATTGAAATTGCTCAAGAAATCATATAATATGTCTTATATCCTCCCCTCAATATTAGCATAGTTGTTATATACTATTTACTATTCTTGACGGAAGTCAATATCGCTATGACGACATATTCTCAGTAATACAATATGACCGGGCATCAACTTTCCTATATTAACCTACGCGGTAAGGCAATATAAGGATAGAAATATACTATTGACATGCGGGCTATTCATACCCGGTATTGCTATCCATGGGCATGAAGCCGCGTGTTTAATCCTCATCAACATCTTCATACCTAACCTGATATCGTGCGCAATTACACTCGGATACCTGATAGCAGAGAACATGGCAATTACGTCATTTCAATGAAGCTGTGGATCTACACAATTTCGGCCATGGATGCAATCTGAACACTTCTAACAATCTAGTACTATACTTTGATATAGTCAATCGAACATATGCAGTGACGTCAGTAGACATTATAGTTTGTATAGAAAACGGGATAAATATCCAGTCATAAGAATTTCTATTATTACAGGAAAAGTTTAACCGGAACAGAACCATAACATGTTAGGAACATTAGTCGATAACCTTGCCGTGCAATATCCATTGTATTATTTCTGTCAAATAGCCGTATTCAAAGATAAAGCATACCATGGACACGGAAGTGGTGCACGACACTACTATACATTGGGAAAAAGCTCCGTATTCTTGCCACGCCTGATAATGAAGCAATGATAATATTGATTTGGATCCTGACATACTGTGATAATTTATAGTGGTACTTCGACGAAATTCTACAAATATGTTATGCGGAAATCGTCCCCAGCAATAATTTTAAACCTAATTCAAATATTTAGTAAGATACCTTCGCATAATGAGGAAAATCCTTTGAGTTTCACAGAATATCAAGGTAATAACAGATGCAGAGTTCTGGAAGCTCTTTTCAACCCTACATTCTGAGGTACCATATAACAATGTCAGTCAACTGTTAAGTCGCAATTGAAGGTTCGTGACGTCATGGCGTTACAAATTTCATTACAATGGATCCGTCTTTTTCTTCATTTCGATTGTGTTTAATACCTGTGTGTAGGGATGGTGTAAACCTCTGAAAGGTTCAGGTTCGTGTGACCGCGAACCTTTTTGAAAGGTTCTGTGTGAACGCGAACGTGAACCTCATGACGTCACGTGACGTCATATTCTAATCCCAACCCTATCTTTCAATGAAGTGATAGCGTATATTAATGTCCACGATAGACTCGGCCACATAATGTCACAATGATGAAGTGCATATTGGCGTTTTAAACGTCGCTTGATGTATCAACTGAGGCAATCAAATGATATAATACTTGCATAAAATCAATATTATCCGTCGCTTTGCCAATAATTTCGATGAGAACTTGCCATGGAATATATGCTTACGCCTTAACAGTCTTGGCCAGACCGGACAATGTATTCAGCGTCTGAGTATTGCTACATTGATTTCGGGCAGAGTGTAAAACAGGGTTTCTATACTTGCTACCGATATTGTCCCATTAATAAGTTATACAGCAGTAGCCAATACCCCAATCGCACGGTTTTTTTGTTTATGATACTATAAACATATAAAGTCAAGATTGATTGGTTTAATAAGCATCATTCGCTGACTACATGTAGTGTATTTCGCTCATGACGTTGTGTGATTGCGAGTCGAGCTCTTAGCAGAGAGTCGCTAAATATTCACAAACGGAAATCTGGATATTTGGAGCGAACTTTTGTAACAAAACAAGTAGAATTTTTGAGATTGTCAAGGTGCATATTCGTTTTGTATTTATTTTTTCTCCTGCCAGCGGCATGCACAGAGTGGCCCGCAGTTGAAATGCAATAAATTTGTACTAAAGATGTCATAATGAAGTGAAAATTGAAAATATATGAAAAAGGTTCACAGTGCAGAACCTGTCAAGGTTCTGTTGTGAACGCGAACCTCTGAATTTCCGAGGTTCACACACAGAACGCGAACGTGAACCTCACGTTCACACCATCCCTACCTGTGTGACCTAATCATATCTCTTCTCAATATATAAACATATATCAGTAGATAGATGTGAGTGTGATCCCCATTTTCCTAACGTAATAAACACTTTAAACTGTACCCTTACCACTGCTGTAAGGCAGAAACTCTCGAATTGTTCATTAATCCGACGTTAGTCGACCACAACAGTACAAATGTATGTTTCTCTTGAAATTAAATACAGGAGATTACAGTTGATTCCCGTTGTTGTGCGAACTGTATGTCTAAATTCGTGTTCGGTATGCAAACGTTGATACCAAACAGGGGCCCCCGCGCAAAAAAACATGGTAGTTTGTACACTCCGGTGGTATTTGAGAGATATCAGAATTTTTCAATAATCGTAATATTATTGATCAAAATGTGTGGAATTACAACTTCCTATCATCGGCACATTGCGGTAAAGGCAAATATACTGTAAACCTTGATTATTCCAAAGTAACACACTTTCTTCAACATTTTAGCAATATAACGCTAGTCCTGCAGTAAAAATATATTAGCTACTTCCGCTGCTGCTGTAAGTTCACTCTCCTCTCTGATCATGGGCTATTTCGCCGCTCAATAGCAAAGTAACTATGGTTGATGCAAGCGCATATAATACTTGGATTGGGGTGGTCAAATACAGTCCTGGTATGGTCGAAGATTCGCCATGCGTCCCAGCAATATTAGCTGCGAGTGAGTGACACCCTAGGGCCGGAAGATTGCCCTGATCGATTCGGAATGCACCGAAAAGTTGCTTTGATGAGTAGGGCGATTTTTTTACCTAATAACCGAAAGATTCTTATCTAAACAAACTGAATTTTGAACAAATTTTGACATAACGTGTGCAAAGTAGGTATTTTCCCACACAATGTTAGAATTGTACTACTTATCTTCATTTCTGGTTGGAACTGTCTGTCCTTACGAAGTAGTTTTGCCTGAAAAAAACTCTTTTGACTCGAAAAATGACAAAGTTTTACATGAAAAAACTTTATTTTAACGAAATCTGGCCTTACGAAGAATTCCAGTAGAATTAATTAAAATTTGTTTTAGTACAACGAAAGATACATTCCTTCATTCTTGGGTAGAAAATGTTTGTCCTTACTAAGTAGCTTGCCAAGAATGAGGAAAGAACGTTCAACAGCAGCAGTTGTTGGCTACACTGTTCCCTCTAAGCTGCGCGCGTTCGCGGCCGCGCACTGCTTTTAAAGTCGCCGCGCACAAGAAAGCCGAAGTAATGCCTTTTTATTAGCCATTACGCACTGTTGTCCAAGGCACCGCGAAGTGAATTGGTGAGTGCGCGCAGCCTCGTGAAAAATTAAAGGGAACATTGGTTGGCTGAAAACACTGGAGCTATGCGTACATTGCTGGTGACACACCGTGTTGTTTCATTCTGACAATAGTGTATACATCATAATTTTTATCATGCGCGTCTTGATATAAGAACTATCCAATGCCCACGAAGTCTTGCTTCAGTTAGGATATTGCGGTACGTTGAGCATAACAGTATGTCAACCTATTTGTTTCATTTGAATGTTTATGATTCATAATGAGCGGACAACGGCCGTCAACAACGGTATGAATATATCTCTGGCGTTATCACTGCGGGATGTATTCATTGCTCCTTGCGATATAATGCTCCACAAAATATACTGTGACTAACACGTAGCCTACAGTACATACTGGAGACTTGTATAGAAGGACTTTCATAAGCTTCGGAGTTAGTCATATGGAAAAGGGAGACATCACACCACTGAACAAAAGGCGGATACTGGATCCTTCGTCAAGATATCGAGAATTGACAGGTCATTGTATATCCTACAGATGCACGCAACAGTGAATGGCGTTTAGTCGATGTCTTTACAATCAGTTATTGTCGTAGCATATGCGTCTTGACGGCAATAATTCAAAGGCGCGGCGAGCGAGAGAGTACTGAGCTGGCGTCGCGGCAATGGGCGATGAGCTTGTGTTTCGAATTGCAATCGCGTTGCAGATGATCGTTGCGCTGTTGATACTTCATTAGGCGCTTCGGTAGAAGGGAGCACACATTACCAGTCTTTTCTTCACTTGTAAGGGTAGAACTGGGTCCACAGAATGCATTAGTGCCCTACGAATTTTCGCGCATTCTCCTTCAACTTTTAGATATCTTTCCGTCTACGTAGCTATATACACATTGAATATGTCAGATTATTATGATATCGATTATTGGCTTAGCCCGCTTGTTGTGTCGGGCTCCAGAGACACGTTGCGCTGCTGATGCAGGGTGTCGGTACTTTCTAGTCGCTCTGGTTAAGTGTGAGCACACAAGTCAAGGAAAGGCTGGTAATATGTGCTCGCTTGTACCGAAGCGTCTATAGTAAGCATCCACAGCACAGCGCTTCTCTGCGACGCGATGAAACGCAAGCTCATCGCCCATTTGCTCCTGACCTGGGGTCTCGTTCAGCAAGACAACAATGTCGCGTCACCAGGTCAATCCCCGTAACAATGAAAAATTCATCCAATATAAAAGTACCAACTTGGAATCGTGTTCTCCCGACGAAAGAAATTTGTTTTTGGTAAGCTTGGGAGATCTTACCGCTCTACCGACAATCCTGATGGGAGGTCAAGAAATAACAGCATGCAACAGAGCAGTGTTGGGATCAAGTCACTACCTTCGAGTCACAAGTCATTTCGAGTCATTGCAGATTTTGACTCGAGTCAAGTCAAGTCAATCGATTTTCAAAGGTGACTCGAGTCAAGTCAAGTCACTCGTTTTTTGGAGGTGACTCGAGTCAAGTCGAGTCAAGTCAAGTCAAGTCACGAGTCAAGTCACAATTCAAGTCAAATTGAATTTTCGAAGTATGAGTGAAAATTCAAAGTGGTTACATTTTTCTAACTGTGTGAAAGACAAATTAATTGATCGTTTATCTTGAATCAAATAACGAATATCTAGGTAAATATAGATACAAAAAGACGTTGTTTCCCTCACGTACACGTAGAACTGCTAATAATATACGTGCGTAATTGTGAAGTAAGTTATTATCAGTAAAAATATAAGTCCTAATACGAAGCTTCGAGAAGTTGAAAGAAATTGATATGGCAAAATAGCCTACACTAAACATCTGCACATCCGCGAGAATATAAACGCACAAACTATATTTGTTCGATTTAGATCAAACAGGATGGTTGCTAAAGGTGAGCACTGCGTAGCGTAGCCTAAGCATTGAAGGCCATATAAGGAACAGAGACACATTGCTATTTAGATTAATCTTCTACTAGGCCTACTACTACGACAACGTAAGCTGTGACTGTTTTTTGCGGTCAATTTATTTGTGATCTAACAATCGAGAATCCGTGTATCGTACAATCAGTGATTGTGACTGGTTGCTCTCACAAGTGACACCGGCGTATCTCGAACAATCAGAACATACAAAAGATACAGTGATTTACTCGTCGCCGTTTACTTGGTGACTTGAAATTGACTCGTAAATTTTGCTCCGAGTCACGAGTCAATGCACATTTTTGAAGTTCCGAGTCAAGTCAAGTCAAGTCATTTTCCCAAAGTGACTCGAGTCAAGTCAAGTCATACGAAAAAGTTGACTCGAGTCATCCCAACACTGCAACAGAGTGACTATAACAACAATTGGCTCATCCGAATATGCATCATCATTTATAACTTGCCCTAAATTTTCGAAAACACTCCCTCCATCAATTCTACCGGTGAATTTGATCACGTGGGACGAGAAACGATAAGTATTTGATAGCAATTTTATGTTAAACTACTATTATTAATGACGAAATTCATTCGTGAATCTGAGAAATATTTCGCGCGACCAGAACCGCTACCAGTGCATGACTATTCATTACATGACCACTAGCGATTTCGATGCTTGTAGTAAAGCGACATGAAAAAGTAGATTTGTCCGGAGTTCACCAGAAACGGGCAGTTGAACATGGGTATTTGGTGGCCTGTTAGTTCATTGCGGCTATGTCCAGGAAGGCGGCCGTAGGCTACATAAGTAATCGAAATTCGGCCGTGAATAGCGAAAATGTTGCCTACCCCTGCTCTAGTGAGACTGTCGACGAGTTTTCACAAAAGTTGATCGCTCTTTTGCGCGATTGCAATTTCTAATTTCAAATTCAGCACAATTAGGGTCACATTTAAAACAAAAATCAATTTAAAACAAATATGTTTGAAACAGGGCCCTTGATACATCAGTTCTGTCAAAGTCAGACCTGAGCAAAGTGCGGCCCGCGAAAAGTTGTTAGGAATTCATAAAATAAAACCTACTTTTGCATGTTGTTCGGTGGACTAAATCCATAGGCTATGTGTTGTATATACTGAACCGAATATTCGACATCATCATTTATACCACCATAGGTGTCGAACTCAACTCAGGTCGCGGACCGTATTGAAACCTTTTAATTGTTCGCGGACCAGTCGAATGAGTCCGAAATGTTACCTAAAAATATATACCATTGTTTTTCGGTAGCATACTGCGGAGTTGACAAAGATGCAAAGATTCAACGATTGCATAAAGTTGTAAACCACGAAAACAGTTTCTCTAACGACGGTGCACGTTGTCATATTCCTATGCTTGATTTGATTTATTTGTGATGCAGCGTTGTCCTGCGCATTCGTTGCGGGGATGGAGCTTTTCCTGGACGTTTCAGTTTTGATCGTTGTTTTTAGATCACTATTCTGATTTCTTTAGAGACCGGAGCTGCATGCCAGGAAGGGTCCTTTGGGTCAGAATAAGGTGTATTACAGCGGCGCGACGAAAGATGATTGAATTATATTCTTCGTGTAACTAATATATTATCCATGAACAGTTCATGTAGGCTAGCGATGTTCAGTTCAGTTCAGTTTATTACTGAAATTTCATCATTTCAAAACACCACAACCACAAAACTGCGATACAATTAAAACATAGGAAGGTGTCGAAAAGACTCGGAGTTACCAGTGTTGGGATCAAGTCACTACCTTCGAGTCACGAGTCATCTCGAGTCATTACACATTTTGACTCGAGTCAAGTCAAGTCAATCGATTTACAAAGGTGACTCGAGTCAAGTCAAGTCACTCGATTTTTGGAGGTGACTCGAGTCAAGTCGAGTCAAGTCAAGTCAAGTCACGAGTCAAGTCACGATTCAAGTCAAATTGAATTTTCGAAGTATGAGTGATGATGCAAAGTCATAACATTTTGCTAACTAGGTGAAGGCCAGATTAATTGGTCATTTATCTTGAATCAAATACCGTATATAAAGTTACGTATACATGAAAAAAGGTGTTGGATTGCTCACGCACACGTAGAATTGCCAATAAAATACGTGAGTAACTGTATAGCTATAAGCTACAATCTGATTTTATCAGCCAATATGGTGGTTCGAATACGAAGCCACAAGAAGTTAAACAGATTGATGTTGTACAATAGACACGACCTATCTACACATCCGTGAGAATATAAAGCCATAAACTATATTCGTTCGTTTTAATTCATGCAAGAGTGTTGGTAAAGGTGGGCACTGTGCGCAATGTAAGCACTGAGCCTCAAAGAAACAAAGATACGTTGTTATGAGATTAATCTACTACTGCTACTACAACTTAAGCTGTGATCGTTTCGTTTGCGGTTAATTTATTTATGATGTAACAATGGAGGATCAGTGAAACGTACAATCAGTGAATGACTGGTTGCTCTCACAAGTAACACCGGCGTATCGTGAACAATCCGACCCAAGATAGAGTGATTTAATCGACACCGTTTACTTAATGACTTGAAATTGACTCGTGAATTTTGCTCCGAGTCACGAGTCAATCCACATTTCTGAAGCGCCGAGTCAAGTCAAGTCAAGTCATTTTAGCAAAGTGACTCGAGTCAAGTCAAGTCATACGAAAAAGGTGACTCGAGTCTGACTCGAGTCATCCCAACACTGGGAGTTACACAGCGACTTCGCACTGGCGTTTTCACCTCTCTGAATGGCCGTTTGATTGTCGAGTTTCCCAGAAAACTCTAAATTGACTGTGCAGCTCTTTCATTCTCGGAATGGGGTGATTATGTCACCAGCTTCCTGAGTGAAGATTAAACGCTGCCATCAGATCGCTTCGGACATGTTCGACATTTGCTGTCTTGAGGGATGATTTTCACCAAAGTATTTAATCCTAAAAATCTGAACTTTTGTTATAAATGTGAGGGATAATGTAAGAATGTTTCCATCTTCACAGAATTGGTTCGCGCGCCGGATGAATTCGTCTGGTAGGTCAGATGCGGTCCGCTGGCCGTATGTTTGACACTCCTGATTTATATTTTATGACGATCGACGTACACATTACAATTCGAATACAGCGAAATATACTCAGTCGCGCATATCTTGCATGTAATAGGAAATGAGCGCTAAAATTCAGCGACTTCATCATTTATGCTCTATACCGACGTACACATTTCCAGTTCAGATATAGCGAAGTCGGTGCAACTCCTGCATGTTTTATGCAATAAGGGCTGGTGTAATTTGTCACCTTATAATAAGGTTTATGACAATGTAAACATCCCAGTTCAGATACAGCGAGGTCGGTGCAATTTCTGCATGGTAGCAAGTATTATACAATAGGGGATGTAATTCCTCGACTTCATCATTTACTCTTTATGACGCTGTAAACATTTCAATTGAGATGCAGCGAGGTCGGTAAAATTCCTGCATGACTAGCAAGTTTTTTGCAATTAAGTGCTGTAATTTCTCACCTTTATCACTAAGTTTACGACGACGTAAACATTCCAATTCAGATACAGCAAGGTCGGTGCAATTCCTGCATGGCTAGCAAGTACTGTGCAATAAGGGCTGTGATTTCGCGCTTTTATCATCTATACTTTATGATAACGTAAACATTACAATTCGGATATAGCGAGGTCTGCTAAATTACCGCATGGCTTGCATGTAATATGACTTGCATGTAATATGCCGTCGCCTTTAACATTTATACCTTACGATGCGGCCTAGTAGTCCGGGGGTCGGCAACCCCTGGCTCGCGTGCCGCTTGTGGCGCGCATGATAATTTTCCGTGGCGTACCAAATGAATTGACGCACACGGTACATTACAACTTATAGATTTGCATTTAAAACAAACGGTGTTTAAAAACACTTTATTTAAAACATATTTTGGACAGTGTTTTAAACAAATACTTTTTTTTAATTGTGTTTTTTTTTCAAACATTGTCTAATTATGGCATAATTGTGTAAATACTTTCGAAAACATGTAGTATGATCCTACGAACGATTTCCACCCAATACAGCTGACGTATACGATGTGGGGAGGATGGAACACTCGAGATCGACGTCGGTTCAACAGTTATAGCAAGCAGATATGGATCATTGTTACGGAATGGGTATTCTGATGATAATTAAGACCGCCGACCGGAAAACCGCTGCAGAACCGTTTGGTCCTGGTTAAGGATATTCTTGGTATATTTATAACAGTGGGCGGAAGCCCTTTTCATCGATGGAGCCATATTTACCCTATATTTTCAATTGTCAATGTTAATCCGCCGTGACGTCATAACTAAAGATTGTTAACGTCATGGCTAAAAAAACATGTCTTAAACCAGAGCTTTGTTTTAAAGATGTTTGTTTTAAGTGCAACTCTAATTATAACCAACCATGTTTGTTGCAAAATATGAAACAGAAGTTATCAATATCGCAAACCATTACGCCACCGGGAAGCAAACCCGAAGCCGATATGCAACACCACGGTCGAATGCAGTCTATGGTTACTTTTAAACCATTATGTTTCACCTTTCATGAATAGACTTTCCCCAGTGTTCTAAGGTAGTCCTAGGGGTGTCAATACCGATGTGGTAATGTGTAACACACGCACAGTGGTTCTGAAACATTTTACAGCAAGGCTCAAATCTGAATTTTAAAAACCTTTTACGTCCCAAAATTCACATCCCGAAAGATATCTTCGTATTTTGCCGTTTGTATGTATAGGCTTAACACGGGGGCTAGAAACATATGGCTCTTTTTATGATATTATGTATCTCTTTGATAAATTCGTAATATGGAACTTTAATTATTAATACGCATCTATTATTTATCAATATTGATGTGTTTTTTTGTTATAAATTTTCATAACCACATGCGAATTATTATGCTTTTTGTAGCTGCTGAGACAAATATTTCCACGGTAAAAAAGTGGTGTACCGGGGGCTATAGGGGATCGGTACCACCGTTTTCAAATTCCTAAAATTTATGTCGAATACTGCCGGTTGATAATAAATTGCTCATTGACAAATATAATAACACTGTGCTGCGTTTGAAGATTAGCTTTCAAAGGTAAAAGATGTTTTAACTGTTTTTGGGTCAATTTTTTGCGCTGAACCCAAAAATGCAACCAGTTTTTCTCAATCAGGTCAAGTTTTTTCTTCACGACATATTCAATTATGCTAGCTTTTGGTAATTATTCTACACAAAAAAAAATAATTTCTGTGGTAGCTTAATTGGTCATGCATGTTGTCAATTTCTGCAAGATGATATTTTTATATGAATTCAAGGTTTTGCAATGACAGCCGTTTTTAATACTACTAAAATATATAATAACAAAGTTGAAATAAAGGCACTTACAAGTATTACAACTAACAAAGAAATCATACTTTTTGTCAATGGCGCTCAACCTAACAGAAGAAGGTAGAAGTTAATATGTTACACTATAGATACGTAAACACTGAACATCACAAACGCGTTTTAAATGCGAAATCCTTGCCAGCATCAATGTGTGAAGTGTGAGATGAAAACGAAATGTTCAAAATAGCTTAACAAAAAAAGCCTTGTGCTGAGCCAGATGATATAAGAAACTGATACTGATATTCCGACGATAAATACAATAACAATATAGGATACAATCATCATCATCATCATTGTCACCTAGTCGCTTCGACATCTTCCTTTCTTTTCATTGTATCGCATTTTTTGTGGTGTATTGAACTGATAAAATTGCTAATAAACCAATGATGATGATGATGATGATGGTTTATTAGCAATTTTATCAGTTCAATACACCACAAAAAATGCGATACAATGAATAGACAGTAAGATGTTGAAGCGACTTGGATTTGTCTATGGAATTAGACACCCACCTTGGCCTAGGCGATGTAAAGAGGAGGCATGCACACCGAATGAAAGTAAAGAAGACAGTATAGAAAAAGAAAGCGACAAGAATAGGGCGGCATGTCATGGGAAGCGACATCGATAGGTCAGTCGTGGTCCGGTAATCTTGAAGATGGACTGTGTTTATTTATTAGTAATTGCTTGTATTTCGACTTGAATGTGGACATGCTCGTCATATTTTATAGAGCGATGATCTTTTCGGTCGATCATATGATATTTTGACGACGTGGACGCGCGTGTGTTGTAGCCTACTTGTGCGCTTTTGATTCCGAGGTAAAGAAGTCATTGAAATATTCGGGGCAACGACCGCAGTGGAACTGATACATAAATGATTTATGCTGCAAATAAATGTCGCTTCAAAGATTCTCTTCCATGTTTGGATCTATCTTTAAGCACCAACTGTTATCTGCAAACATGTTTGCGTCCCCGAATTTTTGACACCTGTCTTCCATCTGGCGAAGGTCTTGGTGGAATCTCTTTCCTTCTTGTTCGCTGTAATCGCTACAGTTGACTGGAAAGTA
The DNA here is from genome assembly GCF_051294905.1 of Botryllus schlosseri. Lineage (NCBI taxonomy): Eukaryota > Metazoa > Chordata > Ascidiacea > Stolidobranchia > Styelidae > Botryllus > Botryllus schlosseri. The sequence goes on along the minus strand of NC_137244.1, from coordinate 3,882,918 downwards.
TAATCCTAATGCAGTGGCGGCTCGTCCTATAGGGCAACTGGGGCATTGCCCCACCTAAAATTCTGTTCAATAACAATTTAACCATTTATAGACGCACAGCAATCGATATATACCGAGATCATAGCGAAACCCGCGTTCTTCTTGTGCTTTCGCTTGCAAATGCCCATACATAGCGAAGTCTCTGCGAAAATCGAATTCTCTTCTGTGATTTCGCTCTGTGAATGCCTAGCCGGGGCTTGCCCCGGTAGCGCTCATAACAAGCTTTCACTATCTATTCTCTCAAAGCCGCGCACAATAAAGAAACGGTGATTTACTCTCTCCTATTCGTAAAATGGCCGAGCAAGTGGGGCAACTATGCCTGCTCGCCCCTAAGGTGTGATGTAACAATCGTATCTATATCTGAACTCGGTTACCGTAATATGCGTTGAGTCGACCTTTGCTGGTATAGGTCGATTTTGACGGTGTTTCGCACCATGATAATTCTTGAAACTTGGTATGATATGTCGTGAAGGTGGTATTTAGCACTGCTCCAAGTTTCAGGCTTGCTACTTAAAGATAAGGGTAGTAATTTCGTTTCCGAAGTTCAGCGTGTGCTGATCTATCATGTACAGTGTACGTACAGCAAACAGATTTTACTCAAAGCCAGTATTGGTCTCCATTGATTTTGACGATGTTCCATACCGAGATCGGTCATGACATTTGGCACGGTAAGTCTTGTTAGTATCGTCCGCTGTAACAATTGTTTTAAGTTGGTCACTGAACTATGTGGGTGGTAATTTCGTTTTCAAAGTCGAATGAGAGCTGACTCTTCATTTATCGCTAACAGATTTACGCAAAAGCCGTTATTGGTATCTATTGATTTTAACGACGTTCCATACCTAGATCTGTCATGAGCTTTTGCACGGTATGTCTTGATTTTAGTATCGAACGCGGTGCCAAGTCCTAAAGTTGACACTCAATGATTCAGGCAGTTATTTCGTTTTCGAGGTCGAGTATGGTAGAGATGCGCGCTGATCTGATACTTAGCCTACCTACATCATTGCGGATATCGCGCAAAAGCCGGTGTCTGTCTGTGCTAATCTAGTCTGCGTTCCATAACGAGATCGGTGATGATATTTGCAATGGTATATCTCGATGATCGCATGAAACAGCTAACTAAGATTCTCGGTTTGCATTCAAATATTCACATAATTTTATGTTCGCCAATGTCCATTTCACTGTGAAATTGTGGCCTTCAAATTATTTGCTTACAATCCCCTGTCAAATGCGATAGCTATTTCATTTTCGATGTCGGCTAACAGCTGATCATTCGATCAGCCTATTCCTCGATCTATTTTACTCAAAGTTCGGTGTTCGTCTGTTTGTATTGATTTTGACAGTGTACCATCCTGGAATGGGTTATGAGATTGCGAATGCTACTTCTCGATGATTTCATGTAACAGTATACTAAGTTTACGGCTTTCATTCATGTATTTATTGATTAATATATTTTCCAACGGCGATTTCTCAGCAGACTGACAGTAAGCCGTATGTGCTGTATCACAGCGGGGCCTACGAATATCGTAGGCCCCGGTCACAGTCTCCAGTTTCAAGGCCAAAATGTACTATGTTGTTCCGAGACCGAAGTTCCGAGGCTGCTGTCCTTAGTTCTTTAAAGACCATTCAAATTGATGTTCTGGATTCAATATGACAGGCCCAATCTATGAGATAACAATTGCGTATGTGTCCGAACTCGTTGACCTTTGCAGTTAGGCTTACGCAATCTCTCGAGTTCTAGTCATTGGAATTAGTCTGGTCAAGTCAAATGCGAACATGAATCGTATTGAATCATTGCTCCGTACGTAGTTTACGCAGTTGCCTTTAGAGCGAAAATTAGAGGTCTAGAAATTTTCCAGTCCATTGATCCAATCGTACGCCGGGTACCTCCGGTTTGATTGCCTATTATCACCTGGTCGTAACCTCGTAACCACCAGCTCAGTTGTCGTAACACACCAGGATCGTGTACGAAACACTTTCGGACGGGCTTAGAAAAATTAGGGCCTATCGATTTGCGTAATCTCTAACTCTACCATGAAATCATAACGCATGCTACTAAGGATGACCTGATAATTGATTCGTGGCATAGGGACGATTCTTTGTTTACGAACATTTTGTAAAATAATCCTTTGATTAAAAAAAAATGAATAAAACATTTGTTACCACACTTCTAGTCACGGCTCACCGGCAAACCTCTCGCGGCACCTACGTTAAAATCACTGTTGTCGGGAAATTCATGTGACCATCATAAAGTTACTTTTTTAAGTTGGAAAACGACATTGTGACGTCATGTTGATAAAAGTCGCTCGCAGCCCTTGCCCCACCACCCGATATTGTCACGAGCCGCCACTGTCCCAATGAGAACTCATAAAAGTGCATTTTCACAGACATCAGGGCTCCAACGCTCCAATGTATTGAAAGCTTTCAAGCAGCTCTTTGACAAGTGCTTCATAATCAAGGCTTCTATGCTTTCCTCGGAATATTAAAATGACTACTCGAAAAGCTGCCCATGGTCATTTTCTACTGCACCCATATGTGCAGTGAAACCTTTGTCTTTGATCAGTTCACAGATCTGTGGCCTATGCCCAAAGCTGATAATATTCCTGAAACTTATTTACAGCATACTGTAGGGCAGTGGTTCTCAAACTTTATTGGACACCCTTAGACCTTTTTAATAGTGAAAAATTTCGCGCCCCCTTCTCGTGATATTACGAAATATTAAAGACAGAAATCAGATTGCTAGCAATCCCAATGGATAGTTTGATGGCATTCAAGGTTATGGCTACTGGTGAGAGATTTCTCAAATATGAAATTCGGGCAATAGATAATAGAAATACCATGAGCTGGAGAGAAATCGCGCGAAGCGCTAAAATTTTTCCAGGTAACAGCGGCTTCGCGCCCCCTTTCAGATGCTTTCGCGCCCGCCACTTAGAGAACCACTGCTATAGGGAATGGTCTTCGTCATAATTGAAATATATTCTAAACTTTTCATCAAAACTTCATTGCGAAATCATTTTTATGACGTCACAAATCTTAATCGGATAACGCGGAAATCTGCAGTTTTCGAAAATTCAAATATTTGCCAAAGAAATACCCCTGATTGAGGAAAACGGATAACAGTTTTGGATTCAGCATCAAAAAGTACACTAAGAACGGTCAATACTTCAGTAACCTCAAAATTAACGCAGCACAGTTATAATAGATAGAGCACCTTCATGTGTATTTGAGGTAATCGGACAAATCGAATCCGTCGAGCTCGATGCAAGATTTGTATAATCGCGAAAACAAAGTTGCTATCGCGCAAGCAGCCTGGCAATACCCTATATCGCCGTACCCAACATCACACTTCTTGAAATTTGGCTTGTACCATGCGTTGATTATTCAGAGATAAAAGCGGCGCCTTTGTGACAATGCACTTTTCAAATCCGCATTGTCTTTCTGACCATCGGCGAGAATTGAACTTCCTAGGAAAAGTCATTCATATACTTACTAGGGTGATTACATTTTGACCTAAAACAGTAGGTTTTGCTCTCAAAAATGAACATTTGGACATTTTATGGCATTAAAAAACTTCATTTCAACATAATTTTGCGCACAATTATTTAAATTAGGCAATGCTGCACATAATCTTGGAATTGTCCTACTTTTCTACATTTTGCTTGGAACTATATCTGTCATTGCGAAGTATCTTGGCAAGAGTAAAGTAAAACGTTCAACACATGCAGTTGTTTGCTGGTAGAATTGCAGTTCAGAGAGAGAGAGAGAGAATTCTTTTATTCGTCAACCATGAAATATGTTCAGTTTATAATAATAATCTGAGTTATATACAATGCGATAAGACACAAATGCTATGTAATGAACAGATAGGAGGGTGTCGAACGACACGCAGTTGCGATCCTTTTAATCTCACATCCGCCTCGGCCTAGAGTGCCCGATGTCGCAGTTCTTTTCGATGTTGATATTTTTGAAGCCGCGGCACTTTCTACTAGTTCTTTCCATTCCGTGCGAGTGTTTTCTTTCGCCGGGTCGGTCGGTGTATATTGCTGGAGTGCTAGTAACACACATGTTGCTTCACACCGACAATGTTGTTTACATCGCACTTTTTACACTGCAACCCAATTCTGATTTTGTTAACATCTCCTGATCCACCCATGCGTTGAAAATCGCAGTGCTATAAGAATCAATAACGTCCACCAGGCAGTCACGGTCAAGATTCAGATTTCAGATATCGGCGTGAGCTAGGAACAACTTCGGACCTATACTAAAAATTTTACTCGTTTTGGGTGTGTTGATCACGCCATATGTCATCTTATTTGTATCATTCAGTTGCTTTTATGATTCGGAATGAGTCATCTACAACACTAAGCCAGTAAAGTAGGCTACAATGTGCGTAATATGCCAAATGATTAGTTCACCGACAAGGGCTCTTCAAAAATGACTTTTTTCTCAAATTGCACTGGCTACTTGATAAAATTGTTAGGTTACCTAATTTAAGCCTACACACCAAATTTGGTTCAATTCCAACCATTAGCCGCATTGCCACAGGAGAAGAAAGTTTCTATTTATTATATAAAAATAAACAATTAAATAGTATATTCATATTGAAATGAACCCGAATATTTTCGGCTGACACTCGTCAGGGGTAATCGTCAGCAACTAGTAGAGAATTGGAAAGAACATTGTATATCAACAATCGTATCACAAAATATGACGTCACCAACATGAAATTTCGAATGAGAGAGCGTTCAATGTACTATTTTTAGGTGATACACGAACTCCTTTTGTTGACAGAGTTTTGGTTGGTGTATTTTGATAAAAGTTGATTCCAAGGCACACAAATGGAATTGTGAACGGCCTCGACCTACGATTCGAAATCGGTCGTCTCGATAATTATTCGCACAAATGAGAGACGACCGATTTCGAATCGTAGGTCGAGGCCGTTCACAATTCCATTTGTGTGCCTTGGAATCAACTTTTATCAAAATACACCAACCAAAACTCTGTCAACAAAAGGAGTTCGTGTATCACCTAAAAATAGTACATTGAACGCTCTCTCATTCGAAATTTCATGCTGGTGACGTCATATTTTGTGATACGATTGTTGATATACAATGTTCTTTCCAATTCTCTACTAGTTGCTGACGATTACCCCTGACGAGTGTCAGCCGAAAATATTCGGGTTCATTTCAATATGAATATACTATTTAATTGTATATTGAAGTTCTGTACCTCCAAGAAGCTCTTCAAATATAAAAATAAATAACACAAAAATTTGAAAATTTTCTGTTCCCCCCATGAAAGTAATAGGTTGTCTATAGAAACGATGTTCACCAAATTTGGTGTAATTCCATCCAGTACAAGCTTAGTTATTGCCGTCGAAATATTTGGATTTGAATAAAATAGTATATACGGTGGGCACCACTATAATAAATAATTCAAGAATTGGTCAACGTAAATACTATTTTATTCATAATCCGACAGTGCAACGTCTACGACATCAACGAAATGTAGAAGGCAAACATTTTGACTTCGTAAACAATTTCCACAATTCATTGACCTACGCTACAATTTTGACAAGAGTAGTTATATAGATCGGTCGCGAATCGCCATTGGTTCCTTATGGGCCCGCTGACACGGTGCCTCGAAACTCGTGTTGGCACGGTGACCCTTTTGACCCCCCCTATCTCTCGCACGGTGCCATTGTGTCTTATGGAGCCTCTCACACGGTAACCCTTTTCGGTATAGGGATCGCTCACACGGTGCCGTGAAAACTGGTGGTGACATGGTTACCTTTTCAGGTATAGGCATCTCTCACACGGTGACTCTTCTAGGTATAGCCATCTCTCTCACGGTGCCTCGAAAACTCGTGTTGATAGGTCTCTTAGTGTTTTTATTCCAAGTATGCAAAAAGTATCAGCAAATACATAATAAAAATAGATGAATAGAAAGTATAGGAAATTATGAAATTTGGGAAGTGGTGCTATTGGGCAAGATGGCGTTCATCTTGGGTTGTGTTTAGCACAGGGTGTGGTAGGTGATCTTTCGTTGGTTCTGGATGTGGTCATCAATCCAATGCTTTCTTTTTCTTTCCCGGTGGTTTTGGAAGATTTGCTTATAAACTTTCCATATCTTTGTTAATTTCACGTTATTTCCAAAAATTTATTGTGGGGCTTGTGTGTGTGTGGGGGGTGGTGGGGGGGGGGTATTTTCTTTATTCATTGTTCAACGGAAGGATAAACGTGCATGTAATATGAGTTATGACAGAAAACGAAGATAGGAAAATTGCGAGTTTTGGAAAAGGTTTGCGTGATTTTGTAGCTTATGTTATGATATTAATGTATATAATTGCGTCTGGAAAACGATATTCGCGCGCGCGTGTGTTTTCTTCCTCTTCATCCTCTATCCCATTGCTGTCTTGCTTCCTGTGTGTTTGGGTGTAGCGATGTTCGTATGAGTTCAAATCTGTTTGTGACGTCATTAGCGTATTCGTTCTCAATGTCGAGCGATGCTTTCCAACGCCATATCATTTCTTTCATTTGTATGAAGGTTTTGATGATTTGTTGCTTATGATGGCCGTCGTAGTGATTTCGGGACATGTCTTCACTCGTTAGGATGATATCAGCTCGGATTGTGTCCTCAAGGTCGGATTTGATGACGTCGAAGAGCTTTTTGATCACTGGGCATTTCGTGTAGATATGCTGCATCGTATCTGGGTTCTGCTTGCAGAATTTGCATTCGTTTTTGAGCGGTACGGATGTTCTTGTAGTCCATCCCATTTTGTTTTTACGCGCTCCTGTGAAGTATGCTTCATTAATAATTCTGTATGATATTACACGTTGATAGTTGTTGATGTGGTGCTTGACATCATTGTCGTAGAGCCACGTTTGCTTCCAGTCTTGCAGCTCGTGCTCCGGATGTTGTGTTCTGTTCTTGATGAGGATGTTGTAGATCTCTTTTTGCGATAGCTCCTCGGTTGGTGTTTCTTCTTTCCTTAACGTCTCGTAGATTTGCTTTTCTTGTATCCAGTTTTGGGTTGGTGTTGATCTGTGGGGATAAAGGTTGTTGAACAGTTTGGCATTTATTCCTCTTACCTTTGTTCCCATGTTATGAACAGCTTCCGCGTGTCATAATTCCACTGGTTTCTCTATCATTGCGAGTTCCAGCAATCTCTTTGCGTTTCTTGCTTGCAGTGTTGTTGTTATATCCCGAACTCCTATGCCTCCGTGTTGTTTTGGGCGGATGAGCGTGTTGCGAGCTTTTTGTTCTACCTTTTCTGGGCTCCATAGGGTTTGGAAAAGTAGACAGTCCATCTGCTTCATGTTCTTTTTGTCGATCTGCAAGTTTTGATACGTATATGTTATTTTGCTATTAATGTACGCGTTAAATGCCTTAATTTTTCCGAGCCATGATAGCTTTTTTGCTCTGATATATTTGGCACTGACTTCCAGCCGCTTCATCAGTTGGGTGTGGTTGTCTTCGAGATCGTTTTCACCGTGGTGAATTCCTAGGATCTTGATCGTAGGTTGTGCCAAACTCGCGTGCGTTGTCATTTGCAAAATCGATCTTGATCTTGCGTTGAGTGGTAGGATCTCAGTTTTGTCGCGGTTTATGTCTTGGGCTGTTACTTTGAAGTATCGTTCATACTCCTTTAGGGCTGCTGTAATTGCCCTAGTAGAGCTTAGGTATAGCGTCACATCATCGGCGAATTGGTCGATTTTGTGGGTTACCCCTCCAATTCTCATTCCGTCGATCATTGGGTTATTTGTTAGCTTGCGGGATATAGGGTCGGCGCTGATAGCATAAAGTGTCATGCTAAGAGGACATCCTTGACGGATGCCTCTGGTGCAAGGTACTGTTGCAACTTCTGTTCCATTTATTTCGATGGCAGCGACTGGGCTATGATATATATGTTTGATGGCGTTATATATCGGCCTTGATATTTCCAGTTTTTCGAGTATTTTCAGTAGCATGGACTGATTAACTTTATCGAAGGCTTTGCTCGCATCAATCGTCATGAGGTAGGCTTCTTTTCGGTTATCCGAAAAATATCTTTTAGCCGCACTTATGTTATTATGGATGGTGCTCATGTATCGGTGGGGAAGCCCAGCTTTTTGCGAGTTGCTAATGGTTGCTTCTACTTCGTGCGTCAGTTTTTGGTTAAGGATCTTGGCCATGATTTTGTAATCAGTGTTTAACAGTGATATAGGACGCCAGTTTGCTAGTTTTGACTTTTCCTTTTTCTTATGTATCAGGACTACCCTTGCCATGTTCCAGCTAGATGGCATGGTGCTGAGTAGGATGGCATTGTTCACAATTTGAGTAAGTCTCCTACCGATATGGTTCCAAAATGTTTGATAGAACTCGACCGTTAGTCCATCCTTGCCGGGGTTTTTTCCTCTTTTCATTGTCTTCAAGGCTAGCCATACTTCTTCTCTGCAGACGGGATCTGTTTCCTCACGTTGTAGCTGGTGGTCGGCTTGTTCGTTGTAGTCAGCGAGGTAGTCGTCTTGTTCTAGTTCGCTTATCGTTGCGTTCTGTGTCCACAGATCTGTGTAAAACATGTTGATTTGGTTAGCAATATCGTTATAGCTTGTTACTACCTTCCCATCGCTAGTTTGAAGTTCTTTTAGTTCAGCTCTTTTCTTTCTCGTTTTGAATTGGGCCCAGAAGTCTCTTGCTTTGGTTTTCTCTCCTTCGAAAGAGTCTAGTCTTGTTAATGTTTGCAGTTTTCCTTTTGATAGCTCGTACCTGATATTTGGATCAGGGTCTGCGTTTAGTTTAATTTGGTAGCTTTTACTTATTTTTGCGATTTTTGCTTTAAGGGCGTCCCACCATTTTGTAAGCGAATCCCATATTTCGATCTTCGCATCCTCGGTTTCAATAAGGTTAGATATGATCTTGCGGTATGTGCTGTCGCCTAGGAGATCGTTGTTACACTTCCAGCTTGGCCTCTGCGCTCTTTCTTCTTTATCGAATTTCAATGTTATTGTAGGGCTGATGTGGTCCGCTACGTGGTTGTTTTCGTGGCCTACGTATATCGCCTGGTCCAATAGTTCATGGGTAGTATATATGCGATCGATTCTACTTCCTCCTCCGTGATGGGATTTAAAAGTATAGAATTCAGCCAGTGGGCGTTTGTATCTGTAGACGTCGATTAGGTTGACGTCATCGATAATCTTCTGGAAGAGTCTTGTTGCGGATCTTACTTTAAAATTGGTCTGGGGTCTCACGTCAGTAGTGTAAATAGCCGCTGGTGATTCGTAAAATACCGGAAATAAGAATGTTGTATTTCGGAAGTCAGAAACGGTGTATTTTGAGCTAGCTAGTGGTCGAAAATCGGCCTACGGAGCTTCGAAAAAGCGTCATTGTGCGCTTCCCGCGATCGATTTTGAAAACAGGTGTTTTAATGCGAAGTGACCTCCATATTCTGCGGAGACAAATGACTATGGTATCCTGTCGACTGAATCACTACGCGAATTGCTTCCCGTGGAACATGTTGGACTAGAAGCAATCCGTGAGCGTATACACAAGACACACCGAATACAATCGTTCAGCACCCAACTATCCTATCGAGTGTATCGAATCACTGCTGTAGGAAAGCCATGAATGTGGATATTGTTTCACGTGTGTATGTCACGTATAGATTTTTGAAACAGCCTATCGAGCGCTTGCGTCAACGTGATCATAACTACCTGATTATTGTCGTGTCGCGATTGAGCTTGGGTAAATCCTAGCAGATTTTTGAATATCTGATCAATGACAGATTGCGTGAATTAATTTTCTGTCAAGCGAATCCAAGTGTTATATTGCAAGATATCGTGATGCTGTATTTCAGAATGGTATAATGTGATTATCAGCTAATATTTCACAAACCTAATCGTTTACAATAATCAAGGCTAAAGTTGAAACTGCAGTATCAAGGGGTCAAAAAATTCACAAAATGATTTGAAACTCAACTCAATCAGTGATCTGTTTTACCCGTGTCAAAATTGAGTATTGGAAAATGCTATCGCCATTGCATCCGAAATATCGACATCTTACAAAACCTAACAAGGCCAATTACTGACAGATCGCCATGTGTTATATCCAGTTATACCTTCCCGTCTAACTTAACCGTTGTATGTACGATAAAATAAAAGTTGCGCGAGCATATAGCGTGTGGCCGGTTTTGCATGTCGCGGGTTGGATATTGCTTGAATTCTTTCGTACTATATAATGTTCCCAATGTAAAATTCTGGGTCTACAGATTTATCACAAACACTTCCATCATCGCAAAGACGCAAAAGCGATTGATAAAATGTTCATTACATCCAACATTGTGACTTTGAGATTAACATGTTGTATATTGAGTATACGAGATGCGAATGTCTGACCAATGATAGATTGAGATATATTTTGTCGCAAGTGAATCCATGTATTATAATGTAAGATATCGTAATGCGAGCAAATTCTTTACGGATTACATATTACCCAATTTATTCGCAACACGAGATTCAACGATCCGATCAGTACTCAATTAAAATGATTCAATGTGTACCACATCTTACATTGTAGTGAATGTCGAATGCACCAACTCACACAAGTCATATTATCGGTACTTGTGACAGGAAGCTAAACAGATACTCATAGCGTCGTTACATCGCAATGTGCATCGGTTCGTATGATCACTATTCGAAGCGTGTGAGATATGACATATGGTGGCTTGAATCGTGCTTGAGTCCATTCGCAGCACCATCCAACACGCTCAATGTAAAATATGGCGAGATACAGCGATTTCACAAAGTTGGGATTATGCTTAAACTAGTTGGGTAAAGTTATTGTTTTATATGTTGAACTCGGAACATCAAAGAAATCGGAATTGTACACCGTAATATGGTGAATCTGGTAATCTGGTGTTTTGTATCACTGTTCACTCGCAGTAATGGAACCAAATATTATCACAAGATCCAAATCACCGAAAGGTATTTTTCGGTTAATATGAATTTGAGTTATGATTGAATTACTACCAATTTACCAACACATAGCTAAATTCAGCGATACAAAGAAGCAGGGCAGTTTTCAACTTAGTGCGCATATCCAAAATATCACTTACTCTAATTCATCAATCAACACCTAAAGCACCGACCAACATAAATTATTAATCGCTGTGTTGTTATTTTTTCGATATCGAAAATCATATAACACAATAGGAATTTATTCGATATTACACTTATAATATAATTGAGGTTTTTGTGTGACGTGAGGTTGATTTTGGTCAGATCAAATTCAAGGTCCGTTTTACTCACTCCCATAACGCAAATGCTTATCCCACACTGCCATCTTCATATTAAACAGTTATTTACAAGATACCAAAGGTACATAAAAATTTTGGTCGAAATAAATTATTAACTTGATTTTGCATACCACTGATTGATTAATACTTAATTTCGTTACATCCTCTCTACCCAGCGTGCTAAAGTTTTAAAAGACACTTTGATCACCACGAAAGCAAATAGAAATATGTTTGCAACGTTGAGCCTAGTCGGATAGACTTGAGTTATATGTAGAATACCAAACATCAAATAAATCGTAATATCGACTACTCCAAAATCCGGTTAATGTGTTCTCGATCCACCGACACATACTTTTTCCATTTTATCTACGAAAATAATTAACTTCACAAAATTCGAATCATTAAAAGAACTTGATTTCGTAACACTAATTCGATTAGTTTAGCAACTTGTTGGATCCGCCCCGCGACGTGATTTTGAGCGCTCCGCGGACAGATACCTGATTTGTTTGTTTTGGGGTATCCGTGGTGTTTGTCGACTACGATGGTCATTTACACCAGGCCGATATTATTCTTATTTTCCGTAACTGCCGACTTATACCACGGCCAACCTCTAGGCTTTTGTAAGACACCGCTGACACGGATGTGGTGGCGAGGAGGAGCCTAGGTAAACCTCCAACACTTAGGTATCGAAATTCAGAAGTCGACCTAGGTCGGGGCTCGAACCCGCACCCACTGGTGTTGTAGCCGGTGATTATACCACTGCGCTAACTCGCCACTGACAGATACCTGTCTTGCATGACAATGTGCCCCGCTACACAAATCTGCATGGATTTGCGTGAAACATTTTCGATCATAAACATTAACAAGACGTTCCAATCTAACTTATGCTCACGTACAGTCTTTACTAAGGATTTGTGTGTCTAACATGCAGCCAGAGTTCAAAGAACTTGTCCACAACTTTGATCGACCACAGATGTCTGATTGACTTCAACAGCTATTGAAGTACATTACGTTAATAATTCTATTGACTAGTGTCTTGGTATCTTAACACTAACATTAAATACGATTACTTTCTGCTATCGATGGTTCCCAACCCGAAACCGGACTTACACCATTTACCCATTGTTTTTACTACAGTCCTTAAAATAGGGCCGCCAGACCCAGGCATTTTTTTGAAAGGGGCGCCGGAGAGTACAGGTTAAGAACCCTTGATCTATACCTAAAGCACAGGCAAACGAATGACTTAAATTATAGCTTGTTAGGTTTTTAGTTTCGTGATACCGTCGGTAATTAATACAATTCATGTTTTGTATGACACGGAATTAATTCGGATCGAGGTAAGCGCGTTGGAAATGACTTTCATACAAAACACGCTCAATGGCTAACGCTCTCCTCTGTATTCGAATGTTGTCAATGTATTCGGATTCATTTCGAAAAGGTTAAACATTCAACTGCGACAGATACGAATTGTCATACTCAACTTATTTTTATAACAAGTAGTTATTTAGGTCACAACGACGAAGGTACAGAATAATGTATGTGTCTCTAAATAGTCTTGTATACTCTATATTACAATATTGCAAAACCGTTGCTTGGTTGGTTATAAAGCTGATCCGCATACCTTTCTCCATTCGCGTTTGACAGCTACCTTGTTCCCATATGAACTCTCCTGTTAAATAAAATCAACACTCTGCGTAAGACACACAAATCCTGTCACTCACAATAATAGTTCATACTAACGACAACTAATACGCGACTTGATGAGTTGAAAACACTGTATCCTATACCAGAACCTGTGATCCTACAAAATTCAGTTATCGTAATATTAAATTTCCATGGGAGTATTTTGAAGCATGATTTTTGGGTGGATAAACTAATACCGACAACCATGATATACACCTAAACGAAGAATGTGGTGTTTCAGGTTTAGCGCGACGGATAACATTCATGTACATGGTCCTAAAATTATCATTTTACACTCACGTCGGCATTTTTGTGAAACAAAAGCCATTATAGCCACTGGTTGACAGATCTGTCAATGTAATCGGAGTCATCTCTACAAAAGAGTAGGCCTAGCTATGTATTCGACTCATAACTTACAAACCTAACACACAAAACAAGTTACTTTACTAAGGGAACGTAGAGAGTTATCTGATGATTGTCTTCGCGTCAAAACGACCAGAAGACAGTTTCGTTTGAAAAAAATGTTGAGTATCATTTACACACTCGCGATAAATCGTACAACAGTATGTAGTACAGTATTTATGTTGTGTTAATTGAACTGGTGAACAACGTGAAAGTGTTTCTTGAGCGTCAAGTCCCTATATGGATTAAAGCATACATCAAAGCGTCACAGTCACAACCTAATTTAAACCACGAATGTATTACCTTTATTTTATCACAAGCTTTCACGATGTTGAATATTTAATTTTCTTCACCAACCCTGAAGCACAAGTGTGCAATCCATCATTTTCATCGAACACATAACTCAATAAGAGTAATTACTCGTTGAAACCAATATTATGATTTTGTTGAACAGCTACAGTTAATAATTATTTTTATTGATATCAATATGACATCAATATCATTGAGACCTGTTTATGATTTTAGTGTGTATGGCATAGCAGGAACCCATATAAAAATTGTGCCGATTTGACAAAATGCATAAAGAGTTGAGATATTTCGATTCTATTTGCATGTGGTATTCTATGAAGTTTCATAGAACGAGGTATACAACGCGATTTCCTAAAAGGTCCATCTCTTTTGCGTTGCTTTAGACCGAACGCGTAATATACACATTTGCATTTGGATAATGATCTCGTTTCATCACATGAACAATATGTTCAGTGTTCACCCACGCGATAAAGCAAATCAGTACTCTGCATAAGACGTGCAAATCCTTCTCACACTCATAATAGTATATTACCGGCAACTATACTCGGCGATATACTGCAGGTTTCGATGTGATCAGCAGACCAATAATAGATCGCGCATAGCACTCACATCAGAGCAATAATTGGCTTCAGGTGTTTGGTGGGTACGCCGTTTTCATTACGATGAAGCATGTGAACCGAATTCCAGTCGTTATAGTTGGTGACCGAGCGGTAAAATATGGTTGTGTGTGATCTCTCTGTGTCTCTCTCTGTGTGTGTGTACGACTGTGAAGCTACAATCTACTATATCATCCCCGTGCTTCACTTGTTAGGATTCGTGCTTAGCATTTTCGAGACGCATTACGACTGAATTAGCAATCTCTCTTGTTTTACACACCGGTATATGCTTGTGTTGCAATAATGATCATTGGATGATCATGATCAAGCTTCGAAAATGGATGAACACGTGTTTTTGAGTTTATGTTAACAACTCACGAGTGTGCACTTGTCAGTTAGTGTACTCACACGTCAATAATAGAGATTTTTTGCGGCGCAGGGAAGATGTTGTTAAATCTTTATAAACCAATCCACATGGCATACAATCCTTACCGCTTCGAACTCGGAAAGTCAATTTGGTAAACTCAATCACCAGATCCTGATAATCACCTGAAGCAATAAACCAAAACCGACGAACGAATAAATATATAACTTCAGCTATGCCTACATGTCGATACACCGTCAATACGAAAAGTTACAATGTGTGTGATGTTACAAATTCCGCGTGTTCCACTGTGGCTCAGCTCATTCATACAAAGTATTTGAAGAAATTGTTGCTTGTGCAGTTATGGTGGGAAAACTGGATGTAAATAAAGCTTGATAGATTCTACCTCGTTCTGGAAGTCTATCATCATGTATGCTTGAGGTCACCGACATTAATACGAAACAATTGTAATTGTACAAATGTTTTACAGTCGATAGTTTACTGTCTGTAATATTCACACAACAAGGTTGCAGCCCAAGCGATTACCGCATTGCCATGAGAGTTAATTATGATTTCACCGATGTTGTGCAACATAATATATTGAAAATTAATTTTCACGGGGCTCCAACCTTGCATCGCGAGATCAATAGAATCGATTTGGTGAATTCAATCTGGCGAATAGATGGCGGAAGACTTGTAGATCTACAACGCAAACAGTCATATTTCTCCATCTTGATACATCGTTATTCGAGTAAATTTAACAGTGATGCTATCGATACAGTGAACAGCTCAAGATGGATACAGTCAAATATGGGAACCATGAATAATAATGCACCCTGATTTTCGTTGAATATTCACAACACCGACAAATTGATAAATCTCTCTGTCGTAGACATCAACAGTACAATTGTCATCCCAATGCACAGCTCGAATGGTAGGCTCATCGGGCGTGAAATCCAAATCAAATAACACCAAGGTGCGCTTTCTTGACTTCAGGATCTGTACAGATGCATCGCGCCTGTGTTTTAGCACTACAGAGTGAGGCCAAAGAAAACGGTGTACGGAATAACGTATTGTCATGATCCCGCGTTGATACCATTAACTGAAACCAACGTCGCTCGATAGATATGTGGTGATGACCTATTTCGAAATGAAGCTGGATGAACTAGACCAAAACTTTTGATGACACGATTTATAATTATGCATTGTGTGAAAATACGAGACAGCGCTCTCTTGCGGGGGTTAACACGATTTTAGTCTTCATCCCACAGAAACACTGTATCGATAGCATCACTGTTAAATTTACTCGAATAACGATGTATCAAGATGGAGAAATATGACTGTTTGCGTTGTAGATCTACAAGTCTTCCGCCATCTATTCGCCAGATTGAATTCACCAAATCGATTCTATTGATCTCGCGATGCAAGGTTGGAGCCCCGTGTCACTGTATCGATAGCATCACTGTTAAATTTACTCGAATAACGATGTATCAAGATGGAGAAATATGACTGTTTGCGTTGTAGATCTACAAGTCTTCCGCCATCTATTCGCCAGATTGAATTCACCAAATCGATTCTATTGATCTCGCGATGCAAGGTTGGAGCCCCGTGAAAATTAATTTTCAATATATTATGTTGCACAACATCGGTGAAATCATAATTAACTCTCATGGCAATGCGGTAATCGCTTGGGCTGCAACCTTGTTGTGTGAATATTACAGACAGTAAACTATCGACTGTAAAACATTTGTACAATTACAATTGTTTCGTATTAATGTCGGTGACCTCAAGCATACATGATGATAGACTTCCAGAACGAGGTAGAATCTATCAAGCTTTATTTACATCCAGTTTTCCCACCATAACTGCACAAGCAACAATTTCTTCAAATACTTTGTATGAATGAGCTGAGCCACAGTGGAACACGCGGAATTTGTAACATCACACACATTGTAACTTTTCGTATTGACGGTGTATCGACATGTAGGCATAGCTGAAGTTATATATTTATTCGTTCGTCGGTTTTGGTTTATTGCTTCAGGTGATTATCAGGATCTGGTGATTGAGTTTACCAAATTGACTTTCCGAGTTCGAAGCGGTAAGGATTGTATGCCATGTGGATTGGTTTATAAAGATTTAACAACATCTTCCCTGCGCCGCAAAAAATCTCTATTATTGACGTGTGAGTACACTAACTGACAAGTGCACACTCGTGAGTTGTTAACATAAACTCAAAAACACGTGTTCATCCATTTTCGAAGCTTGATCATGATCATCCAATGATCATTATTGCAACACAAGCATATACCGGTGTGTAAAACAAGAGAGATTGCTAATTCAGTCGTAATGCGTCTCGAAAATGCTAAGCACGAATCCTAACAAGTGAAGCACGGGGATGATATAGTAGATTGTAGCTTCACAGTCGTACACACACACAGAGAGAGACACAGAGAGATCACACACAACCATATTTTACCGCTCGGTCACCAACTATAACGACTGGAATTCGGTTCACATGCTTCATCGTAATGAAAACGGCGTACCCACCAAACACCTGAAGCCAATTATTGCTCTGATGTGAGTGCTATGCGCGATCTATTATTGGTCTGCTGATCACATCGAAACCTGCAGTATATCGCCGAGTATAGTTGCCGGTAATATACTATTATGAGTGTGAGAAGGATTTGCACGTCTTATGCAGAGTACTGATTTGCTTTATCGCGTGGGTGAACACTGAACATATTGTTCATGTGATGAAACGAGATCATTATCCAAATGCAAATGTGTATATTACGCGTTCGGTCTAAAGCAACGCAAAAGAGATGGACCTTTTAGGAAATCGCGTTGTATACCTCGTTCTATGAAACTTCATAGAATACCACATGCAAATAGAATCGAAATATCTCAACTCTTTATGCATTTTGTCAAATCGGCACAATTTTTATATGGGTTCCTGCTATGCCATACACACTAAAATCATAAACAGGTCTCAATGATATTGATGTCATATTGATATCAATAAAAATAATTATTAACTGTAGCTGTTCAACAAAATCATAATATTGGTTTCAACGAGTAATTACTCTTATTGAGTTATGTGTTCGATGAAAATGATGGATTGCACACTTGTGCTTCAGGGTTGGTGAAGAAAATTAAATATTCAACATCGTGAAAGCTTGTGATAAAATAAAGGTAATACATTCGTGGTTTAAATTAGGTTGTGACTGTGACGCTTTGATGTATGCTTTAATCCATATAGGGACTTGACGCTCAAGAAACACTTTCACGTTGTTCACCAGTTCAATTAACACAACATAAATACTGTACTACATACTGTTGTACGATTTATCGCGAGTGTGTAAATGATACTCAACATTTTTTTCAAACGAAACTGTCTTCTGGTCGTTTTGACGCGAAGACAATCATCAGATAACTCTCTACGTTCCCTTAGTAAAGTAACTTGTTTTGTGTGTTAGGTTTGTAAGTTATGAGTCGAATACATAGCTAGGCCTACTCTTTTGTAGAGATGACTCCGATTACATTGACAGATCTGTCAACCAGTGGCTATAATGGCTTTTGTTTCACAAAAATGCCGACGTGAGTGTAAAATGATAATTTTAGGACCATGTACATGAATGTTATCCGTCGCGCTAAACCTGAAACACCACATTCTTCGTTTAGGTGTATATCATGGTTGTCGGTATTAGTTTATCCACCCAAAAATCATGCTTCAAAATACTCCCATGGAAATTTAATATTACGATAACTGAATTTTGTAGGATCACAGGTTCTGGTATAGGATACAGTGTTTTCAACTCATCAAGTCGCGTATTAGTTGTCGTTAGTATGAACTATTATTGTGAGTGACAGGATTTGTGTGTCTTACGCAGAGTGTTGATTTTATTTAACAGGAGAGTTCATATGGGAACAAGGTAGCTGTCAAACGCGAATGGAGAAAGGTATGCGGATCAGCTTTATAACCAACCAAGCAACGGTTTTGCAATATTGTAATATAGAGTATACAAGACTATTTAGAGACACATACATTATTCTGTACCTTCGTCGTTGTGACCTAAATAACTACTTGTTATAAAAATAAGTTGAGTATGACAATTCGTATCTGTCGCAGTTGAATGTTTAACCTTTTCGAAATGAATCCGAATACATTGACAACATTCGAATACAGAGGAGAGCGTTAGCCATTGAGCGTGTTTTGTATGAAAGTCATTTCCAACGCGCTTACCTCGATCCGAATTAATTCCGTGTCATACAAAACATGAATTGTATTAATTACCGACGGTATCACGAAACTAAAAACCTAACAAGCTATAATTTAAGTCATTCGTTTGCCTGTGCTTTAGGTATAGATCAAGGGTTCTTAACCTGTACTCTCCGGCGCCCCTTTCAAAAAAATGCCTGGGTCTGGCGGCCCTATTTTAAGGACTGTAGTAAAAACAATGGGTAAATGGTGTAAGTCCGGTTTCGGGTTGGGAACCATCGATAGCAGAAAGTAATCGTATTTAATGTTAGTGTTAAGATACCAAGACACTAGTCAATAGAATTATTAACGTAATGTACTTCAATAGCTGTTGAAGTCAATCAGACATCTGTGGTCGATCAAAGTTGTGGACAAGTTCTTTGAACTCTGGCTGCATGTTAGACGCACAAATCCTTAGTAAAGACTGTACGTGAGCATAAGTTAGATTGGAACGTCTTGTTAATGTTTATGATCGAAAATGTTTCACGCAAATCCATGCAGATTTGTGTAGCGGGGCACATTGTCATGCAAGACAGGTATCTGTCAGTGGCGAGTTAGCGCAGTGGTATAATCACCGGCTACAACACCAGTGGGTGCGGGTTCGAGCCCCGACCTAGGTCGACTTCTGAATTTCGATACCTAAGTGTTGGAGGTTTACCTAGGCTCCTCCTCGCCACCACATCCGTGTCAGCGGTGTCTTACAAAAGCCTAGAGGTTGGCCGTGGTATAAGTCGGCAGTTACGGAAAATAAGAATAATATCGGCCTGGTGTAAATGACCATCGTAGTCGACAAACACCACGGATACCCCAAAACAAACAAATCAGGTATCTGTCCGCGGAGCGCTCAAAATCACGTCGCGGGGCGGATCCAACAAGTTGCTAAACTAATCGAATTAGTGTTACGAAATCAAGTTCTTTTAATGATTCGAATTTTGTGAAGTTAATTATTTTCGTAGATAAAATGGAAAAAGTATGTGTCGGTGGATCGAGAACACATTAACCGGATTTTGGAGTAGTCGATATTACGATTTATTTGATGTTTGGTATTCTACATATAACTCAAGTCTATCCGACTAGGCTCAACGTTGCAAACATATTTCTATTTGCTTTCGTGGTGATCAAAGTGTCTTTTAAAACTTTAGCACGCTGGGTAGAGAGGATGTAACGAAATTAAGTATTAATCAATCAGTGGTATGCAAAATCAAGTTAATAATTTATTTCGACCAAAATTTTTATGTACCTTTGGTATCTTGTAAATAACTGTTTAATATGAAGATGGCAGTGTGGGATAAGCATTTGCGTTATGGGAGTGAGTAAAACGGACCTTGAATTTGATCTGACCAAAATCAACCTCACGTCACACAAAAACCTCAATTATATTATAAGTGTAATATCGAATAAATTCCTATTGTGTTATATGATTTTCGATATCGAAAAAATAACAACACAGCGATTAATAATTTATGTTGGTCGGTGCTTTAGGTGTTGATTGATGAATTAGAGTAAGTGATATTTTGGATATGCGCACTAAGTTGAAAACTGCCCTGCTTCTTTGTATCGCTGAATTTAGCTATGTGTTGGTAAATTGGTAGTAATTCAATCATAACTCAAATTCATATTAACCGAAAAATACCTTTCGGTGATTTGGATCTTGTGATAATATTTGGTTCCATTACTGCGAGTGAACAGTGATACAAAACACCAGATTACCAGATTCACCATATTACGGTGTACAATTCCGATTTCTTTGATGTTCCGAGTTCAACATATAAAACAATAACTTTACCCAACTAGTTTAAGCATAATCCCAACTTTGTGAAATCGCTGTATCTCGCCATATTTTACATTGAGCGTGTTGGATGGTGCTGCGAATGGACTCAAGCACGATTCAAGCCACCATATGTCATATCTCACACGCTTCGAATAGTGATCATACGAACCGATGCACATTGCGATGTAACGACGCTATGAGTATCTGTTTAGCTTCCTGTCACAAGTACCGATAATATGACTTGTGTGAGTTGGTGCATTCGACATTCACTACAATGTAAGATGTGGTACACATTGAATCATTTTAATTGAGTACTGATCGGATCGTTGAATCTCGTGTTGCGAATAAATTGGGTAATATGTAATCCGTAAAGAATTTGCTCGCATTACGATATCTTACATTATAATACATGGATTCACTTGCGACAAAATATATCTCAATCTATCATTGGTCAGACATTCGCATCTCGTATACTCAATATACAACATGTTAATCTCAAAGTCACAATGTTGGATGTAATGAACATTTTATCAATCGCTTTTGCGTCTTTGCGATGATGGAAGTGTTTGTGATAAATCTGTAGACCCAGAATTTTACATTGGGAACATTATATAGTACGAAAGAATTCAAGCAATATCCAACCCGCGACATGCAAAACCGGCCACACGCTATATGCTCGCGCAACTTTTATTTTATCGTACATACAACGGTTAAGTTAGACGGGAAGGTATAACTGGATATAACACATGGCGATCTGTCAGTAATTGGCCTTGTTAGGTTTTGTAAGATGTCGATATTTCGGATGCAATGGCGATAGCATTTTCCAATACTCAATTTTGACACGGGTAAAACAGATCACTGATTGAGTTGAGTTTCAAATCATTTTGTGAATTTTTTGACCCCTTGATACTGCAGTTTCAACTTTAGCCTTGATTATTGTAAACGATTAGGTTTGTGAAATATTAGCTGATAATCACATTATACCATTCTGAAATACAGCATCACGATATCTTGCAATATAACACTTGGATTCGCTTGACAGAAAATTAATTCACGCAATCTGTCATTGATCAGATATTCAAAAATCTGCTAGGATTTACCCAAGCTCAATCGCGACACGACAATAATCAGGTAGTTATGATCACGTTGACGCAAGCGCTCGATAGGCTGTTTCAAAAATCTATACGTGACATACACACGTGAAACAATATCCACATTCATGGCTTTCCTACAGCAGTGATTCGATACACTCGATAGGATAGTTGGGTGCTGAACGATTGTATTCGGTGTGTCTTGTGTATACGCTCACGGATTGCTTCTAGTCCAACATGTTCCACGGGAAGCAATTCGCGTAGTGATTCAGTCGACAGGATACCATAGTCATTTGTCTCCGCAGAATATGGAGGTCACTTCGCATTAAAACACCTGTTTTCAAAATCGATCGCGGGAAGCGCACAATGACGCTTTTTCGAAGCTCCGTAGGCCGATTTTCGACCACTAGCTAGCTCAAAATACACCGTTTCTGACTTCCGAAATACAACATTCTTATTTCCGGTATTTTACGAATCACCAGCGGCTATTTACACTACTCACGTCTTTCTTTTCCATTACAAAATTGAAATCGCCGCCAATTATAATAGGGATGTCAATGTTATTTAGGGCTCTCTCTAGGGAGTTTAGGACGTTAGTCATTTCCCTTTTGGCTCTTGTCGACCGTCCGGATGGGCCATATATATTGACAATCGCTATTGGACATGGTTCGATTTTGATGCATATGCATTGGGCTCGATAGTCGTATATGATGGCATCATTTAAAATCTCACCTTTCAGGTAGTCCTTTACCATAATGGCGGTACCGTCATATCTTATTCTTCCTTTGTTCGCTGCGTTGGCGTACATAATATATCCGATGTTTTCGAGCCATTCGGTAATTCCATTTACATCCATTTTGTGCGTTTCTTGCACCAAGAGTATGTCTATGTTTGATGTTGCTATATATTGTTCTAATTCTTTGATTTTCCCTACTAGTCCATTCACATTGATCGATGCTATCTTCATTGCTTTATTGGGTGTTTGGATCGTAGTCGGAGTCGGAGTCAAGGTCTGATTGCTTAAGTTTTTTATCAGTTTGGGATTCACCGCTGCTGTTTGGGTTTCTCTGCCTTTTGTTGTGTTCTGATATCAGTGAGTCTGGTTCGATGACAGTTTCGTTGTGTGGGTCTAGCGGATCGTTTTCTGCTACAGTATCGATCATAGTCTCGTTGTGGAGATCTATCGGGTCTTTTTCCGATAAGATGATGGCGTTCGGGTTTCCATGTCTGTCGTCGCTTGGGGGTGAGACTGTGGTGTCTCGGGAATGTACGATTACTACGGTTGTCTGTCTCTTCGGCTCGTTTTCCTTTGTGTCTGTTTTCGTTGTTTTGTTCATTTTCTTTGGTTTGGGTGCAGGGGTTGGTTTGTATACCTGGTTCGATGGGCCTGTTGTTTTCGGCCTGGGGCTATTTGTTTCCTTTCTTGTTTCTCTAGTTTTTTCGTACCAGTCTTCTATTACCTTTTCGCCGGTGATTTGTTCCTTTGCTGGTTTAGTGATTACACCGCTGATTGCGTCCAGCCGTTCACGATGTTGTTCAGGCTGCGGTATGATTTCGGTGCATTTTTCGGCACTATGCCCTAATTTGTTGCATTCTTTGCATACTTCTTGGTTTTTGGGACATTCTTTCGCGATGTGGTTCTCAGCGTTGCAGGTGTAGCATTTTCTTTTGTATATGTCTTCTGCCGTTTTTATTTGGCAGAGGTATCCATCAATGTAGATATAGTTTGGCATCTTGTCTTTTTCAAAAGATTCGATCCATATATTCGTACGGCCGTTGTATATGCTCGTACCTTTCCTATACACTCTTGTAGTTGATACCACTTTTCCGAAGCCTATGCTGCTTACATCCTTCATGACAGTTTCCGCTTCGGTTTCGGTTGGTATGCCACTCGCGATGATGTGTGTGGCTGGAGGTCTCGGGAGCTCTAGTTTGAAGAGTTCGAAACTGTTTCCTTCTTGAATTTGTTCCTGAATATTTCGGTATAGTATATCCCTTGTTGGTATATCAAGTCTGTTCACACAGAATGACATAATCCATATGCCGCGCCTCAGTTCGTAGAGGGCTTCGATTTTCTGCGTATGCGGTTTGCTGGCTTCATTTGCGCGAAGTTCAGCCCATATGTCGTCGAAGGTTAGCTCATCTGGTCCTCTGATAAAGAGAGACCTTGGACGCTGGTGTTGGTAGTCCGGTTTCCTTTTTGGTCTTTGGAGAGCTGCAGAATATCCATGACCATTGTGCGTATCCATTTTGTTATCCAAATCGTATGTCCACAGGGACTACGCCCAAGTATCGCCGTTCTCAGTCGTACTCAATCGTTTGCGTTTGCGTCAAATTTGTTGATTAGCGCGAGCTGCTCTGGAGACGTCCGTTCACCTCCGCGTCTCAACCGAAGAAGAAGGTCGTACTTGCGGGTATGGGCATCTCTCACATGGTGACTCTTGGTATAGGTTGTGTCGATGAAGTGGTGTTGAATATCAAGTATAGTAAACAGCGACGCCATTACTTAGTATGTATATTCCAAATTATTAAATATGACCGATTCGAGTTAATCCCAACGTTTACGGTGAGTACGACAATGATATATTGTTATTCTTATGGCGGGGGTGGCATGCGGCTATTGTGTCTTATGGGTGCAACCGTGAATCACCCTTTCGGGTATAGACATCTCCCGCCCGGTGCTGAATATGTATCAAGTAAATAGTCATGTGATTGATCCTTAGTTAATGTGTATATTCCAAATTACGGCGAGTACGACAATGATATATCGTTATTCTTATGGACGCGGCGATGATTCGTACTTTCGGGTATAGACTGCGGGCGGAATGTCGTACTTTCAACAAAAAAGGCGTGAAAATAGTTTGCAAAATCTAGGAATTACTCACATGGTAATGTTTGAGTAATTAGATTACCCCAGAACCGGCGTAGACGGCGATTCGAATACCAACAATAACCACGCTCACAAACTAACACTTCAATTAGGTGTGAAATATATAACAAATCCCGCGATCGCTGACAAGATAATGTCTCGGACATAACCATCTTTCGCGACTTGGTGTTACAGGCATACCGATCGCTCACGTGGTGAAAATTTAGTAAGCAGTTTGTCACAGAACTCGATTTCACTCGTAAGATTTAATAAGTAACGAATGACAGGACCACCAGTGTCGGTAACTTGAATAGCGACAAATTGTCACTTATTTCCGCTCTAACCCTAATCCTTTGTGAAGTGAACGCTTACTCAAAAGGGTGTGATATCATTTTAAAATCCTACGACACTCACAGGGTAATGCTTCAGACAAAGCGATCCCTCATGCCCGCTCACAAGGTAATATTTCCGTAATTAGTTTGTCACAGAGTCGTCGCAGACGGTGATTCCTAAACCAACAATTTGATACTTTCTGGTATGGTCGCTATATGTTTTTGACACTTTGTCCGTGTTTGACGTTAGTTGTATGATAAGAATCATGCGAATATTCAAGCAATGTATCAATTGAATGGAATGAAACTTACTACACAGCTCAAGTTGATTCGTATCTGAATGTGTTAATTCGGTACAATTCTAATTAATTTGAGAAATCTTTTTAATGTGATCTTTTGATTCGACCGTAATCTGAATATTACTGACACCGACTTTCAGTCACATTGAATTATTCACACATTCCACGCCGCTGTTTTAACAGTTATAGAATCAATACCAACTATCTCTAACCCGATAATATTCAATCATTTTGGTAATTTACCAACTTTAAATCCATTCGCGGATGTACTAAAGGTAAATCCAAATAATCCAAAATGAAATATTTGGACTTTGACATAGTCTGAATTGAAATAGATTGACAAACATGACTACCAACTTTCCCGCAGTCCCATTTCGATATTATATGCACATTGATTTGAAACAAGTAATGAAACATTGCAACTCTATTCGCGATCCCGCTTTCCGTTTGTCAAAGAGATATTTTAGCATCTTACCATAATCAAAAGAATTCTTCACAACATTAACAATTGTTAAAAATCTAGTTTTCAATTACTTGATTATATCACTACAACTCACAAACTTGAATTAATTCATCCTGGTTGTATTCGTATGATCGGTCTTTTTTTATTCGATTGTAAAGGTCGTTACTATTCTGAAGACAAAGTGTTTACTAATCGGTACATATACGATTTGACTTGGACATATTATATTTTGAGTATACGAGATTTGAATGTCCGAACAATAACTGAGAATTAATTTATCACAATTAAATCCGTATATTACAGCGTAAAAGATATTGGGGTGTCAGCAACTCTGTACGGTCGTAGTTACAACCACATTAACTAATCTACCCAGGCAACTCGTCATGATCATTCCTGAAATCAACACAAACACGACCACTGACTTGAGTTAACCACGAAACAGCATCAAGTTTTAAATCCGCTTGCAGCTGACGGATTATTCGAATGCATCGATGGAGAATATTATTGAACTCGTCGGTATTGTTACTTCAACAAATTACACCGACTGCGAAAGTTAATATCGAATGGTAAGACTTGATCACATATTTGTTGATCACAGACATGACAAAAAAAACATTACCGAGATTTTATAAACTAGTCATATTACTCTACACATCTATCAATATCAAAATGCGAGTCATCCAATTTTTCTACTAAAGTAACATTGCACTTTCGGATTCGGATTCGGTATAGTCATACAAATTGTATTAAATCCAACATCAAAACAAAAGGAATTTTTTTAGTTTATTGAAATCAAATCATTCGTCTTCGACTTGTGCTTTTCTAGATTGCACACAACAATTCGTTACGAATGAGCTGTAACCAAAGTTAAGAATTCTTTGTGTCCACAGATATAGAAGATGAATATAGCTAACACAATCACGAATCGACGTTTCAGAGTATTTCACGGATGTAATAAACTTGTTAGTGTCGCCTATCTAAAAGTATGCATGCGTTCGATTTCCATACCGACTGTTGCGATGTTTAGGATTCGCTTACAATGACCAAGAGTGAGGATTTAACATCAATGTCGTTACTGGAGGTATTCACAACAGAGAATCGAAACATTACACAGTGTGAAAATATATCTTTGATATCAAAGCACTATCCCAAGTACACGATTAATACTCAACTCCGTTCACACTTTCTATAGAACGTGCTAAACGTAAAATATCACGAGGTTGCACTCTAAGACTTTGATCATTACAAAAGTAAATTGAATATGTTTGCTCGACGCATTCAATTCAACTAGAAATGTCTAGTGCACAACAATCGTAATATTAAGGAAGTACTTGCTACACTGTAATTCACTAAACGTGTTTTGCATTGTTGTTCATTTGTAGCATTGATTGAAATTGTTTTTTTTTGAACCCTCAAATAATAATTCCCGACATGAAACCAAACCGCTGAAAGTCGTTACCAACACAAAGAAACACTTTGTACCATGTTTGCCAAATGTACCCTATGGTTAGGTGTACTAGAATTATTTGTGTAACACATACACCGACAATGTAATCGAGAATTTTTCCGTTGTCATTCGCTAAAGTAAATGTCATCACAATACTCTGTCACTAAAGATCTTAGTTGTATCTGATTGAATCACCGATAATTAACTCGCTAAATCAAACCATAAGGAAATTTCACTCACTCATCAGATATGAAACAGCGTCGCTTAATCGGTGTAGATCGTTTTTCTAAATGCAAATCATACCTGACCAACAGAAAACAATTTTCACTCACCTTGTAATGAAACCAAGTGGTGGACCTTCGTTCAATATTTTGTTTGTGTCAAATACTTTGCAATAAACACAGTGGAGTGGTCCAGCTTTACATCAGCAGACTGTAATCTGTAAATCAAGCTTACATCCGACTTGTAACTGTATCGTTTACCTAACCGAGTTGTATGCACAGTTTGATATTTTTTGTTATTTGGTAATTGCTGAATATACTACTTCGAAATACTCCCTTGAACGTAATTTCCATCATCGTAATAATCGAAGTACATTTGTGTCGAATTCGTAACAGCCGACTATGACATGATAAATTTTTGACAAGATATGCTTGGAAGATTGGTTGTATATCACGAAAAATAATTACCGCTCATATTGATACTGTTATCCATTGTTCGGTATTTTCAAACGAGTAAAATTTATTACTTGAGTTACTCCGCTTAATGCAAATGTAAACACAACCGTCTTTCAACATCGCAAAGACATCGATACAAAGTATACAATCAAACGCAACAAGTTTTACTTTTGTAGGTTGTATATGGTTATCCTGCATAACTCATTTCTTACCAAAGCCATATGAAATATATTCATGTTACACGAAAATATTCACTCATGCTACAAACCTGTACAATGATTGGTGGTGCTTTCAAACTGTTTCGATACCTCAAGAACTTTATTGTCTGAATGGTTGTTCATGTATCGTAATAATCAAGTAGTTCAACACAGAACTAGTACTAACAGAAACACCAGAGTTGTTTGCACAAAAGTTTGTATGTGTACAGTATACGAATACCATGTGTAAGTCCAGCACAATTGTGGTATCCATACGAGTTTAGTTAACACAATTTACGACACCGAGGTCGCGTCATCTTTCGTAAGACAACAAACCAAGGCTTCAGGATATGTCCATGTCATAGCAATGAATCGGCTACTCCAACAACAGAGTGCATATGTTTTCTAGTTACGGTGCTGACATCTTACACACAAATCAATCTACTTTGCTAACGAAAAGTGGTGAGTCATCATATGGTTATCCTCACTAGTAAAACATACTATCATACAAAATGGTCGTTATAGTTTGCACACCAACGGTACATCGTACAAGTAACAAGTCTCGAGAATCCAGTTATTCAAAAAACGTGAAAGTATTTCTACACCAAGTCGTTATGTTGACGAAAGCGTATATTGTAATATCATGATCGATTTGCATTCGTTGGTCACAAACTGTCACTACTCTAAGTAATTCTTTTTCACTCAAACACAAACGCATACTTGTCACCATTCGTTTTCATCAAGTACGAGTTCAAGAAGCTTACTTACTACGACATGAAGTCCGATTTAGTTTTGTAAATAGGTAAAATTTATTTTAGTAACACTACATCAACATCATCGAGTTGTGCGAATAGATTTACATCTGGTTTTAATCGAAGTACACAGCACGGTCTAATGTAGATTCCTCTCTATTGTACAGCAACTCGGTAATCGAAATGCATTAACATTTAAACAACGATCTTGGTTCGTCACGCGAAAAATATCTTTACTGTCGCGATACTCTGCACAAGATGTGTAAATCCTTTTCACACTCATAATAATACACTAACGGGATACCGGCGACAACGTTTAACAATACCAACGACACTGAACATACGATACCTACCCAAGTAAAAATATCATTTTCACCAGGAGGTCAGTCGTTACTTGTGTACAATTACCATTTTCCCTTGGGAGTTTAGCGTTACCCGAGTAACAAAACCATTTTCACTTGGAAATATATGTTCTCCCTCAACAACAAACGTTTTTCACTTGGAAATATATTTTTTCCCTGGGTAACAAACCCCCTTTCACTTGGAAATATATTTTTGCCCTGGATAACAAACCTTTTTCACTTGGAAATATATTTTTTTCTCTGGGTAACAAACCTTTTTCACTTGGGAATATATTTTTCCCCGATCAACAAACCTTTTTCACTTGGAAATATATTTTTTCCCCGATCAACAAACCATTTCACTGAGCAACAAACCCTTTTCTCCCCAGGCAACAATCCCTTTTCGTTTGGAAAACTATCATTTACCTGAGTAACAAAACCATTTCCATTTTGAAATCTGACAAACACACCTGACAATTTGATATTTTTGTATATTGTTACAACGGATAGCGACAAAATATACACCAACAACAACTCCAATACATTTGTGTAATCGCATATTCACTTGTGCTGATGCAACCCATCAAAATCATCGGTTACCCACATGCAATGTGCTGTTGTACATCGACGTTTATGTTTTTGGAAAATTGGACAATAGGCTTCGATAGTTCTGTGATGTCCGGGTTCGTGCTTTGGATTTTCCAGAGTCAAAATGTCTGAATAAAACACCTCCTTGACGATGTTTGGTATGTGGATAACGGTGTTCGGAAAACGGTTGGATTTATGTCACCCATCGCGATAACAACTCCAGGTCGAGTTTTCCTCCCGCATGTTTACTATATTGTATCTTTATTGGTCAATGTATGTCTCGACATTCAGTTTGAAATCGGAAACCCTGATAAAGTATGTAACCGGATCCGGATATCAACTGTGAATCGATAAACCAATGGACAATATTCAAAGTAAACATGTTACACCCTGTGTTTCCACGAAAAAATACCATCCAGACATACGTCGCGCTTGTTTGCCCTCACCAGTATACGCGTAAATGGAGGTGTGCGACATTGCATGCAATGTGTTGGTATACAAACATCGATCCACAGACATTATCATAGCCGGTAGTTTTGATGTAGATCGAATGTCACCCGATAACAATGTCATACCAATAAGCCACATTGCAATGACTCTGAGTCAATCTGAAGCATGACATACGGACACACAAACATAGGAACCGTAACATGGGTTATTCGCACGACGGTGAAAGTGAACTGTACAGTACATACCAATATTGTGTTCACAGTCAAATATGCGAACCGTGCACAATCATATACCCAAGTTTTTGTTGGATACGTACGAAACCGATAAATCGATACATATCTTTCCCCTGGACATCAATAATACAATCGCCATTCAAATGCATCGCTCGAATGTGAGGTTCGTCGGGTGTAAAATCCATGTAAAATAACACCAAAGTGTGCCTTCCGTGTTTTATTATTTCCACCGACGCTTCTTGTCTGTGTCGTAACACTATGGTGCTGGGACTTGAAAAGCGACAGATTGTGAAACGGATTGACATGACCAACTGAATCGATGACAATAGTGACGATGTCGTTTCAAAATGTTACCGATCTTTTGTAGCGATGACCGTTTCGAAATGTCACCGGACGAACTGGACCCTTACGATGATGTGTGTTATGATTGTGTGTGAAATCCCGAGGTAGTGTTCTATTGTGGTGTAGGATTGCAGTCTTCACAGAAACACACCTTATTGGATCACAGTATCAGTCCGAGATTTGCACGATATTTATCTGGAGTCGTTATGTGGGAGTAGCGACATCCATGCATCGTGATTTAGTGAAAGACTGATCGCAATCATTTCGAGCACCCATACTTCGATAGTTCATCACCTTGGTCAAACGCTGTACAACAGAGAACTTCGATGTCGACAACACGATGGATATTGCCCGATGTATCCAATTGGTCTGGGTGGTCTGTCCGGAGATAGGGTCATGACTATCTTGTAATGTTACAACGCGATAAAACCATCGAGTAAATCAGTGAACGGTGTGGAAATATCGATGTAATAGCGCGGACTCAGAGTCATTGCAATGTGGCTTATTGGTATGACATTGTTATCGGGTGACATTCGATCTACATCAAAACTACCGGCTATGATAATGTCTGTGGATCGATGTTTGTATACCAACACATTGCATGCAATGTCGCACACCTCCATTTACGCGTATACTGGTGAGGGCAAACAAGCGCGACGTATGTCTGGATGGTATTTTTTCGTGGAAACACAGGGTGTAACATGTTTACTTTGAATATTTTCCATTGGTTTATCGATTCACAGTTGATATCCGGATCCGGTTACATACTTTATCAGGGTTTCCGATTTCAAACTGAATGTCGAGACATACATTGACCAATAAAGATACAATATAGTAAACATGCGGGAGGAAAACTCGACCTGGAGTTGTTATCGCGATGGGTGACATAAATCCAACCGTTTTCCGAACACCGTTATCCACATACCAAACATCGTCAAGGAGGTGTTTTATTCAGACATTTTGACTCTGGAAAATCCAAAGCACGAACCCGGACATCACAGAACTATCGAAGCCTATTGTCCAATTTTCCAAAAACATAAACGTCGATGTACAACAGCACATTGCATGTGGGTAACCGATGATTTTGATGGGTTGCATCAGCACAAGTGAATATGCGATTACACAAATGTATTGGAGTTGTTGTTGGTGTATATTTTGTCGCTATCCGTTGTAACAATATACAAAAATATCAAATTGTCAGGTGTGTTTGTCAGATTTCAAAATGGAAATGGTTTTGTTACTCAGGTAAATGATAGTTTTCCAAACGAAAAGGGATTGTTGCCTGGGGAGAAAAGGGTTTGTTGCTCAGTGAAATGGTTTGTTGATCGGGGAAAAAATATATTTCCAAGTGAAAAAGGTTTGTTGATCGGGGAAAAATATATTCCCAAGTGAAAAAGGTTTGTTACCCAGAGAAAAAAATATATTTCCAAGTGAAAAAGGTTTGTTATCCAGGGCAAAAATATATTTCCAAGTGAAAGGGGGTTTGTTACCCAGGGAAAAAATATATTTCCAAGTGAAAAACGTTTGTTGTTGAGGGAGAACATATATTTCCAAGTGAAAATGGTTTTGTTACTCGGGTAACGCTAAACTCCCAAGGGAAAATGGTAATTGTACACAAGTAACGACTGACCTCCTGGTGAAAATGATATTTTTACTTGGGTAGGTATCGTATGTTCAGTGTCGTTGGTATTGTTAAACGTTGTCGCCGGTATCCCGTTAGTGTATTATTATGAGTGTGAAAAGGATTTACACATCTTGTGCAGAGTATCGCGACAGTAAAGATATTTTTCGCGTGACGAACCAAGATCGTTGTTTAAATGTTAATGCATTTCGATTACCGAGTTGCTGTACAATAGAGAGGAATCTACATTAGACCGTGCTGTGTACTTCGATTAAAACCAGATGTAAATCTATTCGCACAACTCGATGATGTTGATGTAGTGTTACTAAAATAAATTTTACCTATTTACAAAACTAAATCGGACTTCATGTCGTAGTAAGTAAGCTTCTTGAACTCGTACTTGATGAAAACGAATGGTGACAAGTATGCGTTTGTGTTTGAGTGAAAAAGAATTACTTAGAGTAGTGACAGTTTGTGACCAACGAATGCAAATCGATCATGATATTACAATATACGCTTTCGTCAACATAACGACTTGGTGTAGAAATACTTTCACGTTTTTTGAATAACTGGATTCTCGAGACTTGTTACTTGTACGATGTACCGTTGGTGTGCAAACTATAACGACCATTTTGTATGATAGTATGTTTTACTAGTGAGGATAACCATATGATGACTCACCACTTTTCGTTAGCAAAGTAGATTGATTTGTGTGTAAGATGTCAGCACCGTAACTAGAAAACATATGCACTCTGTTGTTGGAGTAGCCGATTCATTGCTATGACATGGACATATCCTGAAGCCTTGGTTTGTTGTCTTACGAAAGATGACGCGACCTCGGTGTCGTAAATTGTGTTAACTAAACTCGTATGGATACCACAATTGTGCTGGACTTACACATGGTATTCGTATACTGTACACATACAAACTTTTGTGCAAACAACTCTGGTGTTTCTGTTAGTACTAGTTCTGTGTTGAACTACTTGATTATTACGATACATGAACAACCATTCAGACAATAAAGTTCTTGAGGTATCGAAACAGTTTGAAAGCACCACCAATCATTGTACAGGTTTGTAGCATGAGTGAATATTTTCGTGTAACATGAATATATTTCATATGGCTTTGGTAAGAAATGAGTTATGCAGGATAACCATATACAACCTACAAAAGTAAAACTTGTTGCGTTTGATTGTATACTTTGTATCGATGTCTTTGCGATGTTGAAAGACGGTTGTGTTTACATTTGCATTAAGCGGAGTAACTCAAGTAATAAATTTTACTCGTTTGAAAATACCGAACAATGGATAACAGTATCAATATGAGCGGTAATTATTTTTCGTGATATACAACCAATCTTCCAAGCATATCTTGTCAAAAATTTATCATGTCATAGTCGGCTGTTACGAATTCGACACAAATGTACTTCGATTATTACGATGATGGAAATTACGTTCAAGGGAGTATTTCGAAGTAGTATATTCAGCAATTACCAAATAACAAAAAATATCAAACTGTGCATACAACTCGGTTAGGTAAACGATACAGTTACAAGTCGGATGTAAGCTTGATTTACAGATTACAGTCTGCTGATGTAAAGCTGGACCACTCCACTGTGTTTATTGCAAAGTATTTGACACAAACAAAATATTGAACGAAGGTCCACCACTTGGTTTCATTACAAGGTGAGTGAAAATTGTTTTCTGTTGGTCAGGTATGATTTGCATTTAGAAAAACGATCTACACCGATTAAGCGACGCTGTTTCATATCTGATGAGTGAGTGAAATTTCCTTATGGTTTGATTTAGCGAGTTAATTATCGGTGATTCAATCAGATACAACTAAGATCTTTAGTGACAGAGTATTGTGATGACATTTACTTTAGCGAATGACAACGGAAAAATTCTCGATTACATTGTCGGTGTATGTGTTACACAAATAATTCTAGTACACCTAACCATAGGGTACATTTGGCAAACATGGTACAAAGTGTTTCTTTGTGTTGGTAACGACTTTCAGCGGTTTGGTTTCATGTCGGGAATTATTATTTGAGGGTTCAAAAAAAAACAATTTCAATCAATGCTACAAATGAACAACAATGCAAAACACGTTTAGTGAATTACAGTGTAGCAAGTACTTCCTTAATATTACGATTGTTGTGCACTAGACATTTCTAGTTGAATTGAATGCGTCGAGCAAACATATTCAATTTACTTTTGTAATGATCAAAGTCTTAGAGTGCAACCTCGTGATATTTTACGTTTAGCACGTTCTATAGAAAGTGTGAACGGAGTTGAGTATTAATCGTGTACTTGGGATAGTGCTTTGATATCAAAGATATATTTTCACACTGTGTAATGTTTCGATTCTCTGTTGTGAATACCTCCAGTAACGACATTGATGTTAAATCCTCACTCTTGGTCATTGTAAGCGAATCCTAAACATCGCAACAGTCGGTATGGAAATCGAACGCATGCATACTTTTAGATAGGCGACACTAACAAGTTTATTACATCCGTGAAATACTCTGAAACGTCGATTCGTGATTGTGTTAGCTATATTCATCTTCTATATCTGTGGACACAAAGAATTCTTAACTTTGGTTACAGCTCATTCGTAACGAATTGTTGTGTGCAATCTAGAAAAGCACAAGTCGAAGACGAATGATTTGATTTCAATAAACTAAAAAAATTCCTTTTGTTTTGATGTTGGATTTAATACAATTTGTATGACTATACCGAATCCGAATCCGAAAGTGCAATGTTACTTTAGTAGAAAAATTGGATGACTCGCATTTTGATATTGATAGATGTGTAGAGTAATATGACTAGTTTATAAAATCTCGGTAATGTTTTTTTTGTCATGTCTGTGATCAACAAATATGTGATCAAGTCTTACCATTCGATATTAACTTTCGCAGTCGGTGTAATTTGTTGAAGTAACAATACCGACGAGTTCAATAATATTCTCCATCGATGCATTCGAATAATCCGTCAGCTGCAAGCGGATTTAAAACTTGATGCTGTTTCGTGGTTAACTCAAGTCAGTGGTCGTGTTTGTGTTGATTTCAGGAATGATCATGACGAGTTGCCTGGGTAGATTAGTTAATGTGGTTGTAACTACGACCGTACAGAGTTGCTGACACCCCAATATCTTTTACGCTGTAATATACGGATTTAATTGTGATAAATTAATTCTCAGTTATTGTTCGGACATTCAAATCTCGTATACTCAAAATATAATATGTCCAAGTCAAATCGTATATGTACCGATTAGTAAACACTTTGTCTTCAGAATAGTAACGACCTTTACAATCGAATAAAAAAAGACCGATCATACGAATACAACCAGGATGAATTAATTCAAGTTTGTGAGTTGTAGTGATATAATCAAGTAATTGAAAACTAGATTTTTAACAATTGTTAATGTTGTGAAGAATTCTTTTGATTATGGTAAGATGCTAAAATATCTCTTTGACAAACGGAAAGCGGGATCGCGAATAGAGTTGCAATGTTTCATTACTTGTTTCAAATCAATGTGCATATAATATCGAAATGGGACTGCGGGAAAGTTGGTAGTCATGTTTGTCAATCTATTTCAATTCAGACTATGTCAAAGTCCAAATATTTCATTTTGGATTATTTGGATTTACCTTTAGTACATCCGCGAATGGATTTAAAGTTGGTAAATTACCAAAATGATTGAATATTATCGGGTTAGAGATAGTTGGTATTGATTCTATAACTGTTAAAACAGCGGCGTGGAATGTGTGAATAATTCAATGTGACTGAAAGTCGGTGTCAGTAATATTCAGATTACGGTCGAATCAAAAGATCACATTAAAAAGATTTCTCAAATTAATTAGAATTGTACCGAATTAACACATTCAGATACGAATCAACTTGAGCTGTGTAGTAAGTTTCATTCCATTCAATTGATACATTGCTTGAATATTCGCATGATTCTTATCATACAACTAACGTCAAACACGGACAAAGTGTCAAAAACATATAGCGACCATACCAGAAAGTATCAAATTGTTGGTTTAGGAATCACCGTCTGCGACGACTCTGTGACAAACTAATTACGGAAATATTACCTTGTGAGCGGGCATGAGGGATCGCTTTGTCTGAAGCATTACCCTGTGAGTGTCGTAGGATTTTAAAATGATATCACACCCTTTTGAGTAAGCGTTCACTTCACAAAGGATTAGGGTTAGAGCGGAAATAAGTGACAATTTGTCGCTATTCAAGTTACCGACACTGGTGGTCCTGTCATTCGTTACTTATTAAATCTTACGAGTGAAATCGAGTTCTGTGACAAACTGCTTACTAAATTTTCACCACGTGAGCGATCGGTATGCCTGTAACACCAAGTCGCGAAAGATGGTTATGTCCGAGACATTATCTTGTCAGCGATCGCGGGATTTGTTATATATTTCACACCTAATTGAAGTGTTAGTTTGTGAGCGTGGTTATTGTTGGTATTCGAATCGCCGTCTACGCCGGTTCTGGGGTAATCTAATTACTCAAACATTACCATGTGAGTAATTCCTAGATTTTGCAAACTATTTTCACGCCTTTTTTGTTGAAAGTACGACATTCCGCCCGCAGTCTATACCCGAAAGTACGAATCATCGCCGCGTCCATAAGAATAACGATATATCATTGTCGTA
Source organism: Botryllus schlosseri (assembly GCF_051294905.1). Lineage (NCBI taxonomy): Eukaryota > Metazoa > Chordata > Ascidiacea > Stolidobranchia > Styelidae > Botryllus > Botryllus schlosseri. Next base: position 3,845,850 of record NC_137244.1, on the reverse strand, counting down.
CTCGCCGTAATTTGGAATATACACATTAACTAAGGATCAATCACATGACTATTTACTTGATACATATTCAGCACCGGGCGGGAGATGTCTATACCCGAAAGGGTGATTCACGGTTGCACCCATAAGACACAATAGCCGCATGCCACCCCCGCCATAAGAATAACAATATATCATTGTCGTACTCACCGTAAACGTTGGGATTAACTCGAATCGGTCATATTTAATAATTTGGAATATACATACTAAGTAATGGCGTCGCTGTTTACTATACTTGATATTCAACACCACTTCATCGACACAACCTATACCAAGAGTCACCATGTGAGAGATGCCCATACCCGCAAGTACGACCTATCAACACGAGTTTTCGAGGCACCGCGAGAGAGATGGCTATACCTAGAAGAGTCACCGTGTGAGAGATGCCTATACCTGAAAAGGTAACCATGTCACCACCAGTTTTCACGGCACCGTGTGAGCGATCCCTATACCGAAAAGGGTTACCGTGTGAGAGGCTCCATAAGACACAATGGCACCGTGCGAGAGATAGGGGGGGTCAAAAGGGTCACCGTGCCAACACGAGTTTCGAGGCACCGTGTCAGCGGGCCCATAAGGAACCAATGGCGATTCGCGACCGATCTATATAACTACTGACAAGAATTTTTTGCCATGTCAAAAAATAATTTCCCCACTTATTTTCAATTCAACTTACAAATATAGTCACCCAAAATCCTAATAGTAAGCTTATTGCTCGCAGCTCCGTTAAAATGTAGCGTTTGAGCGCAAAGTTATGTAACACGGAAGAATGTGAGAATTTCGTGGTAAAGTTGACCAAATCATATCGGCTAACAATGATCTCCGCCGCTGAAGTTTTTTCCTGACTTCGAGTAATTATTTGAACAGTGAGTCCACCGCCAGTAGAATTGATGTTCGGCGAACCTCGCGCGTGCCGCACGAATTCCTTGGAAAGTCGTGGTCATCAAGATTATGCAGGTAATTGGCACGTTTACTGTTGTCTATAGCAGTGCTCTTCAACCGGGGTTTTCGTACACCCTAGGGTGTACCAAAATTTTAAAAGGGTGTACCACTCACATGGGGTGTACAGGGGTGTACCAGATCCGAATTAAAATGGACCGATGACTATATAGCTATCACAATAAACAGACAATTGTATGCTTCAGAACATCAATATGTTGACCGGGCGTGCATTATCGTAAAAGATCTTCATATCAGCTGTACTTGCTTGTAAGCTATATTCCTTTTGGTGTATCATTTCATTGAATGTATACTGAGCGTGGCGGAAATAACCATCATCGGTTGAAAGCGCTACTTTTTCAATAATAATAATAATAATAATTTTGGTGTATCATAAGCATATGTTTGTGCACATCACCTAAATGTTGTTATGGACTTTTGGATTCCTTTTGGAGTAGAAAATGATGGAGATGACATGTGTTCCGCTTACAATATTCGACTGATGATGCTTAAGGAAACCACTGCGAAGGTTCAGAAATATTAAATTCTACTTTCTGTGAGCTCCTTATAAATTGCGCAGTGTACATCATTACAGGAGCGTAGCCAGGGTGTCTCGATGAGGTCTAGTTTGAAAACCACTGTGCTGGCTGGTGGTCCGTATCCTCGAGCCCTGATTAGTATTTAGCATTTCAAATATGTTGCAGCATTGTTCATCCTTATTTCAATAGGCCAGCACCTGCAAACATACGGTCGCATGCAGCCGTTAAACAATATTTATGCAAAACATATTAATTAAATTAGAGCGTGTTTTGGCGTCGGTTAATATGAAATTTGAATTAACGAATAGGTTCTCAAATCTTTGAGAGATTTTAAACTTGAAAATTTTATTCACGCTTGCGCGATTCAGAGGACCAGGAGTTTTCGTATTTTATATAGTGTAATCTGAGTCCCACTGAACAAATGCAAACCGTAAAGGAAAATGATGCACCCCATAAAGAAATACAGAGACGGATTCGTATGCGTGTATATGCCTACACCCCCTCCATCAGCTCCATCACTTAATCATTCACGTGCGCCAAGAATGGATAAATAGTTGACAGTATATGAAACTACCCATATTATAGACGAAATAAATTTTCCACATGTTAAAGTTTTTAGCGCCCACGCGACTACTGTTACAATTAAAACTTCGATACGCAATAAGGTATACCTCAAGAAATCAGTGACGGCGCAGAACACCACAAGCGCTCTCCGCGGTGTGAAGTTACCAGTAGCCAATTTAACATGAGTATATGCAGGGCCGAAACAGCCCCCCACCCCCTAAAAAAACGTTGGTCTTGGGCCCCCATAGCGTCATAACCCAAACAGTAGACCCCTCATCACGGTCTACGTTTTAACCGCTACTTTGTCAGCGAAATTTGTTATACACGTTAGTGGGCTAGTTTATAGCGTAAGATCGCGCGAGGCGTGAAATTTTCTATCATTCGTGATTGAATCCGTCAATAATATCAGAAATTGCATACATATTGTCATAAATTTTGTTATTCTCTCTCTCTCTCTGCCCACGTAATCAAATCTACTTTAAGATTTACAATCAAAATGAAATGTATTGGAAAATGTAGAACCCGTAAATAAAAATAATTCGGGCGGGCCCCTTGGTCCCCTCTGGGGTTTCAGTCAGCACAAGGGCGGTCCTTTTTGACCAATGTTTTTTCGCTGCCGATCATTCTCGCACACTTCTAGGACTGCATTTTGTTACATGGCCCAAAACTGCATATGTCTTGGAGCGTCGTGACGCGGTAATGGCCCATTGCTATTAATCCTGCATATTTTTTCTTGGGGAAGGCTACCCAATAATCAAGAAATTAGACATTAAATCGAGCGTAGGGCGAAAAAAATTGAATGAAGTTGAACAAATTTTTAAAAATATAATTGATTATTAATGTTTATTCAAGAAATAATTTTGGACCCCTTTGAGCTCGCCCCCCACCCAATCGACGGGTTTGGGGTGCGGCAGTTGAAGTCCTGATTATATGACGTCCAGATGGGCCATTACGACTCTTCGCCGGAATGCGGTAGTATGCTATGTAAGGAATCGAAGCACGGCCGTGAATAACAGGGAGGTTGAACACCCCTGGGCTAGGCTTAGGCCTACTATACGGAATCAATGAGTTATCCGGTCAGGGGTGTACCAGTTTTAAGTTAACCTTAAAAGGGTGTACCACGATGAAAAAGGTTGAAGAGCACTGGTCTATAAGATGGTTGGTTTAGCTTTAAACTGCACATCTTGATTGCCTTGAGTTACAAACAGATATGTACCCTGCAGAAGTTCCCGATCCCTGAAGCTAGGCTGAAATGTCACATCACTCGACCCCTCAGTACGATTGAACGTGATTTGTTCTCATCACATTTCATTCCAAGAGATTTTTGAAGGTCAGGTCGGATCGGAGGAGTGCGAGTAGTCAGTAGTGTGACTTTTCATACGATGAACATTTGCCATTTAACTTAACCCCTGTGTATTGACATAACGCAGGTATTATAGTTGGGGATGGAATCATATGTAGGCCTACGTCTTTGTCTAAAATGTGTGGAGCTCTGAGTCGCATGTCCTTATTGTTTCAATTGGCTGATGAGATGACTATCTGCGCAACCCGTAAAGATTATAATAAATATTTACAGCGAACCCGAGGGATTTTTACTGTATGAATCGGGTATCTTGACCTTCGGTGAACAGAACAACGCTTACGGACCAATGCCTGAGGATCGCTAATATCAACTGTTAGTACCAACTCCAGAAGGCGCCTATCACAAACGGTGTATAGCAAGTCACGAGCTCATTGCCTGAAAATGTCGCAGCGCACTTAGAATTCTTGAATTTAGAACCACGGACAAAGCATTGGCCTTCCACTGCAGTGAGCAGCTGGTACACTGCAGTAACTAATCCAGATGCCAGCAATTATCAAATCAACTCGCATGATTAAGATAAACATGCATGGTACATTCGAGTATAGTTCTGGAGAATTTCTGCTCTACTTTCCAAGCACTGTCTGACAAATTACGTCAATGTTTTGTATTTGATATGTCGTAAATGATAGAAGAAAAGGCAATCAAATTCTAGGATTTCTTCTTCCCAGCCTTCACTGCTCGTCTTTCTTCTCTCCTTTGACGAAATTTCCTTCGCTTTTCATTCCTGGCAACCTCGTCGGGATCCTAAAAGTCATCAAAGAGAACATTTTAAACACCATTCACAGACTGAAAACCATTCTGAAATACGTTTAACGATGCTTTTGCATGCCAAATCCACTCCGAGTGACGTAGAAAATGAGTGATTTGGGAAATTATCGGGCAATTGAATTTTAGTAGCTTCAGTCTGCGGCTCTTGCCAACAACCAACGACAGATTTCAAAATAGTAGATTATTCGGCATGGTAATGAAACAGGCACTATATGGAGTCAAAGGAATATCAGAATTTTCAACCGACACCTATATGACACAATTTTACGGATAAACCGACAGTCTAGTTCTACCGATATCAAAATGTGATATATTTCAACTAGAACATTTCAGGTAGTGGGAGGTATTTGAAAAGTACGCCCCATATCGATTTCATTTATATACAATGAAACTGCAGCTGAGCGAAAATAGCATTCCCACTCCATTACATTTGAGGTAATACAAGACTCCGATCGCCACACTGACAGATATAGAGTTGCTATGAAATCAAGAATCTCACCTCTCCATTTCGCATGATTTCTTTCCGTTTATTCACTTTCCTGCGTTCGCCAAAATCCTTTTCTTCCAATTTCTGATCAAAACAACAAAACGCTCACACATACGCTGCAGTTGACATCAAGCGAGGCCACTCACAATTTCGACCTTTCTCCTCATGACGCTGACTTTCGCAAGGATTTTCAAGACCGCGTTCTCGTCCACTTCATATTCCTTCAATTTCGTACCTGAAATAAAACAAGTTGGTATGGCACCATTTGTCAGCGGCGAGGTTAACTTAGAACGGCGGTTCTTGACCATTTTTCTTCCAGCGCCCTCTTTCAAAAATATTCATAGCCTGGCGCTCATTTCCCCATATTTTTATTGCATGTACTAAAGCAGGGGTGGCCAACCTGCCGCCTTATGAATAAATTTGTGTGTGTTTGCAGCCAGTGACATGCAAATTTAATTAACGAATTGACACCCGAATTTATTTGACCATGAAATTTCTTTCGCGCTATGCGCGGTTAAGTGCGACTTCGCTTTTAATATAGTAGCGCCCTTTGCAATCTGATCCCCACAGTAAATGCGAACAGCAGAGGAAAATGATGCGCCCCCATATAAATGTATCAACTTCGAATCGTGTGCGACCTAAGAAAAAAAAATTCTTGTACGTTTGGGCGATTCCAATATCTTTCCACTACACTGACAATCCTGATGGGTGGTCAAGAAATAACAGCATCTAACTAATGACATGACTAAAAACAATTGGCCCACCGGAAGATGCATCATTTATAACTTGTCCTAAATTTTGAAAAACACCGTCTCTATCAACTCTAACATTGAGCTGAGAAAGGATAATCATTTGATATCAATATGTGAAACTAGTAATATTAATGACGGAACTCATTTGCGAATTCGAATAACAATAATGACACCCTGTAACAATTTCTAATATGACTGATTGTGATTTCGGTGCGTATAGTTAAGACGATATGAAAAAGCAGATTAGTCCGGAGTTCACAGGAATGGACATGGACAGTTCGACATGGGTATTTGACGTGCAGTTAATTCATTACCGTGCATTAATTCATTAAATCATTACTACATCCTGGAATACGGCCGTAGGCTACATAAGTAACCGAAATGCGGCCGAAATGCACATTGTGCTGCAACATGCAATACCTTGTTCGAAACATTTTGTTGGGAAAACCTTATCTAGTGTGATGGGATGATGTTAAGGGTGGCTTTACAAACTAAAATAACGTGTATGAAGCATAAAACCTACATTTTACATGATTTATTTTTATAATTTTTGCATACATCGGAGTGGAAGTCTCTGACACATGGTACGAGACTAGATTCATTCAAATTGAAGGCTCGATCTATTTTGCTGACATATTGCTTTCTTTTTCATCCGATCATCAGCTTGGTCCACTAATTCCCACTAATTTGTTAATTTTTTTACAGGACCCCATAGTACGTTGCTCAGAATTCTATGATACCGATTCGGCCTGCAAAATTTTCCACCCATAGTTGTGGCTTACACAAGGTATGAATCTCTGGTTAGTCACAGCTGTTCTCCGACAATTTTCAGAAACCACACCATCTCAAATGGACAATGTTTTCGATCAAATTCATCAATATATAATATTATCGCATTACATCACAAAAGTTTTACTTTTAAGACGGGCAAGTTCAATTTTATAAGCATTTCCATTTCGGGAAACTAGCAGGTTACAATACATAACGATCTAACATCAAAATTTTAGCAGGTTGCCGCCAGCGATATTCACCAATCTGAATAATTGGGCCCGCTGTCAGCATTGAATTAAGACCACCCCTGGACAGAGCTTAGCTCACCTATGACCTCTTCGATTTCTTGAACTCTATGGATATCGAACTGCGTCACCAGCGATATCGACATTCCGGTCCGACCGGCTCTCGCCGTTCTTCCCACTCGATGAATGTACGTTTTCGGTGCGCCGGGAATGTTATGATTCAACACGGTCTAAAAAAAATTGCACAAAAAACTTCAAATCTTCAAAGCTGATAATGTATCACTCTAGGTAAATCTAGCACACTCGATCACTGCTCGCTAAATTCAAAACAGAAAGAAACGGAAAAGCAACACAGTCGACAGAGAGGAGAGGAAAAACAGGCACTTTCAATTAGAAAACCTTTTCAAACCTTTTCTTCTTCCACTTGTAGAAATTTCGGCACGTCTTAGAAATCGCAAATCTTACTTATAATTGAGTGTAAATTTACGGCGTTACTGCTACTTCTACACGAGTAGCAACGCTGGCTACTTGGAAAAACCTCTGGGACAGTAGTTCTTGACCGGGGTCCACAAGAACCCCAAGGGTTGCCGAAGCTAGTCCAAGAGGTTTGCCAGAGGTCAAACACGCACCCAGCTCACACAGCTAAGGTCAGTAAATACCGTAGTAAATATTCATTATATTCATCCTGTTCTGTGTGAAAATCATGTTTGATGGTTTCCTTCTCTTAACACTGTTGTTTGCACCAGTGTTCTGTAGATTAGCACAAGGGTTCCCTATATTAGTGAAAGCTAAGAACCACCACTCAGGTATTTACCATGTAAAACAACATAGGATCTCACTATGCTGAAGATTGAAACGGATCAAAACGTACACAATTTCAATCCCACAGTACCTGAACTAACGGGATGTCCAACCCTCTCGCCGCAACATCGGTGGCGATAAGAAGCCGTGTGCCGCTTGACTTGAATTTAGACAAAGCCTGGAGACGACTTCTTTGACTCATCAACGAGTGCAAGGACACGCAATCGAACCCGGCATTCCTCATGATCATCGTAAGGATCTGACAATTCCTGCACAAAATTCAAGGATATATATAACTCACCGTGGGTACGCGTTACCAACATTGAGTCAAGCGATTTCTGACAGACACAACTGTGCAATTCTTTTCAATGGAATGGTATATTCGTATTGAAATAGAACTGAATATTTGCAAGTGACACTCGTCAGTGGTAATCATCAGCAACTAGCATGGAATTCAAAAGAAAATATAATGCTGGTCGGGCTCTAGTTAAGATCTTCACGTCAAGCCGGTACCCTGGAGATTAGACACATATATTATACACTCGTGCTTACTAGTTATGTTATATAAAAACACAGCGGAAGACTTGATGCAATAGTAAATGGGGAACAGGCTACATTCCATTAGTATTTACTTAGGAGTAATGCAAGGAACTCCGCCTCAAATGATGGAAAACTTGTACTTTTCAGTCGCAGGGGCAATTTATTCCACACATCAATTTAAGCATGACTTAGAATAAGCAGTATTTCTGTTGGCATGGTGCTGTGAAGATTCGCAACTGATCAACTGATTGCAGTCAGCGATTTCGTGTGCTCGGATCATGAATTTGAGTGGACGTGAAGACCAATTTTGAATGCACCAAACAGAAGCTTACCCAGTGCAAACTGTCACTCTATATTACTAGCCATGACCATTCAGCTATATCAATAAGCTATTGACAATAGGCAAAATTATCTGTTACCGCAGAGCAAATACTGGAGCAGGTTGATTAGTAAGAATTCATTACCAAACAGTATTCGGGTCCAATAGTGTGTAAAATAAACTGCCATAAATGATGGTCTCACACAGATAGTGTGAACAGTGACAAATAGCGGTTTCCTGGTACATCTTCAGAACGTACTTGCAAGTTTTGGTGAATATCATAATAGAATGGTCCTTGGTAGATTCTTCGATGATTTTGTTACAGATAAATACGAGGTAGGCGTCTTTGACGTGTTCAGGTATAAGAACATATCTCTGATCCAGACCCTCCACCGTCGATACCCTGGAAAATTGAAAGAAAATACAATAAAATCAGGCACAACATCATCAGATGTGAAAGAATTTGAAGTTGAGACCGTAAACCTCAAAAACATTTGTCTCATGGTAAGTGCTGGGCATAATTGAATACTTTGTGGTCGGATTCAGCCGGTTGGTACCGGTTGCATATAACCATCTCTGGAAATTTTACGAGATCAACAAACAGGTTACCAACTGGTTACTTATCTATGGCTTCTGGTAACAGAACCAGCTGAAAATTATGTTAGAACAGACTGATACCAAATTCTAAATTAGAGCACCTCACAGACAGACTTGGACAACTAGAATTATCTAATTAGACTAATTAGGGTGAAATAACGGTAATTAATTCTAATCTAAGTTATGAAATGTTTCCATGCTCCATTTTTAATTCTATTCTAATTTACGGTTTTCCTGAAAATGCCACAGGAGAACTGTATAGTGCAAAACGAGACTAGCTTGCTGTAAGGACATTTGCCATTGCTATTCTTGTGAGAATAAACTCTAATTTAATATAAACTGAACTTGATTTAATTTCCAATTTTTCATGAATTCAGTAATTCTAATCTAATTTGGAAGAAACCGTGTAGCAATAATTCTAATCCTAATCTAATTTGAAAAGGCTGAGAATGTTTTACTTGTCCAATTCTGCAGTCACAGATCAATTTTATGTCTCTATTTGGATTTAAAAAAATACATGTTAACCAATGTTACCTCTAATTTTTGACGAGTCTGCGCACCCTCACTAACTTACTGCGCAGACCCTTGGACAACAGGGCATAAGGACTAAAAAAAAGTCATCACTTCGTAGTTTTTGTGCGCAACTTAGATTTTCTGTGCGCAGAGACCGTGTCAGCACTGCGCATTTGCGCACGTGCGCGGCTTAGAGGGAATATTGATGTTAACTGCCTTTTATCGAAACCCACCAAACTAGTTTGTCATAACCGAAGGATTATGTGTATATCCGAAAAATAGTGCATTGAGCTCAAGCCATCTGTTCGCCTCGATTGTAAACTCAAATTTTCGTGCCAGTGAAGTGATATTTGGTGATAGGATTGTTGATATACAATGTTGTTGTGAACTCTCTACTGACTGCTGACAATTACCCGTAATGATAGTTTGCCTAAATATTCAGGTTTGTGTCAATATCAATATATCATTCAAATATGTATCTTAAAACCAGATTTTGGATACTGGTTTGCCATTATATTTCATAAGTGAAAATTTCGCAAAAAGACCCGAGGCTTACTTTTTCGGTTCGCTCCACATAAACGGCTGCTTCGCGTTCATTCCCTGCAACTCTTTCAGAGTGTCCGTCAACGTGGCGCTAAAGAGAAGAGTCTGTCGTTCTTTCGGCAAAACGTTGAATATCACTTCCAAGTCGTCTCCGAAATCGCCGTCCAATCGATCCAGCAATCGGTCCGCCTCATCCAAAACTAGGAATCTGTTAAATTGGAAGACAGGTTGACTAATAGATTCAACAATGAAATAAACCCGAACATTTTCGACTTGACAAGTGTCAGGGGTTATCGTCGGCAACTAGTAGAGAATTGAAACAACATTGTGTATCAACAGTCGCATCACCAAATATGACTAACAGAAAAATTCTTATTAAATAAGGTGCCTTCAGAATGGTCGCAGGTAACTTTAGAAGAAATGGGCCTGAAAACTGAAGGAACTCAAATTAGTCACACGATAGTGACTACAATATCATATTTAATAAGGACCACCATTCGTGTTTTATAACGCTTTAAAACTATGCATCGAAAATATTGGAGTAGAGAAGTGTACGAACAAAACTACTTGGGGAGTAGTTTATAAATGTATATTTACTTTGTTACTGCTAAACTGTGGATTTTAGAGAGGGGGTGATAAGAGGCAATTACACAAACAAATTTGACAACCACCGATCTGAAACTGACAAAAGTAGGAGACTCTTACTTGATCTTTTTAAAGTTGATGCCCGTTTCCGTACCCCTGATGTGATCTGCCAGTCGACCGGGTGTCGCTACCACAATATGAGGTCGCTTCTTCAAGATGGCCGCTTGGTCCAGCGAGTCTGCAGAAATACGGGGAGCAAACTGAATAAGCACAGCCACATTTCGATTGAAGACTAGGGCTGGGCAAGATCGTGCACCTGACGAGTGACTTGATTTTGAATAAAGTGTTCTGCTTCGAGTCGAGTATGCGACAATGCGAGTGTAGCTCATTACAGTTCAAAAGGTAACTTTTATGCTACCACACAGAATAGAATGCCAGGTCTACATCACATCCACGATAATTTCTATATTTTAACCACACCTACTGCATTGCAATTTGCCACAATGCTGTGGGCAGATCACGACGTCACAGATATGTCATCTCCACTAAAGTGTGTGTTAGGTTGTTCAAAAATAACGTTTTTTTCCAGATTCCAGGGATTCGCTGCTTAAACCGTTAAGTTGCCTAAACAACGCCGCACAGCAAATTTGGCTCAATGCCAACCAGTAAAAGCAGCCGCAAAAAAAAAATTAGATTTAAAAAAAAAAAAAAATGACAAATTTTTTTTTCAAATTTCACTGTCAATCCCACGAAATTGTCGAGTTATCTACAAAAACGATGCAAAACAAATTTGACGCAATTCCAATCCGTAAAGCAAAGTTATGGTTTTACGACTCGGGTCCGAGTCCAAGTCATTGCGTTGACTGCTCAGTTTCTAGTTAAAGTCTTATTAAAACCACTTTTTATAACTTTGTTTGTTGATATCGAATGGCTCGCATTTAAAATATACGAATTTTCTTCACTTTCAACAGTTTCTGATCGCATTTTCAAGCACCAGTACTGATGGGCAAAATACCAACAGTGTAGCTACTTTATTATTCTTCGAAATTTCAATGAAATATCGGTCTTGAGCTCTTGGCCGTCTGAGAATCGAGTCTTATGACTTGGTCCGAGTCATGTGCAATAACTGAGTCCAAGTCGAGGCAATTTTTAGAAAATGACTCGAGTCAAGTTATGTCATCAAAAATTCACGTCATTACAACCCTGGTTATATCTATCATATTTGTTGCTACATTAACTCCTACTCGAAAACATCATCTTTCACTATTCGTATCAAATCATGAGAATTAATATTCAATTCATATTGGAGTGCTCGCAAACAGCACCCAGTACCAATACTCGCAACTAAATCCCACCCATTCCACCGACAACGACAGTAGTTCGAACGTTGATCGGTTTTCCCAGCAGCGCAAACTGTTCCGATATTTGATATGCTAATTCTCTGGTGGGCGTCAGCACGAGGCAGAATATGCCGTAAGGATCTTCCGACAGCTTTTGCAGGATAGGAAGAGCGAACGCGGCGGTTTTTCCAGTTCCGGTTTTTGCGCATCCCATGCAACCTTGCCCTGAAAAACAGAGGTTTGACAGCAAAAAAGTATTTCTATTTCTTTAGAGCTCCCGCGTACGTATTGCCTTTTCACACTACTTATTCAGGTGTTTTTGCCTACATCCACTTCTACCTAAATTTTCAAAAGTAAAACCACATACGGTACTTTTGACAATTTTGGTTTTATAAGGTACAAATTATATTTTTGTGAGTGAAATTGTCGTTAGTTAAGGTCACCATATTTTCATCTCCTAAAAACAGGACGTTCTTTACCAGTTACCAAAGACATAATATCTGTTGAGAAAACAGGTCAGTTACCAAAGACATAATATCTGTTGAGAAAACAGGTAATTTCAAAATTTTTAGGTGTAATATTATTGGGTTGACTGAAAAAAAAGTGTCAAAGAGTTTCAAAAAGAAGATTCTGATTGTGAATACGCATAATAACTCCATGCTCCAAATTGCATGGAAATTGTCATGATGGAACCTAATTAATTTCAAGAGCAACACAACTGATAAACAATAATGGATCCATCAATAGCAGAAAACAAGCTTTTATCTGCATCTATATTACCTTCTAATATAGGCTTTATGCAGTTGCTTTGCACCGGCGTCGGCTTCGTGAATTCCAACTCTTTTAAATGGTCCAAAATCCATTTGTTCAGTCCGAGTTCATCGAAACTGGTGGCTTGATCAGACATTTTGAGTATTTTTTAAAATAAATACTATATACGAGTCTGGTAAAAGTAAAAATTCTCTATCACAAAAAAGATTCAAAATGGAACAAACAGATATCATGGAGGAATTGGCATCGATATTCCGACAAGGGGCAGTGATGATAAACCGACCGACATCATCAATACATCAACCGATACCTTATTCTCGTATGAGCCAGTGTGACAAAACAAACCTAACAGAGAGCAATTGCAAAGCAGATCAACGTAATTCCAATCCATAGATATCTCACCTTGCATGATATTGGAAAAAGATAGATAGCCCAAGAACCTACTGCGCGTCTCGGACACAAACACCATGGCCGTGAAGGTGCAAAGAAAAAACTTTTGCTACCGTTAGATACAGGAAGTCAAATTTAAAACACAAATTTCAATTAATAGTGCAGAATGATCATTTTCAAGGAGGTAAACAAATATTTTGCAAAACGACAGTTTCGTAAGCGAGGCCGTAACAGGACTATGACAGTCCCCTATAATGTTAGTCGTTGGCCCCGGATCATTGTCGGCATACAAAAATAAAGACTTTACAATCAATCGATAAATTCATGATGAAAAATAGTGAAGTTACAAAAATCAGCCGACAAAAAGGGTCTAGTTTCATATCAATTTAGTAAATATTTTGTCCAGTCTCCCACCCGTAATCGCGGTGCAGCTACGGTCTTGCCGACAAATACGCTGGCGCGATGATTTGTGTAGTTGAATCAGAATTGAGTATCAATTCTACTGATTCGAGTCGAGTAGTAAGGAATGCTGTTTTTGATTACTGAAATTATACGCTCCTTGTCACGAAGCAGGGTCGTGACGATGTCACAATGTTCCGAGTCAGAAGTCAATCTCATTTTTACAGTTTTGACTCGAGTCAAGTAGAGTCATTTTCAATTCACCATCGAGTCAATCCGAGTCAGTGAGTAGAGGGTCAAGTGCAAGTCATAGTGTTGTGACTCAAGTCCAAGACCCAGTCATTGTGTTGACTGATCAGTTTTGCGATCAACCCACTTTTTTCAACTATGCTCGAGGGATATAGAATGGCTCACATTCAAAATAGTGTAATTTTCCTAAGACCTAACAGTTTCTGGCCCTATTTATCAGGACCAATAGATGAAGTACCAATAATGTGGTGACTTTACTATTTTTCGAAGTGACAATGAAATGTCTGTCTTGGCAGTCCTAGTGTCGAGGCATATGACTTGGTTTGAGTCATGCCCAATGACTCGAGTACAAGTCGAGTCAATACACAAATTGACTCGAGCAGAGTCATTTTACGCATTTGAAAAAATGACTACAGTCAAGTCAAATCACCAAGAAATTGTGACTCGAGTCATTACAACCCTGCATTTTGGCTCCATCAGAACGAGTAAGGCACGTTCTTCACTGTGTGGAACCTTTTACTTTCTTCCGCGCCTTCAAACGCTCCATTAACGTCATAAAAACGGGACTATGAGTTATTAAAGAGTCCTGTTCACAATCAATTTTCAGTGGTGTGGTCTGCTTCTTCGTTTCTTCAGCACCGGCGTTGAGAGAACGTTCTTGAAGCGGATTTGCGTGTTTGCCACTCGTTGGTGTTGTCTTAAGGTCACAAACGCGATCATTTAATGGCGAGGACAGAAGAGAAAAATTTATGTCCGCAGAGAACGTGATGTTTTCAGAATCGTTAATTGTATCTGACGGACAGATTTCGGTTGCATCGTCGGACTCGCTTTCCGAATCGCTGCTAAAAACGATGACACGCCGTGCGACCTTACGATGTGCGCCATTTTCATTGTCACGCGCGCAAACTGATTGTTTCGAGCCTCTGAAGACGATTCCAGTCTGCCTAGACGCAAGACCTTTCTCATCTTCATTCTCCGTGCATTTGTCACTGCGAGGTCGGTTTTCGTTTGAAATCGTCATTTCTTCGAGACGACGTTCCAACTCCACGACGGGCGCTGCCAAACACAAATCGATTGTCGCAATCTATTTCTTCACATTCTTCAAAGATTTTCGATATAAAATATGAAAACAGAAAGAAAAAATAAATAAAATAGAAATAAAATAAAAGTAAGACATGCGTTTACAGAGCTATCTCATGTTTGGCGACATGGCTGTGTTCGTGCAAATTCGGTAGATTACGACGTTACATGGGTTTCACACATGCATCCCCGATCGAAATCATGTATTTTCAAGTATTTGTAAATATGTTAGTGATAGCATTCCTTTTCTCAGATTTGAAAAGTTAAAATACACTCTAAAATTGCTCTAAAAACTAGACTCGGCTAACTTACAATCGGACTTTTTCATATTGCATATCCTATTCGGAAATTGGCCCGCTAGAACATGCGAGTTTTGAGACCTCTGACTGACGAGCTAGCCGGGCGTGGTATCGTACGGATTGGAATATGGTACAGAAATTTTCAGGCATGCCATCAAAATATCCATTCCATACTACCACATTTTGACGGTTTTGCAAGAACAATCACAAAGATCCTTTTGCGCTCTGTCAAATCATTGCATGCGGTGCCTCACAAAATCGTTCACTGACAAGTCTCTTGTCATATCTCAACTTAGGTCACCGACTCGCCAAATCTGGTCGAGATATTTTTGAAGACAACAAAAGTTGCACAATACGCATACAAAAGAAAATAGTAATGGCAATTAATCTAATCATGCATATTAAAAAAGCAAATTTCATTAATAGTAGTGCTAGGCAAAGTCAAGTACCCTACTAGGTGAGTGATTAGATTCAGAATTACGATGTCACAACAGTATGCGGGACTGAAAACTTGGAATATGTTGCGGCCACAAATAATATAATGTCCGTTCAACATCACATTAACGATTTCTTGGTATTTTTGAACCATATCTATTTTACCGCACTCTGCGACAATGCTGTGAGACGATCACGACATACCTAGTATACCTGAGTTCGGCGCATATGTGGTGTATACTTGGGCTGCTCAAAAATAACTCGTTTCCGGATCCCGGGGATTCATTGATTTAATTGTTAGGTGGCCTAAAGAAACGTTGCACACCGAATTTGGCTCAATTCCAACCAGTGTACGTCGACGCAGAGTAAATTGAAATTTTTGAATTTATTATGAAAATATTTCCAAATATTACCGTCAACCTCATGAAATTGGTAAGTGAAAAATCCCAGAATTATTAATGAAAAACTCGAATACCTTCGCTTCCACAGCTTGGAATTGCGTCAAATTTGTTTTGCATCGTTTTTTTATGACAGCGTAAAAATTTCATGGGGTTGAAAGTAAAATTAGAAATTTTTTTGTACATTTTTTATAATAAATTCAAAAATTTAAATTGGATCGAGTCAGCTTCTACTGGTCGGAATTGAGCCAAATTTGGTGTGCTGCGTTTTTTTAGGCAACCTAATAATTTAATCACTGAATCCCCTATTTCTTGTTGATTAATTAAGTCTTAGTGCCATTAAATTTCCGCACTCGAGCAAATTATTCCTCACTACTTGACTCCAACCATTGGAATTAATACTCGATTTGGATTCAAGTACTCAAACCATTGTGCCCAACCTTACTTATTAGGATCCAAAACATACCTGTTTGCGATACCCTTTCCGGTGCTTTGTGTTTCACTGAATATGCGGACGGCTTTTTCGCTTTGTAGAAGTCAGTAATTTTCATGTTTGCAGCCAAGGAAGGAGTCTCGGTTTTAGAAGCTGCAAAAAATGAGCCGCAAGTTGGCTAACTTTCATTTGAGGGATGGATTACGACACCAAGTTTGTTAAGGATCATGGCTGCTTATGGATAACGCGCAAATCCGTGTGAAATATTGTTTGGGCAGTGACAGCCATGGTGCAGTTAAAGATGCCGAATGCAATTTTAATGAGCCCCAATTGTAATTTCCGAGCCAGATTGCAGATTTGAGTCAATTTGCGTCAGTTTTGGTCAGGGCAAAAATATAGGAGGGTGGCTTTTGGTTGTTACGTATGGTTTCCATCCATCCTCTTTTACAAGGATTTGTCCTCTTTTTACAATAAATTGAAAGCGTACTCGAGAGACGCCTAAATGTCCACTCTTTTGGTAATTAGTCCTCTTTCTCTAGAAAAAGTATTAAAATGCGATCAAAGACTCGACTCCGACACGGCGAATCTCAGAGTATCGTAAAAATTGGAAGTCTAGTCAAAGTGGATGATTCTTTGGCACTTCTTCGATAGTAGGTAGACATCGAACAATGCTCACCATGATCACCAATAAATGTTTCTCGTGAACACGTCAAAATTTATAAACGTCAAAATAAAATGTTTTTGCGTTTGGAGAGACGGATATTTGGGTTGGGAGAGGGCTAGGGTCAAAGTTGGGTTTAGGGTATCCCAAGATTAGGGTTGCAGGAGGAGGGGTAGTAGGGTTTGGGAGGGGGATATTAGGGTTCAGGGAGGGGGGATATTACAGTTGGAGGGGGGGATATTACGGTTGGAGGCGGGGGATATTAGGGTTGGAGGAGGGGGTATCAGGGTTGGGGAATATTAGGGTCAAAAGTTGGGGTTAGGGTATCCCAAGATTAGGGTTGGGGAGGGGGCACGATATCCGACTCAAATATATCCCCTCTCCCAATCCTAATATCCCCCAGCCTCCAACCCTAATCCTAGGATACCCTAACCCCAACTTTGACCCTAACCCACCTCCAACCCTAATATCCCCCCTCCCCGAACTCTAATCTCCCCCTACCAAACCCTACTACCCCTCCTCCTCCAACCCTAATCTTGGGATACTCTAAACCCAACTTTGACCCTAGCCCTCTCCCAACCCAAATATCCGTCTCTCTAAACGCAAAAACAATTTATTTTGACATTTATAAATTTTGATGTGTTCATGAGAAACTTATTGGTGATCATGGTGAGCATTGTTCGATGTCTACCTAGTTTTCTAATTCACCGGTTTTCCTTTCCAGTGCTGCAGCTTTCAGAATTTATGAAAAAGCGTCGTCTTTTTCGGATATCAAAATATTGCTACGGAATGCCAGCAATCTTACAAGTCAGAAAACCTTTCGTTAGTAGTGACGATCTGACATGTGACGATCGGTCAAAACTAGATGTACCGCAAGCTTAGGTACTATTTATGCATATTTTTCAAGTAGCAATCAAGCCGATCAAGCCTAGACTTATGTGACAGTACGTATTCGACTACGCAAGCTCAACTTTCACATTATTAGTAAATTTCATGTGTTTACAATACATTGTTTTTCTCATTCGTTTTGCCATAACTAATTGTGAGTCGCGGAAAGGTTGAGCAGTACTGAACTAGATTGTAATTTGTGCATATCTGGCTAATAGAGCATGAAGATGCTCAAATGCACAACAGCCAGCATGGAAGAATTTGCAACAAACCCGTAGTCTTGCGGTCAGTTTTTCGCAACGCGGCCTTCGACCTCTTCTTGTCTTCCTTCTGTCCCCGCAAGTCTTTGTGAAACAAATCCACGGCGTCCGGATAAGCCAAAGCCATCGCCGATTCAGGCTCAACCGTAACGATGCGGTCGGGAACTTCCAATCTGCTGATGAATTGCTCGTTCGGAAGGATCCATTTCACTTCGAGAGAAGGCACGAAGTCCACCACTCGTTTCTTCAAAATTCTAAGAGCAAATAGTCAATCTGTAAAATAATCCTTTATGTGCAGAATTTTAGAAATTACTAAAATCTTTGACAACCATAATATAGGCTATATATGAAAAATCAGCATAATACCAACATTCTGATATACGATACCGATGATCAGACTTGGACAATTAGAACATTTTCAGTTTTTTGAAATTAGATTATAATCAGACTGATAGCCAGGGTTGCAATGACTCGAGTCTTGATGACTCGTCTTGACTCGAGTCATTTTTACAGATGCATGAAATGACTCTACTCGACTCGAGTAATTTTTTTGTGTAGACTCGACTTGTACTCGAGTAATTGTGCGTGACTCGGACCAGATCATACGACTCGAGACTAGGACAGCCAAGACAGACATTCCATTGCAACTTGGAAGAATAGTAAAGTCACCACATGATTGGTATTTCATCTATCAGTCCCGATACTTTGAAAATAGGGCCAGAAACTGTTTACACTGAGAAAAATTATGATATTATGAATGCGAGCCATTCTATATCACTAGGCCAGGGTTGAAAAAAGTGGGTAATATCATGACTCGGACTCGACCCTCGTATCGCTGACTTGGACACACACTCGACTCGGTGGTGAATTGAAAATGACTCAACTTGACTAGAGACAAAACTACAAAAGTGAGATTGACACGTGACTCGGAACCTTGCGTATCGAAATTATTAAAAATAACACAGTTGATGAATTGACTTCTAGTGGCAATAGTCGCTTTATGTCCAGTCAGATTGATAACCTTCAACTTATCGGTTACCTATCGAATTTGATAACGGATTGCTTCCTTCTTGAATCACGATAACCAAGTACGTAGTACGTCAAGAGAGGCACAACCTTCCCAAACGCATAATCGACTCCCCACTCCAATTTCTCCGTCAAGTATCTGCACGCCTCCTCCAGCTCCGGGCACTTTTCTACCATGTTCCGTCTTAGAACGTCCATCGCCGCGGAGGGATCGACAGGTCTGTTGTCGCACATGTAGTTTTGGCGCCGGGTGAACTCTCGAATGATTGCTTTGTCGGGGAATGAGGGATCCTAAGCGAAATGACATCATGACAAATTTTTACATCCAAAGCATTTAAGGTACTGCAGGTAGGCTTGTAACCAAGTAACAAGGCTCCGAGTCACAAGTCAATCTCACTTTTATAGTTTAGACTCGAGTCAAGTCGAGGCATTTTCAATTCACCACCGAGTCAAGTTCGAGTCCAAGTCATCTAGCAGACGATCGAGTCCGAGTCATGGCATTATGACTCGAGTCCAAGTCATTGTGCTGACTACTCAGTTTCCAGTTAAAGTCTTGCTGAACTCAATTTTTATAACTCTGTCTGGTGATATCAAATGGTTCGAATTTATAATTTACTCATTTTCCACACTTTTAGGACTTTCTGGTCGTAGTTTCAAGTACCAGTGCCGATAGACAAAATCCCAATAGGGTGCTTACTTTACCATTCTTCGAGATTACAATGAGATGTCGGTCTTGGATGCCTGAGTCTCGAGTCATATGAATTGGTTCGAGTAACGCGAAATGACTCGAGTCCAAGTCATACGCAATGAGTCGAGTAATTTCCAGATTTTGAGGAACATTTTTTCAAATGCGTAAAATGACTCGACTCGAGTCAATTCGAGTATCGACTTGGCTCGTACTCGAGTCATTGCGCAGGACTCGTACCAGGTCATATGACTTTAGACTAGGACGGCAAAGACAGACATTTCATTAATTGGAAGAATAGTAAAGTCACCCCATGATTGGGTCGGAAACTGTTGGGACTGAGAAAAATTCCGATACTATGAATGCGAGACATTCTATGTCGCTCGAGCAGCATTGAAAAAAGGAGGTTGAACCGGATTGAACTCAAAACAGCAAAAGTGAGAAGGTTTGGATAAGTGCTTGCTATGACATCACAAGAATTCCAATTTAGTCAGTGACACGCCTAAACCATATTGCACACTGACCCCATCAGTTACTCTTGTCAAACGCTATGCTGTATAACACAAAACAGGTGTAACATCAAAAAGATGATTTTCCCATCAATTTAAAGTTCTCAATTCTCGGTTCCGAGGCGCATGCTTTCATCGTAACCAAGTTCTGTGATGATTTCGAGTTTGCAAGCTCACCCGCCCGCAGATTTTGTTTTTAAATTGTCACCTGTCTGTAAGCTGAAACTTGGAGGACCACCATTCTAGACAGGAAACTTTTTACCGTATCAGAGGAACACGTTTTGGCAGATTCAAATACCGATCGTACTTGTAAAGCCGCCGACCTGACTTTATCTTCGAGCTGGTAAGCTTTTCGCGATGTCTCATTTTTGTGCCAATCGCAAGTGCATGGGATTGTTGCGGCCCGCGATTTTTTCGTGACGCATTCCTCGCCGCACGAATCGCACCCTCTTGCGACATGGTCCTTCTTCGAGCCTTGAAAAAAATAGCAAACTGAATTTTGAGCGGGCGTCAACGTGAACCATGGTAAGCAACCTGTACCTGAACCAACTTGAAAGGTACCGAGTAACGAGTCAATTTTACTTAATTATAGTCTTGACTCGAGTCGTTGCAATTCACCACCGAGCCCAAGTTAGGGAGCAACGGGTCGAGTCCGAGTCATAATGTTCACTGTTCATTATTAAATTCAAGTCAGGTTCCACTCACTTTTGTGAAACTCTTTGGTGATATCGAAGGGTTTGCAATAAAATATGAGGGTTGTAACCAAGTTAACAGTCAATCTCACTTTTACAGTTCTGACTCGAGTCAAGTCAAGTCATTTTCAATTCACCACCGAGTCAAGTCCGAGTCCAAGTCAGCTAGTAGAGGTTCGAGTCCGAGTCATAGTGTTTTGACTCGAGTCCGAGTCGAAGTCATAGTGTTAACTGTTCAGTTTTCAGTTCAGTCCGATTCTACCCACTTCTTCAACTATACTCGAGTGATATGGAATGGCTCGCATTCATAATACTAATTTTCCTCACTCTTCACAGTTTTTGGCCCATTTTCCAAGTATCAGGACTGATAGACGAAATACCAATCATGTGTGACTTTACTATTCTTCAAAGTTACAATGAAATGTCTCGAGTCATGTACAATCACTCGAGTACAAGTCGATTCAATATAAAAATTGACTCGAGACGAGTCATTTAACGCATTTGAAATAATCACTCGAGTCAAATCGAGTCACCAAAAAATCACGACTCATTTTTCTCATTCTTAGCATATGTGTTAAAATAATAAAAGGCAGCTGATACACATCACTCGAATCAAGATATCTAGAATGGCTCAAGTAAAACGCAATGACTCGAGTACAAGACTAGTCAATACACAAATTAAACAAAGGCGAGTCGAGTCACTTAAGACAATGCCTCGAGTCAAGTCCAGTCAACCTAAGATCGAGACTCAAGTCATTACAATCCTGACGCGAATCGACAAACCTTCGTGTCCACAAGTGGAGCAGTGCGACGGTTTCCTAGAAGGATATGGGACGTTGTGATATTTTCCAGATTGCCATTCGCTGAACACGTCCAGTACGTTCGCGTCTCCAAAACTGGAGATAAGCTTGGTAGCTTGCGCCTGAAAATAACATTTGCCTCAATCACTCTCACTATTGTAACAGACATTCTTGAAAATATTTACAGTGACGGTGGACAGAATTATGGCAATCGTAATCAGCCGATATCTACCAGGTGTCGGGGTGAGCAAAGATTTCTTCCTTGGTGCCGTTGTTATCTGGCAGACAGAGTAACAGGCCTATGCCAAATCTGTACACTTCGTAGAATTCATGATGGCAGAACTGAGACGACTTGGAAATCGAATTGAGTTCTAACGCGAGAAGCGTCAACATTCAGGGACACTGATAGAGAATGACCGAAGTTATATTTTCAAAAGAAACTTCACTACTGCTATAGTAAAATATATAATTAATCGTGGAGTGAGGTGTGCACCAAAGGACCAAAGTCATTGACAATGCATATTATTCCATCAAGCGGATTCGAAGGTGCCGTAAACAGGGGTAACTTTGGACAATTTTGAACAATTCCGCTTTGTATCTTGGAAATGCTAGGGCGTAGGGGAGGCAAGTTACGTGTTTTTCAGGGGTCATGGAGCAAAGATTAGAATTTCCTAATCCAAAATCTTCATGGTCATAAATAAGAAGGCTACCTCATTTTTGTAAATTATCCGTGTCCAAAGTTATCCCAGCATGTGCGGTAACTTTAGACAATGTAGTTTTTTGTATGCCTTTACACTCTATTGTTTATGAAACCTCGTAAATGAGGCTTATTTGGTAAGAGTTGATGAGAGCAGTGGCTAAAACTGAAACAAAATAATATAGGCTATGTCTGGCCTATTGCATGATATTTACCATTTTTTTGTATTGATCTAAGGGTGAGCCTACTGAGATTTTTGCCATGGATTAAGACTACTTAAGGTAACTGCTGCCAAGTTTTGAATCTATGAATGACATGCTATCTATGTTTGGTTGTAAGAAGTTTAATGGCCATAGTTTTTGATGGAATTGAACCCCGCCATTAATTTATCAATGTTGGGTCAAGTTTACCTTGCAGTAAAATGAATTCCCCTTTCATTGAGACTACTTGTGGTACTGTTGCCTCATGAAAAAGAATTGGACATCCAGCAGCAACCCTTTTCCATCAATAACCATTTAAATATTTTACTGCTTAGTGTCCGAAGTTACTCCGGTTTACGGTGTTGAATATGCTACTGAAATTTGCGCCATGGATGTTTACAAATTGAGTACAACTTACGACTCCAATGCCAGGAACTCCTTTCGGATAGTAATCACAGCCGAGTAATAAACCAAGCCCGATCAAGTCATTCCTGTCGTAACCCAATTTCGATTGCACGCTCTCCATCGTATACATTTCGATAACAGAGTTCTGTAAAATTAAATAAATGTGATATACTACTAATGCCAGCGTGGAAATACACTCATCACACCTTTTCTACAGAGAAATTTCGCAGAACGGTTTCGGCACCGTACAGAAAAGCATCTCCGTCATTCGTGATAACGCCATCAACCAGTCCGACTTCGTTTAAACGTGCGCACAACGCTTCCGCCTCACCTTCGGCCTTGATCCACGGAATGCCGAGCGCATCAAGAAGTTTGCAACACTGTATACATATTAAGATATGGAAGCTACTGAAAGATGAGATAGATCAGTGGTTCTTAACCTTGCCTCCAGCGCCCCCCAGGGGGCGCTGGCGATTTTGAAAGGGGCGGAAACGCTCAGGGGGCGATATGGGGGGCGCTGGGCTCAGGGGGGCGCTGGAGAAAAATGGCTTCGCAGTAGATGATGTGGTGGTAGGACATATCCTTAATGAGTATTCAGAGAAAATGAACACCGAAAACTTCGTTATATATAGCCTACAAAAGACATATAGGTTTAATTGTCCATGGGCGCCTAAATGACTGGCACCGAATATTCCTGTGTTGGCAATCTGAACCCCAGAAGACGAATTCCATCCGGCAGGGAAAAATTATATGCCAGTGAAGAAATACCAATTTGAAATCGTGTTCGTCTTTTAGTTTAGTACGATTGGGCGACAGGGATATCTAAAACCAGATATTCTTGTTGGGCGATATCCCTGTTGGGCAATTCTATATTTTTTGATATAGCAGACAGGAGGTCACGAAATAACATCATGCAACGAAGTCATACCAACGGGTTCGCCCACCCGAATATGTTTAATTATTAGCTACGGGCCCTACAGTTTCCAAGACACCTCACATTGTTCGCTCCACGTTTTGATGAGTCTGCGCACACTCAATAAACTCACTGCGCAGACCCTTGGACAACAGTGCGTAACGACTAAAAAAGGGTCAAAACTTCGGATTAGTTGTGCGCAACGTAGATTTTCTGTGCACAGATACCATGTCAGCACTGCGCACGTGAGCAGCTTAGACGGAACATTGCACCTCACTCAGCTGTCAGCTCTACCGGTAAATCTGGTAACGTGAGCAGAGTGGACAAGAAATTAATAGCAATATATATGCAATTCCCGATCTTACTGACCGATTTTATCATGAATCATCGAAAGTTTGCGCACCTCGCACTGGCTCGCTAAACAGTACAGCTGATTTCGTGGCAAAACGAACAACGTGATGGGGGCGGTCGGTTATCACCCTATGGGAGCCCAAGACCCAAGTTTCTTCAGGGGGCCTGACGAAGTGTCATTTCGTTCCTGCCAACGGGTATACGCCCGAAGATGTATAATTATTATTGAGGGGTCCTACCTTTTCAATCACACATCACTCAGCTCTACCGGTAAATTTGTTTACGTGAGCAGAGAGAGGATAAAATTTGATATCAATATACATGCAATTCCCGATCATATTTACCAATTCAATCATTAATTATTGAAATTTTTCGCGCTTCGCGCGTCTAGGCGGGAATACCTGGCTCAGTAAATGGTCACCCAATGTAGATGACTAGTATCAGCAAATAGTGGATAGCCGAAAGGGGGTCTGGGGGCGAAGCCCCCCGGAAGTTTGGTTTATCACCCGATGGGGGGGGGGCGCTAAGACCAACGTTTTTTTGGGGGGGGCTGACAAAGTGCTGTTACGGCCATGGTAACGGATT
The DNA here is from genome assembly GCF_051294905.1 of Botryllus schlosseri. Classification (NCBI taxonomy): domain Eukaryota; kingdom Metazoa; phylum Chordata; class Ascidiacea; order Stolidobranchia; family Styelidae; genus Botryllus; species Botryllus schlosseri. Next base: position 3,821,025 of record NC_137244.1, on the reverse strand, counting down.
TATTGTACCTACGGGCACGCCCGAATATGTTTAATTATTAATTACGTGCCCTCCATCTTCCCATACCACAGCTCAATCAGCACTACTGGTAAATCTGATTACGTGGGCTGAGAGGATAAAAAGTTTATAGCGACTTATATATGTAATTACCACCTATTCATTCATGCATTATAGAAAATTTTGTTACCTAGGGCGACCATGCCACACAAACTTTGCTGACCATCGAAATCACGCTACGGGGTTCTTGGGGGCGAAGCCCTCGGAACTTTGGTTTATCACGCTATGGGTGCGCAAGGCAATCATTTTTAGGGGGGATGACGAAGTGCTGTTACGGCCCTCCCTCTTACTCATTGTCTTTATGACATTCCTTAAAATATGCGGTAGGGGGGCGCTGGAGCACGATAATTTTTGAAAGGGGGCGCTGGAGGAAAAAAGGTTAAGAACCACTGAGATAGATGGAAATACAATTCAATACAACGATTTTGTGAAATATCTATTCTAAAACTTCTATGTAAACTATCGTAATATTCCTTATTTCCAGGTACAATATGTTTATTCGAGGCACACCAAGACATTTGATGCCACATAAGATATATTATACCAATTATAATCATAACGTTCGCAAGATTGGAACCTATCTGGGTTTTGTCTGTAAATCGATACATGTGGTCCGAGGTTACTTATAAAGGCAATCATTTTTCTTTACTGCAGCGAATTTCATGCTTGGTTCCGAAATAACGACAAAAATCAGAAATATCCACATTTTGTGTACCTTCAGAGGTTTTGATAGCTAAACGGATTAATTGGATCTTATAATCCCGTTGTCAAAGCCGGATATACACAACTGTAGGCCTACTTCACATATTTTCACCCTCATGTGGTGGCAATAAGCCTGAATTTTACAATACAATGCAAATGGCTGGAGCTATCTGCATTTGCATTTACCATCGTTTTTGCACATGACTTTGCCTATATTGTTAGTCGATATCACAACTTACCAACTGAATATTATTTCAAGCATGTGTTCTACTTGAAATCTCCATGTATAGTTTCTGGGGCAAAACCAAACACATTTTAGGTAGCACATCACAATTGCAATCACACAGAAAATCATATAAAACGCAAAATTGACACAACTCACTTCCTTCAGTTTTTGGTTTAATCTTGTTCGAGTTCCGGAAGATTGCTTCTTCGGGCTGCCACTACTGTGAAATGGAGGAAATTGCAAATTGGAACAACGTATGAACAGAGAACATGATATGGCCAAAATCATTAAATCAGTATTTTGCAAGTTAAAATCAGAGCGTATCCATAGCACATTCGCATCATTTTGGGTATTCGGGTTCATTTCAACATGAATATATTATTCAATGGTATATTGAAGTTCTGTACCTCCAACAAGCTCTCCATTTTGGGTATTCGGATAAATTTCAGATTTACAGGCCCTGAGAGCAAGTATCAAGAAATAGATTGGATGTAAGCTACTCTCTGATTTGGCATTGCATAGGAAAACTGTCCGGGCAACTCTCAGAGCATAGAATCACAGTTACCCTTGCTGGTGGCTGGGAAAACACATTTAGCTTACTTCGATCCCAGACGACTTGCAATGGTATCCAACTTCAAGGTGGGTGCTTTTCCATCCAAGATAAAAATGAGGTGGATGTTTGCTTTCATCATGATGCTCACACGGAAAAATAAGTTTCTGCAAAGGGAAAAATTTCAGTGAGATCTGTTCCATGAAGATATCAATCTATGGGTAGGCCTAACAATCTCGCATATCAAACTAATGGGGTTTCAACACAGGAGAGAACAGCCGAGCCATCCTGTTTTCCAGAAATGCAGCTATACAGAATTCGCTTTGGAATACTAAAAGTCTTCAAAATTTCTACATAAATACTATGATGTTAATTTCAAGAAAGGTCATTTTACTAGTTCATATTCGCACGATAATAGAGCTAAATTTTACCTAAAACTTTGAGAGTGAAGACAAAAAGGTTGAGAACCACTGATATAGGCTATCTAAATTGAATATTGACAAAGAGAGACGTAAATTATTGCCTTACAAGATCGGACAGATCACAAGAAGTGTATTATCCTAGATAGGCCTGAGCGAAATGGAGTATACCTGAGTGATTTCCTTATGAATGGAGTAATATGCTTTGAGTAGAGTATTCTAGCGCCACACACCATGATGTCATAAAAGCACAGTATGGACATGTATGATGCCTTTTATGCTACCACAGAGAATATAATGCCAGTTTTAACCCACATTTAAATATAATTTGGTATTTCTTGGACAATGATTATTTCATTACACTTCGTTTGCACCAAAGGATGTTAGCTAGTAGGGTTAGCATAAGTCCTCCTTTTTAAGGAAACCGAAAATGTCCTCCGAGGACGCCTAAACGTCTTCCTTTTTAGCAATTCGTCCTCCTTCACAGCTTAGATAATAGACTAAAAACAGAGGTGAAATAGGTAATACAGACGTTCGAGCTGGACATTCAAGAGTCAAATGAAATTGATGGCCTTTTTTTTAGTCAAAATTGCAAAATTAACGTAAAAAGCTCCACTCGAATCGTGAGAGTTAGAGATGAGAACCAGATTCCAGTACTGCAATCATTGTGCCCAACGCTAATCTTGTAGGTAGAATCAGAATGTCCAGCGTAGGAAAAATGGCAGAATGATTGGTTGTGTCAAAGGATGGACAATTCAATCACCGACTCAAAGTCTAATCAATTCAGATTATTTATTTCAGATTACTTCACAAAATAGCAATCAAAATATAGCCCATAAAAGTGTGGGAAGAATTCACACAGACTTCTTGGCCTGGTTCTAAATTTTTGTCAAGACCGCTGGTTTTGAGTGTATGGTTACCCCTTACCCCGATATCAGTTTTATCAAGAAATTCGGTAGTATGTGAATAAAGGTGAGATCGATATATCAGGTCTTGGTCAGGAAAACTTGCGGGCTGACCAGTATTGTCATTCAGTAGAATTTGCTTGTATTTCTACTCGAATGCCAGACTGGAATCAGTGGTTGTTATCGACAACATGTTGTGCGTGACAGACGGATTCTCGTGTGATTGGAAAATTTCATCCGCGTGACGGAAATATATTTCGCTCTGATTCGATACTGAATTACATATTAAACGACACAATGTGCTAAAATAGACCTGGAATACGCCGGACTAGGATTACGCCGTATATTCGCTGTTGCAAAAATGCCACGCTTCCTTGCGTTCATTGTAAATCGCAAGTGCCTTATTCTGGATCTGGACTCTGGTATCGCTTTGTGACGTCAGCATAATCCATTAATCGGCGTGATCAGATATAAATGCTCGCGTGACGTTGCGCGTGCCGTTGCCCCCGATTCCACTCTGGCTTGAATGTGGACACGCTCAACGACTGTCGGATAGGCTATACTGTAGTCAGCTGTTTATAGTTAGTTAGTTACTTAACTAACCTGATATAGGATGGTGCATGATATCCTTGCAAGGGCTTGACACCTTCTGATTCGCAAATCCATGCTGCTAAGTCCACGGCGAAAGTCTTGTTTCCAAGATCAGCCAACTTCGATTCAGTCTTTGCGTCCTTCAGAACATCCCATAAATGGTGAACTCCCATTGTGAAATTGAAAACGACAACGCAGACGCAAATATATAGTTCGGATGTTAGAATGAACTATGTGTTGCTCAAATCAGAGGGCCTGAATTTTATTCAAACATCTGTACAATCAGAAAAGCAAGAAGAAAATCATTTACACACATGCAACGCAAAGACACATAATGACATAACCAACATGATGACAACCACTGTGATGCTAATAGCACATCAGCAGAAATATGATGACCGGGTGAATCATTGTGAATGTACATGGATAACAGGATTTTTTTCGGTCTATAAAATTTAGTGATAACTGGAATATGTGTTGCCAGATTTCAAAATTCTCAGAAGGAACCGTTGCCAGCTCTTAATATTTAGAGGTGGACAACAGAAAGGATCCTGTTCCGGCAAATAAACATTCAAATGCCTACATTTTAACGATAAAACCGAAAAATCATATTCACCCCTCTGCGACCCCAAGGGCAAATCCACTCCTTGCTACAAGTCGAAATGACTATCCTAACATTACCCCAAAAAATATTTCAGCCTTCGGATTACAATAGGGGACCCAGCAGAATCTTTTGGAAATGGATATTATTTCAAGAAATGAATATGCCCGTAATGATATCATAGCTGATATTTAAAAAAATCATATTCACCCCTCTGCGACCTCAAGGGCAAATCCACTCCTTGCTACAAGTCGAAATGACTATCCCAACATTACCCCAAAAAATATTTCAGCCTTCGGAAAACAATAGGGGACCCAGCACAATCTTTTGAAAATGAATATTTTTTCAAGAAATAGGGATGCACATAATGATATCATAACGGATATTCAAAAGTCATATTCACCCCTCTGCGACCCCAAGGGCAGATCCACTTCTTGCTACAAGTCGAAATGACTATCCCAACATTACCCCAAAAAATATTTCAGCCTTCGGAAGACAATAGGGGACCCAGCAGAATCTTTTGAAAATGGATATTATTTCAAGAAATAAATATGCCCGTAATGATATCATAACGGATATTTAAAAAAGTCATATTCACCCCTCTGCGACCCCAAGGGCAGATCCACTCCTTGCTACAAGTCGAAATGACTATCCCAACATTACCCCAAAAATATTTCAGCCTTCGGAAGACAATAGGGGACCCAGCAGAATCTTTTGAAAATGGATATTATTTCAAGAAATGAATATGCCCGTAATGATATCATACCTGATATTTAAAAAAGTCATATTCACCCCTCTGCGACTCCAAGGGCAAATCCACTCCTTGCTACAAGTCGAAATGACTATCCCAACATTACCCCAAAAAATATTTCAGCCTTCGGAAGACAATAGGGGACCCAGCAGAATCTTTTGAAAATGGATATTTTTCGAAGAAATGGGGATGCCCGTAATGATATCATAACGGATATTTAAAAAGTCATATTCACCCCTCTGCGACCCCAAGGGCGGATCCACTTCTTGCTACAAGTCGAAATGACTATCCCAACATTACCCCAAAAAATATTTCAGCCTTCGGAAGACAATAGGGGACCAAGCAGAATCTTTTGAAAATGGATATTATTTCAAGAAATAAATATGCCCGTAATGATATCATAACGGATATTTAAAAAAGTCATATTCACCCCTCTGCGACCCCAAGGGCAGATCCACTCCTTGCTACAAGTCGGAATGACTATCCCAACATTACCCCAAAAATATTTCAGCCTTCGGAAGACAATAGGGGACCTAGCAGAATCTTTTGAAAATGGATATTATTTCAAGAAATGAATATGCCCGTAATGATATCATAACTGATATTTAAAAAAATCATATTCACCCCTCTGCGACCTCAAGGGCAAATCCACTACTTGCTACAAGTCGAAATGACTATCCCAACATTACCCCAAAAAATATTTCAGCCTTCGGAAGACAATAGGGGACCCAGCAGAATCTTTTGAAAATGGATATTATTTCAAGAAATGAATATGCCCGTAATGATATCATAACTGATATTTAAAAAAAATCATATTCACCCCTCTGCGACCTCAAGGGCAAATCCACTCCTTGCTACAAGTCGAAATGACTATCCCAACATTACCCCAAAAAATATTTCAGCCTTCGGAAAACAATTGGGGACCCAGCATAATCTTTTGAAAATGAATATTTTTTCAAGAAATAGGGATGCACATAATGATATCATAACGGATATTTAAAATATCATATTCACCCTTCTGCGGCCCTAAGGGCAAAACTACTCCATGCTACAAGTCGAAATGACTATCCCAACATTACCCCAAAAAATATTTCAGCCTTCGGAAGACAATAGGGGACCCAGCAGAATCTTTTGAAAATGGATATTTTTCGAAGAAATGGGGATGCCCGTAATGATATCATAACGGATATTTAAAAAGTCATATTCACCCCTCTGCGACCCCAAGGGCAGATCCACTCCTTGCTACAAGTCGAAATGACTATCCCAAAATTACCCCCAAAAATATTTCAGCCTTCGGAAGACAATAGGGGACCCAGCAGAATCTTTTGAAAATGAATATTTTTTCAAGAAATAGTATACGTTCATAGTATAAATACAGAAATATCATATTGGGAGTCCATCATCGCTTTAGCTGCAATGTAGCTAAGGCTGCGTTTGTGCATTACATATATAATGCAGCGATCTCTTTCGGTATAACGTATCGGAAGTATTCATCAGCATGAAAATCGGGCTCCAACACTTTCATCAGTTCACAATTTTTATTTTGATGACCGATGGATTGAACACATTCGTGATACGTGGCGCTGAGTACGCGTGCACAGTGACAGTCGAATTGGCGCACTTTCTGAAGAGTTTCTTATGCAGGCATAACTTCGACATCAAATATCAATACGAATTTCCAATGTCATCTTCTGGTAATAATGCACTTAGTATACGCTGAGCCAATTTGAATTGCATCATCAATTTCTTGTTGATAAAAGTTTCGTGAGTTTGATGATTTGGCTCCTGGCACGAGTTTTGAGGCCTTTCACACAAAGCTGTGAAGTACGAGACTAAACTGTCTGCAAAGATTTCGTCAAATTCTCGTGGTATTTTAAACATTATCATTTGAAACTCCGTGACATTTTACATTCTGATTTCCAAATTTTCAATTGGTCTCATTCTTTTTCTCTTCACAATTTTTGGTTTTGGAGTCTCATCTTCGTCGGCGGTAGAATCATCGTCGCTTATAATCAGACGCTTATCTGGGCGTCTTACATAAAAAAATATATATCCATTCTGAGTCTTCACAGTAGATGAAACGTCACGGCTTTCTCGATAAACGTTATTGTCATCATATACAACTGCGGTACCATCCTTCTTTATTACGTTGGTGACGTAGTGTCCCGCGTTGACCGATTCGCGACGTTTAAATTAAAGCACTTGCCTCCATACTTAATCTGTTCCTCTTCTGCAAGGCTGTAGGAAAGAATATTGCTACGATCGTTCCTTGGTGCATGAACCACCAATAAACTCGGAGTCGACTAGATCTGACGATGCATACCCACCACAGAGGTACAGTTCAAACAAGGTTCTGTGGTCGAATCATCGAATTGCTTTCGGATATTGTCCTCCTGTGACTCAGTTGCATTATCCCTGACAACAAGACTGACTGTTTTGTGTGTGGTCGATTATGATTTATGAAGCCACAGAATTGGCAAGCTCCTCGTAATTCAATATGCGTGTTGCAATTCAGGTTGGCCTTTTTCAAAATTGTGGGGATATTGCTGAGCTCGAAAAATTCTATGGCGTCTTGCTGTTGTTTCTCTGTAAACTAACAAGCCTCAGTAGATTCCCTGACGGCATTTTCAATTTCCTGATCCGTACTCTCCTTGCGGTTTACTAGGTTAGAAATGATTTGGGCTATGATTGATGGATTGGATTTCTTCAATATCTCCTGCCCAGCTACACGGAAAGCACGGAAAGCATTTTCAAAAGATTCTGCTGGGTCCCCTATTGTCTTCCGAAGGCTGAAATATTTTTGGGGGTAATTTTGGGATAGTCACTTCGACTTGTAGCAAGGAGTGGATCTGCCCTTGGGGTCGCAGAGGGGTGAATATGACTTTTTAAATATCCGTTATGATATCATTATGTGCATCCCTATTTCTTGAAAAAATATTCATTTTCAAAAGATTCTGCTGGGTCCCCTATTGTCTTCCGAAGGCTGAAATATTTTTGGAGGTAATGTTGGGATAGTCATTTCGACTTGTAGCAAGGAGTGGATCTGCCCTTGAGGTCGCAGAGGGGTGAATATGACTTTTTAAATATCCGTTATGATATCATTACGGGCATCCATATTTCTTCGAAAAATATTCATTTCCAAAAGATTCTGCTCGGTCCCCTATTGTCTTCCGAAGGCTGAAATATTTTTTGGGGTAATGTTGGGATAGTCATTTTGACTTGTAGCAAGGAGTGGATTTGCCCTTGAGGTCGCAGAGGGGTGAATATGACTTTTTAAATATCCGTTATGATATCATTACGGGCATCCCCATTTCTTCGAAAAATATCCATTTTCAAAATATTCTGCTGAGTCCCCTATTGTCTTCCGAAGGCTGAAATATTTTTTGGGGTAATGTTGGGATAGTCATTTCGACTTGTAGCAAGGAGTGGATTTGCCCTTGGGGTCGCAGAGGGGTGAATATGACTTTTTTAAATATCAGGTATGATATCATTACGGGCATCCCCATTTCTTCGAAAAATATCCATTTTCAAAAGATTCTGCTGGGTCCCCTATTGTCTTCCGAAGGCTGAAATATTTTTTGGGGTAATGTTGGGATAGTCATTTCGACTTGTAGCAAGGAGTGGATTTGCCCTTGGGGTCGCAGAGGGGTGAATATGACTTTTTTAAATATCAGGTATGATATCATTACGGGCATATTCATTTCTTGAAAAAATATTCATTTTCAAAAGATTATGCTGGGTCCCCTATTGTTTTCCGAAGGCTGAAATATTTTTTGGGGTAATGTTGGGATAGTCATTTCGACTTGTAGCAAGGAGTGGATTTGCCCTTGAGGTCGCAGAGGGGTGAATATGATTTTTTTTAAATATCAGTTATGATATCATTACGGGCATATTCATTTCTTGAAATAATATCCATTTTCAAAAGATTCTGCTGGGTCCCCTATTGTCTTCCGAAGGCTGAAATATTTTTGGGGTAATGTTGGGATAGTCATTTCGACTTGTAGCAAGGAGTGGATCTGCCCTTGGGTCGCAGAGGGGTGAGTATGATTTTTTAAATATCCGTTATGATATCATTACGGGCATATTTATTTCTTGAAATAATATCCATTTCCAAAAGATTCTGCTGGGTCCCCTATTGTAATCCGAAGGCTGAAATATTTTTTGGGGTAATGTTAGGATAGTCATTTCGACTTGTAGCAAGGAGTGGATTTGCCCTTGGGGTCGCAGAGGGGTGAATATGATTTTTCGGTTTTATCGTTAAAATGTAGGCATTTGAATGTTTATTTGCCGGAACAGGATCCTTTCTGTTGTCCACCTCTAAATATTAAGAGCTGGCAACGGTTCCTTCTGAGAATTTTGAAATCTGGCAACACATATTCCAGTTATCACTAAATTTTATACACCGAAAAAAATCCTGTTATCCATGTACATTCACAATGATTCACCCGGTCATCATATTTCTGCTGATGTGCTATTAGCATCACAGTGGTTGATGACATGATGCTTTGCCTGAAGCGAGTGCGAGACCGGTGAAATCAAAATAATGATATCCGGCACTGAGGAGAGATCACTATCCGGTTAACGAATAGTGCAAAGATGGGATGGTGGCGAAACGACTGGTGGAGTAGTCTTTTATTCAGACACTCGCATTGGTCTACAGCATTTCAACAAGAGGCATGCACAATGCACTCACATGCACACTTGATTTTTAAGAAAGGATAACATAAGAGTAAGCGACAAAAATGGATGCTGTAGTTTCGGTAGCCTAGGTCGATATGTCAGATTGTGGTCCGGTAATCATGAGGGCTGACTAGACTAGTGCATTCAGTCGAAATTGCTTGTATTTCGATTTGAATGTGGACGTGGTCGACGACTGTCAGATAGACGGCGAGAGGCTGTTCCGCGCTACAGACGGTACATACTTGATAGAAATGCGTTCTCTTTTTTTCCGTCCTGACCATATATGATAGTTGTTCATCGAGGATGCGCGTGTGTGTAGCTGTGCGCTTTTGATTGCGAGGTGTAGTAGTTGTTGAAATTTGTGGGACTGTAGCCACAATGGAACTGATATATTACACAAACTTGACAATTTCTAGCTCTTTCATTGTTTGGGTAATGCGCTCTAAATAAGATGTGACATCAAATGGAAGGTAAAAGTGTAAACAGGGGTGGCTTTTGGTGTAGGCGAGGTGGGCGGTTGCCCGGGGCCCCCTGGTCGAAGGCCCCCCTATTCGGATTATACGCTTTTTTAAGGATAATAACGAATAATCATGGAAATCCGTGTACCAAGCAAGAATATGATTCCGTACGGATGCGTCAATCATCATCAAATCTCTGCATTTGTTAGAAAAAGTCCCGTATCCCGATGATCATCACGTCTCTGCATGCGGTGGAATTACTTAGTCTTGATGTAGTCTATCCTTAGACACATTCAATAATAGACATAGCCGAAACCAGCAGCTAAACCTTACCGCGGGAAAGGGGGGTCTGGGGTTACGGTTAGATACTTATAGGGGTCCCCGCTAAGTCTCGCCCAGCCCCCCCCCCCCCCCCCCCCCCCGTTCGTAAGGCCACCACTCAGTGTAAAATCCTTTTTTTGCAGCAATTATTCATCAGAAAACCACCGCATTCCAGCTGTAGCTATAAGGTTTTCACGAGTGGTAACATTCCACTCTGTCAACCTCGGTGGTAACGATGTCACGCGTCCTAGGCCTTTTCGAAATTTTGGCACGCATTTCTTGACTCTTGCACTTCCCCAACGCGACCGCCGTAGTATCATTTTCTTTTAGGGCTTTCGTGGACAAAATGTTGTGCGTCACCCACTTGTATCAACATAAAGCAATACCGCATATAAGTTCACTCTCCTTGTATTGCTCGCGGCATAATATCACCATATCATAGTGGCCGAGATACGGTTGTAAGCTCTGATCTGACATCTCTGGGCACGATCGGGATGCTCAATACATATTGACCGTAAGTATAAAACAAGAGGAACGCCTATAGCCATGACGGAAACAGCACTTCGTAGTGGTTCCTCATAGGGCGATAAACCAAACTAAAATGGGGGAAATCGCCCCCAGACCCGCCTCTGCGCCGTACATTATCAATACAATATAGTGTTCTTGTTATTGGTGGTTAGCGAAGTATTGTTATCTATATATAGTCGCACACAGTGCGAATTGCGCGGTTGAATTCGGTTAATGAAATTTGAATTGCATATATTACTGTCGAAAATTTTAACTACTAGCCCACGTGCTCAGATTTACCATTAGCACTAACGGAATTGGTGTCTTTGAAAATTTAGTGCCCGTATAAAATCAATATAGTTAGGCTACATCTGCGAACGGTCCCGTTGTCTACTTTGTTGTGTGTTATTGTTATTTCGTGACCCCCAACAGTTAGTTAAAAGATTTCCGAATTCGCTGAAACACACCAGACCTAAATAACGTGTTCTGCGCGACGCACACGACACATAGTGGCATTTCTTCACCGGGCGCATAATTTTCCACCACGGGTGGCATTTTTAATGTGGGGCTCAGATTGCCTGGACAAGAATATTAGACAACATCTATTTAAGCGCATATGGAGAACATCGGTTTCAGCCAACATGAGGTGGTTCTATTGGGTCAAGGTTTCCGAGCCGCCAAGCATTTTGGCAGCACACTTCGCATGGTTGCATGTTAGACTATAGATAACTAACCTGCGTAGGTTAGTTATCTATAGTTAGACGAAACGTTATTGTCAACGTCTTGGTGTGTCGTGACGCGGTAATGGCCGACGCTGAAATGCTTATCTCTATAAGTCAAGGGTATTTTTCTTAGGGGAGGGGTACCTATATTAATATCCAGAGGTGGTCAGTAACGAAGTAGTTCTATTTTTTTGAAGTACTCAAGTAGTTTTCCTCTACTTCTGGTACTTACTCAAGTAGATAGACTCTTCACTACTTCTACTTCGTAATATTTTGTTATCTACTTACTTACTTTTCGCTATTTTCAGTTTGTCAAGAAGAAGTAGTGTAACCCTCCAATTAGGATGAGAAAATGGGGAATTCTCGGGCTGTTTTCACGGATTTCCAACTTTCAATTTCAGTCAAACCTAGAATTTCCATCGTGCTTCACATCAAGTAGATTTAGAGTTACAAATATGTTTTCACGAAAGTGAATATTATTTAGGTTGCATTGCACGGCATCCTCGTCCATATGGCATATTTCATCAGAGTAAATATGGCCCAATATGACGTTTGAAACTACCGTTTTGCAATCTATTATTTACCCATCATATCGTAATCTAGCAGCCCATGGCGTGTTCTGATCTGGAAAAGTGGGCTCTGACTTTTTGAGCGTTAGATCTGTTTTAGCAGACCGCCGTTAAAACTGTCTGGTCTAGACAAAAGACATAAATACGTTTTCCGCTTTTCTGATGTAGTATTGGTATTTCTCGTTCAATTCGCAGTATCATTACTTAGAGTTCTAATTAGTTTCAGGTTTTTTGTCTGAAGAACATACATGTTTAAAAGCAAGTGTAGAATTGCCTTCCATTTTCCTAAAATACAATCACACTATATGACATTTTCACGTTACGCCATATTTTTTATCGTGTTTTATCGCAAAGTGTTAATATCGTATCCATACAATTTCTCCGTGTTGCTCTTCGACTAAACTAAAGGCCGTAGTATGCGTGAGGGAACATGCCATGACATTATCTAAAATGGGGTGTGGGAGTAAACAAAAGATTAGTAGCCTATCTCATTTCCATAGCAAAACTATCATTTGCATCTCATGATGCAGTCGAATGCTCATGCTGTCGGAAATTTATACCTTCTGGGATGCATCAATATGCATTGTACATGAAGCTCTCTGCATCTTCGGCTCAGCTCAATTTGAAGCTTTTGAAAGTCCGTTCGAACGTATTATGACCATTTCCAAAACTACTTACTTACTTGAGTAGATTTAAAGCCGGTCAATTCTACTTCTACTTCAAGTAGTTTTAGGTTGCTTATGAAAGAAGTACTTGTACTCGTACTTGAGTAGATTTTTGCGTCGCTACTTCTACTTCTACTTGAGTAGTTTTCTTGACTACTTTGACCACCTCTTAATATCATGACAACCAGAAACAATATATCGCGCGAAGAGCGAAGAAAATTTGAATAGACATCTATAAATATTAGAAAATACTCTATAATTCTGTACGAACGATCACAACAGAATCTTCGCAAATAAAGTAATGAGACAGCTAAATCCGAAGATATTTGGATATACTTCTGATACATATCACCAGTCGATACGGGCTTTGGAGCAGCCGTAAATTTAAACTGCTCCAGCTCCGGCTCCGGAGCTTTCTTCTATCATACATTAGCTCCGGCTCCAGCTCCGGAGCTGCATTATTATCACTGCTCCGGCTCTGAAATTATCGAATGGGCCTGTCTATATGAGGGGTGGCCACCCCGCGGGCCAAATGTTGCCCGCGAGAGGGTTTTGCGTGGCCCGCGAGGTAATTTCCCATTATACCATCGAAAATAAATTGCTCAGATTGTGAACTTGCAATGCCAACCTAAAATTACAAGTCTGACTGCGACACTTAGGATGTTGATGACTAAAATATAAAATATGAGTTCCGACGCATTGGCAGATCCAGGGTCCAGTCACACTTTCAGTAAACCATCGTGCATTACAATAAACTAAAATAGTGATGAAACTTTTCTTCACGCTTCGCGTGTTTAGTTGTCACACGATGTCGTGCTTGGTAGCCTAACCCCTACTGAAAATGAAAAAAACGCCTAATTTACCCGATTGAGTCTAACTGTATTCGCGATTACGGGAGAAAGTCTTTTCGCGTGTGCGCTCGCATACAGATCGTCGACGGTGAAATGTAGGCACAAAATGATTGTAGCATATTATCGGAGACCTTCGATATCGATGTGGCCAGACGCCGAATAGTCGTGTCCTTGCAAACTGAGCCTAGCGGGCGGTATACAGTCGACCCGCAAACTCAAGTAATAATATTATTGACCTAGTTTAGCCTACTTATAAACTTTGAAAATTTGACCCGCTTGGCGCGGCTAGGCAGTGTTGGGATGGCTCGAGTCATGACTTGACTCGAGTCAGACTCGAGTCATCTTTTTCGTATGACTTGACTTGACTCGAGTCACTTTGCTAAAATGACTTGACTTGACTTGACTCCGCTTATCAGAAATGTGGATTGACTAGTGACTCGGAGCAAATATTCACGAGTCAATTTCAAGTCATCAAGTAATCGGTGTCGATAAAAATCACTGTATCTTGCATATGTTCGGATTGTTCGCAAAACGCTATAGTGTAACCAGTGAGAACGATCAATCATTCAATAATCGTGCGTTTCACTCAGCCTACATTGTTCTCTTACAAGTAAATTGAACGCAAACGAAGTGATGGAAGCTTACAGCTTACGTTGTCGTATACTAGCAGTAAAGTAATAAAACAGAAAAATGTATTTTTATGTTCTCTGTGTTCTTACCTCAACCATTGGCGCAGGCTGGAATTGTATCTAATCAATTTGTAAATGGGTATTGTATTGCATCTTATCAATTCGTTTCTCTTTTCCCTATATTCTCTATTTTGGATGGTTAAGTGGTAACTATAAACTGAGGCTATGCAATTACTTACGTAGTTTAACAGTTCTACGTATATGTGAGCGATAAAGCGCCTTCTTGTGTGTATATTTAACTCTATATTCGTTAATTGGTTTGGAATCATGACCACTCAATCAGTATTTCAGACAGTTAGCAAAATGCAATGACGTAATCACGCCTCATACTTCGAAAAGGCAACTTGACTTGACTTGTGACTTGAATCGTGACTTGACTTCACTTGACTCGACTTGACTCGAGTAACCTCCAAAAATCTGGTGACTTGACTTGACTCGAGTCACCTTTGAAAATCGATTGACTTGACTTGACTCGAGTCAAAACGTGAAATGACTCGAAATGACTCGTGACTCGAAGGTAGTGACTTGATCCCAACACTGGCGGCTAGTGGACCGCGCACTCGTTCGTCAATTGCATGTGCCCCTTTAGCCGCAAAGGTTGGTCATTCCTGGTCTATATAGATTACTAATCTACCCATAGGTTAGTTGTCTATGGTAATCTAGAGTCTGTCAGCCGTCAGTAACATCCGATGTAGCAACGAAGACATAGGTGCCGCCGTGCTGGCTTGTGACGTCATAATGAATACAAGTCAATTGTCGATAACATCATGGTTGCACTCGAACGCACTTTACTCTATGCCAGTGATTCCCAACGTGGGCGATATCGCCCCCCAGGGGGCGATTTGTCGGTCCAGGGGGGCGAAAATAGCCAAGGGGGCGATAGGGGGGCGAAAACGGATGAAGGGGGCGATAGGGGGGCGAAAACGGACGAAGGGGGCGATAGGGGGGCGATGGCGCGTTGAAATGGCTATATTGGCGTCGCGCTGCGCGCCATTTCGTGTTCACATGTTTCTTGGTTATTGGATACCCTTCCTTCAAGAAATAATACGCATGAGGCATAGAAATGGGCATCTCGGCGTCAGCCATTATCACTCCATGACGCACCAAGACATATGAAGTTTCAGGCCATGTAACATGCGACTCCGAGAAGTGTGCCAGAACGAGAAAATCTTGGCGGAAAAGGCCTGCCTTATGCTGACCGACTTCGATATATATACGATATATATATATTTAATTAACCATAGGAACTTAAATGCCTGGCACCAAATGTTCCAGTCCTGTCCAATCAGAACCTCACAAAAATGCCATTTCGCAGAGAAAAATTAATTGCCAGCGCAGAAAGACCAATTCGAAATCGTGTGCGTCTTTTAGTTTAGTACGTATGGGCGATATGAATATCTTTGGACAATGGACATAGCTGACAGGCCACGAAATGTCATTACGTAACGAAGTCATTATACCCACCGGTCCGCCCGAATATGTTCAATTATTATTTACGGGCCCTACATTTTCCAAGACACCTCACTCAGCTTTAGTTGTAAATCTGAATACATGAGCAGAGAGAGGATAAAAAATTGACAGCAATATTTATGCAATTCCCGATCATATTCACCGATTCAATCATCAATAGTAAAAATTTTTCGCGCTTCGCGCGAATTGAGCCCGGCAACTAAAGAGTCCAACAATTTGTGCTGAGAAGTAGCGGTAAAGAGGTATCGGGGGATTGGGGTCTGAGGGGTGCAGAAGTTTGCTTTATCGCCCTATGGAGGGGGTCAAGACCAACGTATTGGGGGGGGGCTGACGAAGTGCTGTTGCGGTCGTTTAGGAATCGAGTCGGAGAAATCACCTTTTTTGTTAGTCAACTCACCAAAATTTAGCTGAAAAAGTGTAATTTCGAGGTCGAGCCGAAAAGTTGACCTTTTTTCTTAGTCAACTCAACTGTGATTTCGGTCTGTATGCCCATTATTGTGTTCCCAAAATTTGGGGGGCGATGATCGGTGTGGAATTTGAAAAGGGGGCGATGAGTCGAAAAAGGTTTGGAACCACTGCTCTATGCCATTGCTTTGCACAGCATTAAAGTTCAGGCCTGCTGTTCAATAATGATCAATCAGCAGATGTGGTTGTTGCATATATAATAGCTACTCCTCAAATAACGGGCTCCAGCTCCGGCTCCGGCTGAATTTTATGTAGAGCTCCGGCTCCAGCTCCGGTGAAAATGCACGGCTTCGGGGCTCCGGCTCCGGGCTCCGGCTCCAACGCCCTGAGTCGAACCCCTTTATATTGCTGCAGTACTACAAAAATAGTTTCATTTGGCATCAGGTAATGAGTCACAATCAGCAATACCGTAGATCAGGGGGTGGCAAACATACGGCCCGTCCGTTTTGATTTTTTAGGTCAAAATCTTTCGTTTTTTAGGTCAAAAAAATCGCTTCAGTGATTACTGATTATAGCTTACGTTGTTGTTTTTTTGTTTGTTTATTTCACAACATTGACGCTTACCAACTCTTTCGGTCATTTGCGCCCGCACGGTAATTTCATCAAGTCTTTCGAGGTCTTTGCGTTAGATTTCGGACGACTTCCATTCACGCACTCCCCCATACCATCGGTCTATCTCGGTTTTTGGTGCGTCCGAATCTTGTCTCTTTGCTGCCGATTTAAGGCTCGGCTAACCAGTCTGCAGTGGCGGCTCGTCCTATAGGGCAACTGGGGCATTGCCCCACCTAAAATTCTGTTCAATAACAATTCTTCACCATTTATAGATGCACAGCAATCAATATATACTGAAATCACAGCGAAAATCGCATTCTTCTTATTATTTCGCTGGTAAATGCCCATATATAGCGAAGTCTCTGAGAAAATCGACTTCTCTTCTGTGTTTTCGCTTTGCGAATGCCTAGCCGGGGCATGCCCCGGTAGCGCTCATAACAAGCTTTCACTGTCTATTCTCTCAAAGCCGCGCACAATAAAGAAACGGTGATTTACTCTCTCCTATTCATAAAATTGCCGAGCAACCGGGGTAACATAGGTGTGTTGCCCTTAAGGTGTGATGTAACAATCGTATCTATATCTGAACTCGGTTACCGTCATATGCGTTTAGTCGACCTTTGCTGGTATAGGTCGATTTTGATGGTGTTTCACACCATGATAATTCTTGAAACTTGGTATGTCATGGCGTGTTGGTGGTAGTTAACACTGCCCCAAGTTTCAGGGTTTCTACCTAAAGTTTAGGGTAGTAATTCCGTTTTCGAAGTTGGGTGTGTGCTGATCCGTCATGTATCGCAAACAGATTTTACTCAAAAGCCGGTATTGGTATCCATTGATTTTGACGATGTTCCATACCGAGATCGGTCATGACATTTGGCACGGCAAGTCTTAATGTTAGTATCGAACACTGTACCAAGTTTCAAGTTTGTCACTGAACTATGTTGGTGGTAATTTCTTTTCCTAAGTCGAGTGAGAACTGACCCGTCATTTATCGCAAACAGATCTTACGCAAAGCCGGTATTGGTCTCTATTGATTTTAACGATGCTCCTTACCTAGATCCGTCATGAGCTTTTGCACGGTATGTCTTGATTTTAGTATCGAACGCTGTGCCAAGTCTCGAGGTTGGCACTCAATGATTATGGCAGTAATTTTGTTATCAAGGTCGAGTATGGTAGAGATGTGCGCTGATCTGACACTTAGCCTACCTAACGCATTGCGGATTTCACGCAAAAGCCGGTGTATCTGTGCTAACGTTAACTGTGTTCCATACTGAGAGGTGATGAGATGATGATATCATGAAACAGTTTACTAACATTCTCGGTTTGCATTCAAATATTTACTTTTACTTTATATTCTCCAATGTCAATTTCACCCCTGTCAAGCGCGATAGCTGGCGACTAACAGCTGATCCCTTGATCAGCCTATTCCTCAGTAAATTTTACGCAAAATTCGATGTTGGTCTGTTCGTATTAATTTTGACAGTGTATCATACCGAAAAGTGTCATGAGGCTACTTCTCGATGATGTCATGTAACAGTGTACTAAGTTTACGGCTTTCATCCACATATTTATTCGGTAATATATTTTCCATAGGCGATTTCGCAGCAGACATATATACAGTAAGCCGTATGTGTCGTGCTACAGTCTCCAGTTTCAAGGCCAAAATCTCCTATGCTGTACCGAGACCGAATTTCCGAGTTGTTCAGAATGATGTTTTGGATTCAATATGACAGGCCGAATCTATGAGATAAAAATTGCGTATGTGTCCGGACTCGTTGACGTTTCCAGTTAGGCTTACAAATCTCTTGAGTTATAGTCATTTCCTTTTCTGCAGATAATTAGTGAGGTCAAGTGCGAACATGAACCGTGTTGAATCTTTGTTCCGTACGCCGTTTACGCAGTTACCACACTTCAAGGCACAGCTCACCGGCAGACCTCTCGTGGCACATACGTTAAAATCACTGTTGTCGGGAAATTCATGTTACCGTACCATCAAGTTACTTGTTTATGTTGGAAAACGTCATTGTGACGTCATCGTCAGTCGCTTGCAGCCCTTGCCCCACCACCCGATATTGTCACGAGCCGCCACTGCCAGTCTGGGCTTTTTCATCTCTGTTCCGTATACTGCTCAGTACTCAACTTGACGAACCTCTTGTATGATTTAAATCCGACTGGTCCAATTAATATTTATTACTCGTCAACATGCTTAAATGGTAGGCCTACCCTGTGTGGATGTGTAAGTGTAATAGTAATGTGTATTTTGCATCATATCAATTTGTTTCAACTTCCGCGGCTTCATATTTTATTATCGATACGGGTGACAGTCACCGACCTACTTTAGCACAGGAGTTCTCAACCGCCGGTGCCGGTCCGTGGCATATTTCCTGCTGGTCGCCAGATATATTTATAATGTTCTACCTCAATTCTAAAATACAAGAAGTTGAACGATTGTCCATAAAAGTATAATAAATTTTAATTTGATTTCGAAGGTTGGAACGTAATTTCTGCGCGGGGGGGTTTAACGCTCAGAATGCACAAATGTTCTCTTTTCCTCTTTTCTTATACTTTCCACAAAACTTTTCAAAAAATTACAGTAGCCATGAGACATGCCTAATTGCAGGTTCAAAAACACGTGTTCCAATAAATGTACCTACCTTATTGATAGTAACTGTCAATACAAACATCGTTCGACGTTCCTTGTAAAATCTAGCATGTTGCGTTAAGTTGAAACTATAACGCCAGACAAATTACAACAGAACCATGTTAGTTTCTGCCTGCAACTACCGGGAAAATGTAAGACATCATCAAACGCAAACGTAGCACTTCTACTTTTGTTCAAGTTGCCGGCAAAAATGTCCTCTTTTTAGGTGCTCAAATTATGATGGGTCTAGCTGTATTGTAAGTGAACGTTTTTAGAATAACCTTTAGAATAGGGATGGTGTGAACCCTTGAAAGGTTCAGGTTCGTGTGAACGCGAACCTTTTTGAAAGGTTCTGTGTGAACGCGAACGCGAACCTCATGACGTCACGTGACGTCATATCTATAATTCCAACCCTACATTTCAGTGAAGTGATATGTTTTAATGTACAGATGTACACGATACCTAGCGACGACTCGGGCCACGTAATGCCACAATGCTGAAGTAGGCCTACATACTGACCTTTTAAAGGTAGCCAAATGTATCAACTGGAGCTATCAAATGGTATAATAATTCCATAAAATCAATTTCTTCCGTCGCTTTGCTAACAGTTTCAACGAGGACTTGCAAGGGAATATGAGCTTTACTTTTACGCCTTAACGGGCTAGGCCAGACAATATAATGTATTCGGCGTCTGAGTGTTGCTACGTTGATATTGAGCAGAGTGTGCTATGGGTTCTACCCCATTAACAAGTTATATAGCAGTAGCCAACACCCCACTCACGCCGGTTGGGTTTTGATGATACCATGAACAT
Source organism: Botryllus schlosseri (assembly GCF_051294905.1). NCBI lineage: Eukaryota > Metazoa > Chordata > Ascidiacea > Stolidobranchia > Styelidae > Botryllus > Botryllus schlosseri. The sequence continues at coordinate 3,800,824 of NC_137244.1, read as the reverse complement.
ATGAAATCGAGATGGACCCCGTGCCATTGCTAGATTTTTTACACGAGAGAACGATATCAGTTCCATTGATTGGTTGCACAAGCATAATTCGCTGACTATCTACATGTAGTGTATTTCACTCTTGATGTTCTGTGATTGCGGGCCAAGCTCACAGCACAGAGTCATTAAATATTCACAAACGGAAAGCTGGATATTTCGAGCAAATTTTTGAAACAAAGCCACTAATATTTTAGAGATTGTCAAGGGTCATGCTCGTTTAGTGTTGATTTTTTTTATGCTGCCAGCGCCATGCATATAGTGGCCCGCAGTTGAAATGCAATAAATTTCAACCAAACAAATTGTAATACATGAAATAGGTTCACAGTGCAGAACCTACCAAGGTTCGTTTGTGAACGTGAACCTCTAAATTTCCGAGGTTCACACACAGAACGCGAACGTGAACCTCACGTTCACACTATCCCTACTTTAGAATAAAATTCAACTGTGCTTCGGGAGTTTCAGGAATCAAGGAATTATCTGAAATAATCAGACTTCAAACAACACAATACAACACTTCAGATCTTTGTAGACTATATAAAATAGTGTAATTCAATAAGAAATCCATACTGAAATAAATAACCGAATGTACAATTCAATTGTATATTGAAGCTCTGTACCTCCAAGAAGCTCAATAAATGTTATAACAAATGTATGTGCCATGTCGTAAAATCTATGTACGGGTGATGGCGCTGCTGAAACAGTGGTTGGAGCTGTTGTCGATAGGAAGCGAGCTCTTGTTATTTCGACTGTGGAGGTCTGGCAAGGTATAGACGCAACTGCTACGCGCGATAGAGTTTATCATATTGCCGATGCTAGTTAAGTTAGAGAAAAATCGAGCATTTCAGGACTGTTTATTTGCAATACAATGGTGTAGTGACAGCTACTAGCGTATTGAGAATGTTGAAAGTGTTCTTCGATGACTACGATGTCCTTCTTCAAAATTTCAATATTGATTTTAGATAATATCTTTGAATTAAGTTCCGTATGCTATCGATGACGTTATATCGGGTTTAACGGTAGTGGTTTGGTATGACATTAAAAGTACGTCTTATGAAGTAGCGTTTGATTGCGTTCAGCAACGGATTTACTCGGAGTTGTAACTGAAAGATAAGATGTTTCCACGACCAACGGTGGGTAAATTCCTGTGTTGAGACAAGCATTAGATTTACACATTGATTGCTTTACTCGTGCCATACGTGCATCATAAAATGTTCAATCGTCAGATTAATGTGGCCTGCAAACTTTTCCATCAATGGAATTTTACGCCGGTAATACCCTGTAATGGTGACACAGGGCTTCAATTAGTATGAATGCTTTCATTACCGCTTTATGACAGGGTATAATTGACCGTGTTTAACTTTGCGAAAATTCCATTCCATATTGTTTATATATCTGTGGTCTTTTTAATATGTAGAATCGCATTTAACCAATCTAAAAATGTGCTATATTTAGGGTTCTGTCCCGTCACACGCACAACCATTCAAAGCGACCTCTGTGTCGGAGTTTTGTGATCGCATTAAAGATGATTTCGGCTTTCTCCAAGCGCAAAACCACAGGTAAATATAATGTAATCATGCTTGATATAGCTATTTACGCGACACCTCTAATTTATTGTGTTATTGTGCAGCTTGAAATTGGAATGTGAAAAATTAGTTAACGAAAAGACGGAAATGCAGAGACAGTATGTCATGGTAAGGTCATATTATTGTTACGTATATCATAATAAGATTTTTTTACGCCCAATCTCTACGGAGATATGAACTGCAAGACTTGATCCTGACTGCTAAATAATAGTGTTCGATGATTCTATTCAAAATCTGCTATACCGTATATGTCTCGATCATATACGGTAGTACGCTACAGACCTATCGCTGTAGTTGGTCTATTATATTTGTCAGGCACAAATCAAATATTTATTCTCCGTATAGTTGTTTGTACGCTCTCCTTATTCGCTTTGCTTATCATTTGAATTTCATTATACATTAAACAACCAAATCCTAAAAGAACATATGCTCAGAGTCCCTGGAAATGATCATAGATTATAATGAATAGTTGTTTAGTCAAGTATCCTTTGTTGCAAAGACGTAGCTTAATTCTATAAAATCATTCAATGTCTTCTAAATTTCTGAACTGGCCAGAGTTGTGTTGTCGCTGTTGTGTATGACACTACTTAGTTTACTGTGTTTTCCGTGCCGCTTGCTATAGTCTTTACACAGTCGTGAAACATTACGTGGTTACGTTATTTAGAGCAATGGCAGGTTCCCTCGTTTAACGGCAATCCATGATCAACTACTTCCTCTCGTGGCTTCCTTATATTTGTCGACGCGATATCTTTACAATAGAAACTAACCCCGCGTGGTCATCCTATAGTATTACTCTTCACAGCAGGGATATTTGCCGAAATAGACCATTAAACAGTTCAATTCTGTGTTGCCACGACTTTGTAGTGTCTTTTTATCGAGGAAAATCGTTAAGTATATATTTATCGGATTCATGCTGCAATCTTAACCGAGGTCTTTTGTCGTTCATTTCATATGCGTGTTATCCTCCGTTCTTTTGCATAATTTATTATCTGCAACGACCTCGGTTTTGGCTCACCAAATAATAATCTAACTTGCTTTGTTTGCAGTATTACGAAATGTCTTACGGGCTTAACATCGAAATGCATAAACAGGTGAGAAAGTATTTGATCTAGAACAAAACGTTCAGATGACAATGCCAGCTAACTGATCCATGTGTCGCTTAGAGCCTCCATGTACCCATTAGAGAAGGCGTAACACAAATACCAAACAGCACAGATATACGATGATATAATCAAAGGAGCGATGAAAACTCAGTAACAAGTCGATATGCAAAATACATTGTATTTGAATATTGTGCAAGCCCACTTCATTACGTAATGCGGCAACAAACTGTGTTCACGCGCCACAATATACAAAAGAGAATGCCGCATATTCTGTCTTTTCCATATCAAAGGAAACACTAATGTATCGTGCAGATATAATGTATAGGGTAAAATCGCGCGTGCGCTTCTTTCCTGGTACTGTATTAACTTTCATTTTAATATGTACTATCGTAGCACTGAGTTATACATAGCGACTTAACTCAATTGCCCCGAAATGACTGTGAGAGTTAAGTATGAAATGGTCTCTTTACCGTTTGTGTAATAAGATTGAAGTGTTCTTGACGGGTTTACGAGAGATGAACTGCACGTTTTGTGAGTATGGGCGGTTAATTGCTGGGCGTATAGCTGCGTAAAAAGCGACATAGCGCTACTGGCGCATTTGGGAGTACTATAATCGATCTTAAAATCGGATTATCGCTGTTGCGGTTATTTGGCATCTCGAGTGTGACAACCAAAGTGCACGCGGAAGTAGTAACAGCATCCGCGATGCGTGTGACCACTTCAAAAGCACTATCGCGCTGATACAAACAGGCGAATTACAATGTAGAATGCTGCAATGGGTGTTATTGTTGGTATGGTATAATGGTGCTCGGAAGCTGTGGCCTTGTGCGCAAGACCGGTTGCTTTTATGCTGTCCCAATAAATCTCTCTTCCGGTTAATGTCCCCTTCTGTACATGCCGTTAAGATATATTCAGTGCAAAATGAAGCCCCGTGTCTGGCCCCATTTCAGTTACTCTCCAGGGAAGAGTTGCACAACTACAAAATGCCTAAATTTTCCTAATTAGATTATAATTAGAATAATAGCTACACAGGCTACACAGAATCCCTATCAGTGTCAGTTTTATTAACAATTTTATCACTAAAATAAATGACTATATTTGAATTATACCTACACAGTTTTTTTCTGAATGAGACTAGAATTAAAATGATAAGTACACAGTGTTTTTCTAAATTGCATTACAACTAAAATTATAGATACACAGATTATTTTCCAAATTAGATTAGAATTAGAATTACTGAATTTGCGAAAACTTGGACATTGACCCATGTTCAGTTCATATCAAATCAGAGTTCATTATCATAAGCATGAGAATAAAAAATATCCGTACACCAAGATTAACTCGTTCCACACTATACAGTTCTCCTGTAGCCTTTTCGAGAAATTCGAATTCGAATTAGAACATAAAACCATTTACCAAATTGGTTTAGAATTAGATTGCCAGCAGCTAGCTCTAATTTGTCTTATTATACCGACTAGACTAATCTATCTGTCCTTGTGTGCTCTTGGTAATGAATATGAGTATCTGAAGTATTCAAGGAGGAAATTCTGGGATGATTCTTCTTGTCGGCAGATGCGAGATAGTCCGTCACTTTTACTAGACGGTGGATAACTGGGAAACCGGTAATGCCCCATTTTGTAGCGAATTAGACCATTTGGACGTTAGGAGACTAGCACTTTCAATTCCTTGAAAGAAGAGTCTACTAACATGTCCGCTACGATAGAAAAGGTTGCTACACGCTTTCCAGTTTCTCTGCTCTCTAATTATATCCGTCATATTGGTGCCCGACTGCCCGTGTGTCCATCAACAATGTGTGGAAACGATCCACACATTGATAGATATCAGCAACATTGATGATATCACCGATGAGGTTGGGACTAACGTTTTCATATTTTTGGTGTGAAATGCACTTGGACAGTCCGAGAAGACCGCTATTTTACACGGCGATGGACATGCCTCATAAGCCCAAATGATACTTCTGTAACTCACGATATGCTCTATTGAAGGGGTGGCAAACCTACTGCCGTATGGAAATTTGTGCGTCCGTCGACACGTAATTCAAGTCGTATCTGGTGGCAGCCGTCGACATGCAAATTTAATTTACGAATTGACTCCCGAATTTTTGAGAGATTTTAATGAAATTTGAAATTTTCTTCGCTCTGGCCCATCCGAAGATGCATAATCATTCATAACTTGCCTTACTGACGATTACCCCTGACGAGTGTCAGACGAAAATATTCGGGTTCATTACAATATGAAAATTGTATGTTGTAGCTCTGTTCCTTCAAGAAGCACTTCAACTTGCACTAAATGTTCGAAAACACTCCCTACATCAACTCGACCGGTGAATCTGATCAGATGGGCTGAGAAAGGATAAATGTTTGATAGTAAGCTGTGAAACTACTAATATTTATGACGAAATTTATTCGTGAATCAGAAATGTTCTTCGCTCATGGCGTGACCATAACGAATCCCAGTAACTATTCATAATATGACCACGGGCAATTTCAGTTCGTATAACAACCCGATATGAAGAAGTAGATTAGTCCGGAGTTCACCGAAAATGGACATGGACAGTTTAACATGGGTAGGGGAGATGTGGTACCGATGGATCAAAAATTGCAAAATGATCTCTAGCCCTCAAATCTTCAGCCGAGAATAGCAGATCTTTTGCTGTCTCAACATTTCGATACAGGCTCTACCTATCGCGGACATTAACATGAATATCCGCCTTTTCAGAAAATATTTATAAACGTTTAAAATTTGTTGCTCGAACGTGTCATTGGTCCCCACCCGGTGGGTCCAAAGGCACACGACCACGGGACCTATGAGACATGCGCTCAAAAACTCAATTTTGGTAACTTGTTTTGTTGTGTACTATAAGATAAGCTACAGCAAGCCAATGGAGAATGTTTCGTCGCGACCTTCAAGAATAAAATACATTATATCAACTCAAATGTTGGCATAAAATCATGTTTTGATTTGCGTCCAAACTTACAAAATTAATGCCACATACATATTACCCGCAAATCGACATTTTGACTTTAAAATACCTCGTAATAGCGATAAAACACCACAGGTAACTATGATTTACAGCCTATATATATGTGGGCAAGTTTCTGTTGTTAAGTGATTAGTTGGTCCATCTATTTTGCTTGATTTGGCTATGGTGCCATAGGTCCCCCGACCCATAAATATTGTAATTGACTTGAAAACAGTCCCCTCGAGGATGGTATTGATTCAAAAAATATGTGCCACTATATACCCTGATTCAAGCCCAATACTTCACATCAAAAATTATGGCGGGTTTGTTAGTGTGAAAGGTGACATAGAAAAATGCAAATGTCGATCCAAATTTACTTTATACCCCCTAAAACGTAAATCATTCGTCACGGACCCCATAACTCACGCAGGTCGAATTTTTTTGCATGTGAGGAAAGATTCTGTCAGCATGTCATTGTAGACAAATTTACGGAGTGTAATCATGGAATTATCATGGAGAATTTTTCAAGTATTTTCGGTCCCAGTGATCCATCGGTACCACATCTACCCTATATGACGTCTAGTTAGTTCATTGCGGCTATCTCCCGGAATGCGGCCGTGAATAGCAAAAAACTTTCGCCAAACTAGCTCTATGGAAAGCACGTGCCATTGGCAATGTAGACCTGCACTAAATGCGGAATTTTATCCGAGAACATAAAACCTAGAACCGCATTGACAAGATTTTTACGAGTTGTCCTTAAAAAAATGGATAGCATCCTGGTATTTACAGACAATGTATCGATTGCATACCTATGTAATCAGCATGTGGTGACTTAATTTCGGTACAAATGCGGTCAGAGTGAGGCCAACGTCAAGAAGCGGTGTTCCACGCCATGAGGGAATTGGTATTTTCTTTGGTCGATGAATAGCAAGTTCTGCAGGCGGAATGTCGCTGGGTCGCATGTTGAAATGACGAGAGGGCAAATATCATGCCAGCTCTGATGTATAATTTGTTGCGTGGATAAATCGTCATTGGCCGGCCAACATGGTACATCTACAATTCATACACCACTGCAGATACCAGAGCATTGAACTCAATTCTATAGGTAAACAACTATACTTATAGTCATATTCAATAACCGATCGCACGAGAAATATATGCAGATCTAGGAAGCAGTCTTTTGACGCACCCCATGAAGTAGCCTGACAAAGCGCAGAACAGATTCAATCAAATGCAACGGTTATCTATACCGAGTGGAGAAATTAAGCCTCCGGTGCGCGATGTAAACTTTACGGTAGAATTTGTCTAGCTTTGGGTATAAGCATTTTATTGGTTGCATCCTCCATCTCTATGGAAATTCGTTTTCGCTACACGCCTCTATACACGATTGATATTATTATCATTAAAGTTTCTATAATGGCGCCTATTGATAAAGAGAGATTGTGAATCATAGCATTGAGTTGTGGTCATTGCTTTGGTAAGTTTAGTGGGCGACTTCCAGTACTTCTCTGTAGCCTAGCTCTTTCTTAATGCCGACTTCGACGATCGGCTCACTTGGTCTCTGTTATCAGTTTTGAGGACCCCGAAAAAACCTTCAGGTAGAAACTTCAGAGCCGGGGTGGGAACTGCTCGCGTATTGATGGTCACGGTGTAGATTGGCATATTTCATCACCCGCTCTCCTGCATGATGTCGTTTCAAATGTATATTTTATGTGATCTGGCCGGACTAGTTTATTGTATCGCAAGCCCATCACTATCACACATTAGAGCTACCCGCTGACAGGATACGTAATGGCTGCTTGTACGCAAGATGAGCGAAATGCAAAATATGTTACTCAAACCTTACATGTGCGTGGTAGAGCTAAATCCGTTAAATCGACGTATTTTAAACGCTAATTTGCAAATGTTATAGTTCGGTAGGAACCGTATAAAATCGATTGGCCGCGCTGAGCATAGACCGTTTGGGAATTCTCAACTTGGTACTCGTGAGATAAGCCGTTTATGGTTTGAAAGATTCGACATATAGGCTACGTCGATTCTATTTTGTATACGAAATCGGTCTTTGAGTTCAAATGGCCCCAGCGTGAAAATGAAGTCCAGCACTTCTAATATCCACTCCGCTAGGCGCTTCATCTTTGTGGATGCCCCTTAGGGTTCACGAAATCTCAAGTGGCTGTGAACTTTCCTCAGCGCCTAATCCGCATCAGTCACGTTCCATCGTGTTGCAGCTCTGTGACCTGAAGTAGGCTAGATATGATACGTAGAATGCAGGCTCCTCATCCAGTGATTCTCAGTATTATTGTACTTTCCAATTAGGGTTGCATGTAAAACAAATGGTTGTTTTAAACACTTTGTTTAAAACATGTTTTAAACAGTGTTTCAAACAAAGGCCTTCTTTAAAAAATCATAATTGTTTTTTTTAAAGTTGTATAATTATGCCATAATTGTGTAAATTCTTTCCAAAAACATGTTGTATGAGCCTACGCAGGGCCGTAACAGCACTTCGTCAGGCCCCCCCCAAAACGTTGGCCGTGGGCCCCCATAGGGTGATAAACCTAACTTCTGGGGGGCTTCGCCCCCCAGACCCTCCTTTGGCTGTCCGCTTTTTGACGCTATTTCACATCTGCTTTGGGGGACCGTTTTGTGAATCAGCTTTTCCCGCCTAGACGCGCGAAGCGCGAAAAATTTCAGTAAATCATGATTGAATCAGGCAATATGATCGGGAATTACATATATATATTGCTATCAATTTTGATCCTCTCCCTGCTCACGTAATCAGATTTACCGGTAGAGCTGAGCGAGGTATGTTTTAAAACGTAGGACCACCCAATAATAATTAGACAACTTCGGGCGTATACCCATTGGCAGGAACGAAACAGCACTTCGTCAGCCTCGCCCCCCCCCCCCCCACACACACAAAAACTTGGGTTTGGGGGTCTCATAGGGTGATAAACCGACCCCCTCATCACAGTGTTCGCTTTTGCCACGAAATTAGCTGCACTGTTTAGTGAGCCAGCTCGAAGCGCGAAAATTTTCGATAATTCATGATACAATCGGTCAATAAGATCGGGAATTGCTAATATATTGCTATCAATATCTTGTCCTCTCTGCTCACGTTATCAGATTTACCTGAAACTGTAGGGCCCGTAAATAATAATTAAACATCTTCGGACGGACCCGTTGGTATGACTTCGTTACATGATTTTATTTCGTGACCTCCTGTCTGCTATATCAAAAATATAGAATCGCTCAAACGTACTAAACTAAAAGACGCACACGATTTCAAATTGATATTTCTTCACAGGCATATATTTTTTTCCTGCTGGATGGTATTTGTCTTCTGAGGTTCAGATTGCCAAGATAGGAAGCAACATATGGCGCCAGTCATTTAGGCGCCTATGGACAATTAAACCTATTATTTTGTATATATAACGAAGTTTTCGGTCTGCGTAAGGGCAGTCTGTTTCGGCCAAGCTTTTCGTGCTGCCGATCGTTCTGGCACACTTCTTGGAGTCGCATGTAATAAGTCCTAAATCGTTATATATCTTGTTGCGTAGTGGCGTATTAATGGCCAACGCCGATATGTCCATTTCTATAAATCTTGCGTGTTTTTTCTTGGGGGAAGAGTACCAAATAATCAAGATATTTGGCAACTTTAAATCGCGCGCAGCGCGAAAAATTTTAGAAAATATTGCATAAATTTTCAAAAAATACTCTATAATTTATGCTAATTCACGAAATAATTTGGGGCCCCCTTCGAGCTCGGGCCCCCCCCAATTGGGGGGTTTGGGGTGCGGCAGTTACGGTGCTGCCTACGGACGACTACCACCCTATATAGCCGACGTATACGATATGGGATAGTTGGAAACCTCAAAAAGGAGCTATATTTACCCTATATTGTCAATTGTGAATGTCATTCCACTATGACGTCACAATTGAATAGTGGTGACGTCATGACTTAAAAAAACAAGAACAAAAACAATAAAAACATGTTTTAAACAAGGGCCTTGTTTTAAACCTGTTTGTTTTAAAATGATTTTTGTTTCATATGCAACCCTATTTCCAATGCTGCTTACTGGATATGGTACAACTGTACCAAGACAGCGCATTTGACCTTAATTGTTATCATCTCGTTATTGGTAAGGCCGTTATAGACATCAAACAGAGTTTTCTGTAAAGCATGCCCTATATAAGCGCTTATAGATGGGAAGCTAATCAGGCAGACGCTAACTATTACCGAAGCTATGTGATAGCAGTGATCTCCGACTTCATTATGCATCGAGTCTGTTTCAAATAACATTGGATGTCTGAATTTCAGCATTTTACAATTAATTTGCTGTTAAGTTAAATACTACATCTTCGATAGAACAATACTTTTGAATTTGGTATTCAACCGTGGCCCGCATCGCGTTATAATCAACGATATAGTACCAAATCGGCAAACAATTTGCAATGAACGTAAACGGCTGAGTAACCTGTTTTTCAGCTATTGAAATTCGCAAATTTTAAATATCTTGGCTCCAGACCATCTTACACCTACACGTGTGCGCTAACAATGCGATAAGCACTCCTTGAATACTCAAATATTACAGTATAACATGCTGCCAATAAGTTACTGCCGTCACCGAATCATGTATTTTTGAATAATTTATACCTATATCGATGACTCGTGGTATTCAATTTGAATTTGCGTCCGGATGGACGGTACCTCAAAACTTGTAATCGACAAGATTCGTTTGGCAAGCTTTTCTTGTCACGAATCTGACAATTATGTCTGGAAAAATAATATCCGCAAACCAACTTGTTACTTTATTGTGCGTGTCCACAGCATTTTCATGACGAAACCATTAGCAAATCGATTACATTTTATCAACATTTCTAACTATAACATAATCACGCTCTGAAATAATTTGCGGGATAACATAATATCACGGAAATTACCGAGATGGATATGATGGCTCAGCTGAGCTGTGGCTGTAGATTATGGTTGCTCAAAAATAACTTTCGTTCAGATAGTTTTGTCTATTAGCTAAAATTGTTAGGTTGGCTGAAACAAAGTTTCACGCCAAATTTGGTTCAATTCCAACGAATAGAAGTGAAGCTATGAGGAATTTGAAAATTTGGAATGTATTATAAAAAAAATTAAAATTCCACTGGCCAACCCAAAAAACTGTCAAGTTGTCTACAAAAACTATGTAAAACAAATTTGACTCAATTCCAGTTCCTAAAAGTGAAGTTATTCGAGTTTTTTTTTTGATCCACAGACCACAGCATATAGTATTTTTATTCAAATCCAAGTTTTACAACTCCAATAACTGCACTTCTTCCAGTTGGAATTGCGCCAAATTTGATGTGTATTATTTTATTAGATTTACTTGACAATTCCATGGGGTAGAAAGTAAAATTTGGAGAATTTTTTCATAGTAAATTAAAAATTTTCCAAATTTGATAGCTTCAGTTATTTTTGAACAACCCTAATGTACATTGATTGAGAAGGAGTGAAGAATGAAGATACAGCATTGATGATAATCCAGGTGGCATGTGTCGTGAAATAAGGTGGACTCACATGAGCGAAATTACATTGGAAACAGGACGCTAACGTGCTTCACAAACAGATTGTTTTCTAATAAAAATTATGAATAACACCGCCGTTTCGTAAAACACTGTAGCGTTGCTCTCTTCCAGGTGTCGGTGTCGATACAGATAAGTGTATATACTTGAAACGGGAAAGCAAAACTATTTTGCGCTCCGTGTTATGGTAGTGGAAGACATGTTTTGACACGGGGTCGAGTACGCCTCAAGTTTTGCAATGCTTTGAATATATCAATCGGCACTTCTTAGGGGTAATCCTTGGTGGCCTGTTCAAACAACTGTAATGAAGCGCGCGTACTATACGGAATTACTTAATACGTCACGGATAACATGCATGTCTTGAGACATCGCCAACGACGCAATCCGTTGCACTAGCATAATATGTTGTACTTGTGACCATTCGGGATTTAATTGCATGGTTTCAGTACCAGACGTTTTTGCAGCAATATTCACTAAGTCATGAACGAACTAAATTACCCTTGTCTCGTATCGGACTTATCTCTAATTTTCAAGTGCATATATGAAGTATGCACGCGGTGCCAAACTGAGTTATAATCCAACAGGCTATAGTGGCTATATGCAAATTTGTAATACAACATTTATCACGGGTCAAGATTTCACTAATCACGAACCACGTACTGAGTTAACTGCGTTACTTTGACAGCGGAAATCGATGTACCTAACACTGTTCTACATCGCATACTACAGCTATAGTCCATGCAAGTGGTCTAGCAAACGTTCATGTTATATTTCTCAAAATTACAGGACTTCTCACGTTAGTTCGGCATATCTAGTACAACAATTTAGATATGTTGAACTAGGCTAAGCGGTGTATAAGGTAAAATCATCACCGCCTCTGCAGATGCACTAGTAAAACCCAAATGAAACAGTCCCGCGAGTCGTGAACTTTAACATGCGCGCATTGATGAACTTTTTCCCAATAACTACATCATTCGTTTGCGAAATCCCGTGGCGTTGATACGCAGGGAATGGAAGGCAGGTATCCCGTGTCTCTAATCGCGAAGCGAAGAATGATGACCTTGATCCATCTTTATTTCTTGGCTTTCAATTACAAAACCGCAGAACATATGATGGAAAAAGAATTGACCCTTAATATACTGATGAGTTTCAGCGTGTTCAATACACTTGGGAGTCGCAAAAGGTTTACTAATATCGCTCAGCGTGTGTGCATTGGACACAGGGGACAAGACTTCATTATCGTAACAGATAAAATTTCTAAATTAACACCGCGTCCGGCTCATCGCGATATTGATTCGGATTGTTGCGATTTGACCCGTCTTCCAAAATCGACGAATCTACAAGTTAGATGGGGAAAGGAATATTGTACCTATCATACAGTTGATGTAATGATATCGTTGATGATAGAGTTATTTTTGTCAGAATCGCGATGCTGTTAATTTGCGATGTCTTTTACATCTATTTGCTTATGGTAGTAGTAAGAAGCGCTAAACTGTAACGACTTACTGGATTAGTTCCAAAAGTAGCTGGCAATTACGTCGTTCAAGCACAGCTCGACTCTCTTCAAAGACAAGCCGTTTCGTTGGTACTACGCTTCGCTCTGTTGGTTTTCAACAAACCGTCTCCATGCTTCGTCCCTCAGTAATTTTGATTCGTACATCGCTAATATTTACACGGGCGCTAAATCCCTTCTAACCACACAATGTTGGGTACGTTTACACAACATGAAGAAATACCGCCTGTTTGTTATCGATACACGAAAGTTGGCGTGCTCAGTTGTGATCTAAATGCTTTGCTATAATGGAGAATGAAGTTGACATACTAAATATAGACTCAATATATGTCCGCATAAAACTGTATTGCCCACAAACCTCAACGGTTACCACTTTTTGGATTGCTACACTTGCCCCCGTATGGTGTCATTTCGAATCGAAGCAGAATATAAATTCCGGGTGCATTTTTACACTTAATAGCCTATGAAACGCAAGTTGGCGATAATTTCTATCAAGATAACACGCACACTAAGTGCAGCAACGCTACAAAAGATGTAGATATAGGATCCACACGCTGTTGGGGATATTTGCATGGAAACTTTTGTTCTTAATCTAGAAAGCAGAGTATAGAATCTATGTTAAGGTCAGACATATACCATAAAGACAGGAGAGGTTACACCCAATCAAGCGCATTCCCAACCCAGTGTATTTATGGTACAGTCGACATGCCTTTTTGTGGCTCTCTCTGCACCTAATTAAGTATTCGCCTTCTTTTCAGAGTGAAATTGCCAAGCGACTGAATGCACTGTGTGGTCAAATCATCCCCTATTTAGCGCAAGAGGTAATACGGTTTCCTATAGTAGCCAATACTACAGTAATTTCTGTGTATATTCTGACCACACGCATAAGCGGTGTGTCTAGGGTTGCATTTGAAACAAACGATGTTTTAAAATGTGTTTAAGCAAAGGCGATTTTAAAAAAAATTGTGTTGTTTTAAGTTGTAAAATTATGCCATAATTGTGTAACTACTTTTCAAAAAATATGTTGTATGAGCCTACGGACAATTACCTCCCGATATAGCCGACGTATATCGATATGGGATAGTCGGTTCAACAGCATTAGTATAGATATTTCGTCAAAAGAGATCTATTTACCCTATATTTTGAATTTTCAATGTCAATCCCCTATGACGTCACCATTAGATATCCGTGACGTCATGACCTAAAAAACAAACAAAAAAATTGATAAAAAAACATATTTTAAACAAGGGCCTGTTTTAAACACGTTTGTTTTAAATTGATTTTTGTTTCAAATGCAACCCTAAGTGTGTCATATTTAGCCTGAAAGCTTTTATCCAATTTCATAATTTTGTATCATTCGACAAACCGACCTCATTAAAGTTATTATCAATATACTCGATTTGATTGAAATTGTAATTGTGTATTATGGCCAAACAATACACATCTGAATCGAGTAGGAAATGTTCAGGATTCATACGATTATACCTTATTTTATATGTATTTGTTTTTTTCTAGCATCAACAACAGGTAATTAGTGCGGTTGAAAGAGCAAAGCAAGTGACGATGCAAGAATTGAATCAAATAGTCGGGGTAAGCTGATATTTGCAACATAAAACAGGGTTTTCATATGTACTCTTGGCGCACTTGTATTCCCTGACATGTTCAATGACTTGTCTGAATGTCCGTTGCTTATATAAGTATAGGCCTTTTTGCGATGAGAAGATGTGCTGATCCAAAACCGTTCAGTTTTTAACTTGTGACCCAAGACGTGTAGGTCAATCGACAATTTGAAGTTCCACGGGGAGGTGGTGCGAATTGAACTGTATCTTAGACAGGTGTTTACGTAACAAAATATCCGTTTGTACCAGATTAGGAGTAATTCGTTTCATGCGGAAGAATATACTACAATTGTATAGTTGCCTAAGTGTGCGTACTATGATTGGTTTACAGCAACGGTGTTAATTTTTTTCTTTTGTGGCCTGCTTAACCCGAGCATTTATTTAGTTGGCAACGTGTGTAAAAGAATGCTACTTCGCAAAAATGGTATCCAAACGAAATAACGGTCCGAAGCGTCTGTCCAGCGATAGGAAAAGGGGAAAGTGACAATTATAAAATATTACTGATAAACTGATGTCAGTTTCTAGTAAATCTGCTAGTTCAATCTATGCCGGGGCGGGTGGGTATGTGATAAATCAGCTGCACACTAGTTTTCAAATGCTGGAATGAGCTTTGTGACCGGTCTTTAACAAGTGCGTCCATCAATGATCCAACCCCTTAATTTAAATACACACCTGAAATGATGTCCAAGTATAATGTGAAAAGTATGATCTAGTCATTCAAATCAATGATTCGAAATCATTTTTAAACTATAATGCAAATTCTACACTTTGGTATCCTACTTGCAGCCACTGAAAATTAGATTACGTCCCCCCGTGGGGCGTGATGCCGGAAAGAATCACTGGTATACGGAGTTAACATTATGTTTAGACATTCATCGTATGATATGGTTGATATATGATGAGAAACGATGCACTGAAGGGCGTTGATTTAACTTGTCTAATGTACACTGTCCTCACTGGTTATCGCTCGCGATCAAACTTACCTGGAATGATTTTCCCTCTTTATAATACTCCTCTCTGACCAGTAGCACGCTGAACACCTCATAAATTTGCATGATATGTTCAATTGTCATAGAATAGCCTCTTGGATGTACAGAACTTCAATGTATATAATTGTTAAATATATATTCATATTCAAATACAGCTCAATATTTTCGGTTGACACTCTTCAGGGGCAATCGTCAGCAATATAGTAGAGAATTGAAAAGAACATTGTGTATCAACAATCTTATAATCGTGTACTTTTTTCTAGCAACTCCAAATGCAGAATCAGCTGGCACATTCAGCGGCCGCAGGAATTCATCCGGGCAATCTTCAAATCCCGCAGCACGCGGCCGCCTTGGCCGCGGCAGTGTCCGGGTCTCTCCTAAGTCCGAATCCGATTTTTCCTGGAGGGAGCATACCGTCGAGCTCGGCCCCAAATGCAGCTAGTTTACTAGCTCTCTCGCAATCGGGACTTCCATCATCGCACTCTCTTCATATGCTGCGAATGAGAAAGCCGGAAGATAATAGAGCCCCAGACCAATTAGCGAAATGTGAGTATGATACGCACAGCTACTACTGAAAGCATGTGTGTCGACATTTATTTAAAGAATCGGCATATTAATGAAGTATTTAATGGATATGATATTTCGGCGATATGTCTCGTAAAGAAAATCAGTTTCAATGCGGATGGATAAGTATCCATAGGATGTGCGACGTACGGCACCACACACGATTTGATCTAACACGAGTATAATTTCATTTCCAATATCATGTCATGCATACAGCTATCATAGAATGATAGTCAAAACACTTTGATCGAATTATAATTCCTTCGCGACTACCTCTGAATCCAGGATGTAGATAAATTTAGACGGAAAGCAGATTTCTCCAATCTTCAATCCCCAATCTACCACCGAAAGTTTGTGTTCCACTTTGGAATTCCCTTTCTCTGCAATTGCGCTCTTATCTGCCTTATTACCATATCGCTTAATGTGTGTGTTACACAGCTTCTATGTAATACTAGTACACCATTTGTTTTCATAATACACTGTGGCATGCGATGTCTTGATAATTTCCATGATTTTGGCAATGTAGCGTTGATTTCGCTCTTACAATACCAATCAATATGAGCCAACATGATATCAATAATTTTACATACATTTCAGGGATGGACCGTGATAGAGAAAGAGTACTACCATCGAATCCGCAACAGGTGAGTTAAATTTGTCGACGTTGGTGGTATGGAATGATATCATGATCCTGATTGACTTCTGCAGACACTCGCGCTAAGCATAGACCCGGGTAACTATGTATGTGCAACAGGCAAAGTAGTGCATAATCTGATACGCGTAGTTGCAAAATAAATATTGGCGGATCGAATTTCAGTCCTTTTTTAATTTGCAAGACACGACATCAGCAGTACCAAAGCCTCCCTGCAAATCGGATCTAGTTATCGCGCGTACTCCTCCCACGCATCGTGACATCACATTTGATGGCATGTTCAATATTATACTCTTTATTCGCAGTAAAACTGCTAAATACACACATAATCCAGGGAGCAGCCTGCCCTTAAGAAAAATAGCGAGATTGAAGTAGCCTTTTAAAATTTCAATAACAGACTCAGCTTGTTATTCCTATGTACTAAATGTAGGCTATACTATACGTACGGACGAAAAAGCGTTGTGATAAACGAATTGCACCGAAGGGATTCCTGTATCCCAAGCTTATACTGTTAAGTTATGTATCTTTGAATTCGTTCTGATGAAATAACTTGACAATAAACCATAGGTAATATCAAGGCTTCTCAAACTGTTGGGCAATGAATGGCTCTGCATGTGAATGATATTTGACCGTGGGATACCCTAAAATAAACTTGCCAATGCAGATATCAAGTGCCGTTTTCATGAAACCTTTATGCGACAAGTGCGCAATGGGCAAACGTTTATGGTAATGTCGGAATAATGTCACCAGGTCTGAGTGATCTCGGCCATGTCTGCCCAGAAACCAAATATCAGACCAACCGCACTACAACATCCTCTCAAATTATACACAGTACTATGTCGCTGAACAGCTAACGTAAGGAACGCATAAGGTCAGCAGAAAACAGTTTGTCTTATCATTAATATACTGGGCAAAGTCAATCGCATATATGCTATAGCAGAGTAAAGCATCCACGTTATCCGAATTAATACCCATGTTGATTTGACGGGGCTCGTGGGATCGAGGAAATTTAAGCAAGTCCATTTAGTGAAATAGTGCTCATCGCATTACAATAAATCATTATTACTCGAAATGCTGATAGCGTTTCAAGCATTAGAATATTGAAATATAAAAAGACAATCCTAAATCGCAAAGCTCCTTCGGTTCCGGGTCTCTTAACGTCTTGACATTAAGTACTTGACATCGATTCCGGCAGACAGCTTTTGGAAGAAACGTTATCCCCCCCGATGCCGTTTGAAGCTGTGTGCTATCGCGTAAAGTACCCCTGTAAAATCAAGGATATTCAATATCAAAAAGAAGTTTAATCTACATTTGCGGAAATTCAATACCGAGAGGGCGTGTAGTGGAAATAATGATGTTTAAAAATTAATAATCACGCGTTTCCACGCAAACGATATTCGGGACAGCGGCATGAATAATTTACGACGCGGATTTGTATATCATGTATCCTGACCCGGTAGAGTGAAGTCGGATTGTATCGGAAAATTGGTGAAGTGATTTGAGAAGTTACTTTTGCCTGTCTTTTTCAGTCGATGCTAAGGTGCTCACTGCTCATGTTATAAGTTCATTGAGGTTCAATAAAGCTTCCGTTGCAATATCAACACCATTTGCTAAGTTCTGTTATCCGGAAAGTTTCCTTTCAAGTTATATGTTCGTGAGGGGTCGTGCAATTTTGTTACTGTTCAGTTCTCTGTGGTCAGGGTTGGGACACCGTGACGCAATGAGATGGGTTTGTTTATTCATATAAGCAACTAAAACAAGGCTTTAAAAATATTGCTCTTGTCTCTTTACTCTTCCTGTGAAGGAGTATAAGTTAATTTTGTGGATGAAACGTATCTCACTACTCGTGTCGAATCATTACATTCAATAATATAATTCGAATCATTGCGCCCACCTGTACTAATATCCAAGAATAAAATCCTGCCACTTGGGTCGATTTAACAACAAACAAAGTCAACAACGCCGTGGCGAGATAGCGTAATGCTACGATCCACAGCTCCGATTTCATTACCAATAGGTTGAGGGCTCGAGTCCGACCGGGTTCGACTCCAGAATTCTTTCCTAAGTGTTTATCGACTACATTGGTCATTTACATCAGGTCGATATTCTCTATAATGATTTGTAGCTGCCGATTTGTTTCTCGGCCCACTTTCTGGTATTTTAAGACGCCGCTTGAGCGTGGGTCGCCTGAAAGTTTGACTCCGGAGGTACAGGCGGCAGTAACGATTTCCAAACACTACAGACTTTCTATTCGCACAGTACTCGAATACCATCATTACAAAATCGATCAGCGAGATCCACTATTATTAATTAGTGCCGCAGATTGAAGTTGTCGTAGGCTTTACCTGCGATCGATGGGCAAAGTATACGGGCCACCGTGCGCCCAGACCGGATTTCTCGCAGAATAAATAAACAGCTGGATGAAAAATGTGGAATGCAATACCTAAGTAGCGAAGTTCATGAATTATTTGTGATTCGAAGCGCGGTGCGGCGGGCTCATTTGAGAAATGTGTTTCCGTCGACCGCGGGTCGATCGTAATTCAATTATTACGGCGGCGAGTTACGGCTTGGGAGGCACTTGCGTAAGGTTGTCCTCGGTAAACGAATTTGATCCACAATTATCCCGACTTGCTTTATCGTCCTGGTTGTCAATGAGAAGTCCCCGTAGCCGCTGAGGTAATTCGATTACGACAGTTGAAATCTTGTTTAAGGCGCCATTATGATAATTTACAACACCCTCAAGCGGTTGCGGTTACCGATTGCACAAATCTAAGGGCCACAACTTCTGTTGATCTATGGGTCAAGTGTTGCATCTTGGCATTGCCATTCCCTTACTATTTTTGATAACTTGATAAATTATATGTGCATCAAGTGTAGGCATCTGTGTTAATAAGTCTTATACATTTCTGCGGTCAACTGCAGTTACTTGGTGTTGATGGTTTTTAACATAAGCTGGATTTCCGAGGTCTAATGCTGACTTCAAGATATTAAATTCTAAGCTAGCGCCTGTCTTGGTACACCATTCAATACCTTGACATTCCCTGGGTGCTTAGCAAACAGTAACTAAGTGTGAGCTATGCCTAGCCAATTTTATGCTTATAATGAGACCAGGCAGCGACAACAAACGTCCCGATGGAGGCTGATGATGATTTCACGAAACAGAATTAATATCAATTATTCGAATGACATGGCTACCTCATAATATGTTCACATTACATTGCGTTGTATTCGAACAAGGGTGATTTTTACGAATTTGCACCAAAGACATCGGCATGTTTTTCAACGGCAGTTGCTGCAAATAGATTTCAACCAACATCATTAATCCTGGTTAGAGAGGCAGGCATTCATCCGTGAACGATAGAGGCGGCAGGTTTTTGAAAGATTTCCGGCAACCATACGCGTGAACCGCTATGTTTCACTCGAATTATCGCGGATCAGTATTGTATACTTTACTGGGAACGATAAACCGCGTGGTCATCTGTCACAAGGTCACGGTGAAGCACCATGTAGCACCACTCTTCTATCAAACAGTTTATTTCGGTTTAAAGACGTCTGGGAGACTTTAATAAACTGAGTTATCCTTCTTAATCGCTCTACCATCTTCAAGCATTGATAAATCATTCGCATCTCTACACACGTAGCTCGCAAAGAGTGGAATCTATTCCACGTAAGCGAGAACTCAATGCACCACCCACCACTTGAAAGGGATTTTAGGTGTTATGTCTTCTAAACTCCTTGATCAATGTAATATTGGCTAATGTTATAAATATCGCCGATTACAGAGTAGCGTATCGATCCGGATCAATACCCGGATACGAATGTGTGATAGTGGATGTAGCAATTGAATCCATAATCGTTCACATTGCTTTACATTAATAATAATAATCAATAATCGTCATATTATATTTCCATCTGATTAAGACAAACACAATGCGATGTAATGAGCAGATACGAGGATGCCGAGCGACCAGTTGCGGTCTTTTAAACTGGCACTCACCTCGGCCTAGTGTCCGATGTCACTGTTCATTTTCGATGTTAATCTCTATTCTGCGGCTCTTTCTTGCTCTTTCACTTCCTTGTGAGTTCGTTCTTTCATCGGGTCTTTTTCTGAACTTTTTGTCGCCGTAAAAACAGCGACACGGGGGAAGAGGAGCCCAGATAAACCCCCGTCGCAGAATCGAACCCGGACCGCCGTGGGTAATAGCAGGCGCTTATCGTAACCACTACGTTAACATTTACGCAGAGGCGAAGGGTTATGCGGACGTTTAAGCACCAAGCAATGAGCTAACAGTTAATCCTTCATAAAATATATTCTCAAGTTCGGAGACCACCCGCTGAACCGTCAATAGATTTTTTCGGCATTGAACGAAACGCGATATTCCGTTATGGTTGGTTAATTACGGTATGCTGAGATTAGACTGCGTTTCCGCGTGGATGAGCGCATCGTCTGTTGCTATGACAAGGTGCGGTTCGGGATTATTTACACTTCACAGTATCAAACCCTAACACCGGGTTTCGGTGTCGGGCACTGCTTAGTGCTTATCTTTCGATAACGATAAAGTCCATGATATAACCCTTACTGCGTGTTACGGATTTGCTTCGATGCCCAAGCCCCCGAATCGAGCCAGATACCGGAGTGATCGCAAACTAACTGATTCTTCAAACGTGATCTGTTGCATTCTACATGGAGTAAATTGTGTAAAAGTGGTGGCACAGACCTACCTTTAGTTTGTTTACATAAGTTTACCTCTAACAGTGCATTGGGATCTATTTCCATCTCCAAGGTTGTGCCTGCTGCCTATGCCACATTATATCAGCTCCGGGTGGATTTCAGACACCCCGATCTATGAGATCGACTATATCAGTGGTTCCCAACCTTTTTCGACTCATCGAAAAATTTGGATTTGAATAAAATAGTATTTACGGTGACCGATTCTTTGTTTATTTATTATAGTTGTGCTCACTGTAAATACTATTTTATTCAAATCCAAATTTTTCGACGGCTATAACTCCGCTGCCACTGGTTGGAATTGAACCAGATTTGGTGAGCATCGTTTCTATAGACAGCCTAACACTTTCATGGGGTGAACAGAAAGTTTTCAAATTTTTTATTATTTATTTTTATATAATAAATAGAAACTTTCTTCTCCTGTAGCAAAGCGGTTACTGGCTGGAATTGAACCAAATTTTGTGTGTGGGCTTAAATTAGGTAACCTAACAATTTTATCAAGTAGCCAGTACGATTTGAGAAAAAAAGTCATTTTTGAAGAGCCCTAGTGTATACATTAAGAACGAAAGTTCTTCGCGCTAATGCCGCAGTAGCTGCACTAAATGCGTTGGATAAACTCCGTAATGCGTGGTGTTACAAAAAGCGAATGAAATACCTACCAACCGTATTGCGTTGGGCATGATTGTATACTGTAAATGCAAAACTCTCGTCAGCTCAAGATGCGAGAGGATTGATTTGTAGGTCATCGGATGAAACTTGAAAGTGCTGCTTTGTAATTCATAACAACTGCCCGAAATAGTCCAAGTTTTGGTTCGAGTGTCCTCATCGGCAATCGAAATAATCTCCAAATTGACGTCGAGGGTTCTTATGTATTTGACAAAAAGCCCGTTCGAGTATACCCGCGTGTAATGAGATGGTTGACCATGATTGGATAGCCCTCACACCAACTGTTTTTGTTGTTAAATCTGGTTTCAGCCAGCACCAGAATTTGGTGTGCGGATGGTATTCGACATTGCTGGAACACGTAATATAAATGAGTCCCTATAAGCGTGAATCTGGATACGTACGATAACTTACATCTTCTATCGCTTCAAAATCTGAATACGAACAAGAACATTGATGATATTAAACGACACTCTCTTGCAGTGCCGTGACCGGCGGAGTACAAACTGCAATGCAATCTTGTTCCTTCAAAATTCATGCTCCAGATATATTGTGACCTTATATTAGCTTTATAACGACGCGTCACTGTTGAAAATCTTTGTCCTCCAAATTTTCATTCTATAGTTCCGGTTCTGGGATCTGGATCCGTGTTATGTTGTTACGTGTCTAACGTGCATATGCTGAGTTTCAAATAATAGATTTGATGATCTCGAAGAAACCAGTGTTGAGCGATAAGTTATTGTATGGCCGCATTGCTTTAAAATGGTTTAACCGATCTGAAATTTCGCCATAATGACAATAGTTTTATGCTTGTTCATTTTTTTCGGAAGCAGATAGACGCCTTGTGTTTAGCTTCAGTTTCATCAGCGTAAATCTCCTCAAATTTACTACTTTTGTCTCAATATTGTAATGCTTCACTATATTAGTTGACATAAGCAAGCGAAACGCCTTAGCACAAGGCCGAGATTGTATACACAGTAATCTTTCGTCGTAAAAATTATTCACAAAAGCAGCAACAAAGAGTGTATGTACAAAACACGGCCGTTTACTTGAATCAAATAGAAAAACGATACTCCACTGACTTTTTGATGTCACATTATCCGTCTTGAAGAAGCGGTCTGTTTTCGTTGGTTTAACGTTATATATTTATATGATTAGTTGCAATAGCAGCGACGCCACGGCGTCACGTGTCATGGCGAGACGTGGATACCAGTTCCGTGCCGTAGTATGAGTTTTAAAATTCGCCCTTGCCCGTAAACCAGACTTGGACAACTAAATAATTGTAGGTGTAATTGTAGATGCATCAGCGCGAAATGCCGGTTATATAAGTCTAATCTAATTCGTGAAATGTTTTCTATTGTCTAATTCTGATTCTGATCAAATTCGAACAATGTCTCTATGCTTTCATTCTAATTTTAATCCCGTTTTTGGTTCTCCTGAAAAAACTACAGGAAAACTATACAGGGTACATATAATGCGAAACGAGACAAGGATGCTGAACAGACATTTGCCATTCTCGTGGCCAGGAGAATGAATTCTGATTTCAAATGAACTGAACCCGATGTTGTACATCTTTCTTTAAATTCAGATTTCCATTCAATTTCCAAATTTTGACGAATTCCGTAATTCGAATTCTGATCAAATTCGAAAAACTGTATAGCTCTAATTCTAATTCTAATCTAATTGGGAAAATATGGTGTTGCTATAATTCTAATTATAATATAAATTGAAAAATCTGAAAATTTTCTAGTTCAACTCTGCCTCAAACTAGGAATAAATGCCTTGTTTCAGTATGCACAACTCATTGGAAAGTTTGGTATTGTCAATCCGCCAGTAGCACCAATTTGATTTGATATATTCATCATGGGCGTGTTTCGAAGTAAGCTTGCAACGAATAAAATTAAATGTGGAATTTACGTCTACAATGAGAAGCGGGAGATTATCGTTTAAATTACGTTTCCACCGCCATGTTAACTTCATGCACACATGATTCTTGTTTCGTCTTGTTTTTGTTACAACCACGAAGAGGTCTTGAACCAAGTACCTATTATGCGAGAAGGCAGATTCTTTTAGACATCATGTCTACATCGACCACTATCCATATTCGATAATAACTTTCATTAAATACTCGTGGAATTATACATTGATGGAGATTTGTTGTTGTATTCGTATTTATGGTGTTTGACTACTTTCGTCATGGTCAATTCGTCATTTTACGCCAGGCCGGTGTTCTTTATTGTGACTCCTGATTTGTCGACTTGTAGCCCGACCACATATCACTGTAGGCTTTTGAAAGACACCACTTACGGTGATCAGATGAGGTGGGATTCCGGCTAAAATATTCCGATCTGATTTATACAAATCCACATTTATATCCATGGTCAGCTACACACGATCATTTCACGTACAACGCGTGCCGACCTGAGACCATCTCACGCACGCGTCGTTTTGGTTACTATGCATGAAGACGATAAATAGGGCTGTATCCGAACATTACGTTCGCGCAGTTGATAAATAATTTATCGACAATTGCCAGCCTGTCGCCGAGATAGGGGATACGCTTTTGGCTGAACCGCATTCCACGTTACAGCGGCCTTTCATCGAATTACGATGCAATTGTAAACTATTCATACCACCGTAGCATATAAACAGTTTTTTCATTCATCGACCCATCCAAAGTGCACAGAAATCTTCACAGCCCTTCACAGCCCGAGTTGATAGTTATAGGGAGTCGCATTTATGCCCCCAGCTTTGCGTACTGGACCACATAGTGACGCCAAACCCTGGGCCTAGTATTTACTTTTGCACAATGCACAATTGTACAATGTGCAATGTACATCCATTGTTACAAGGCAAGATGATTGTTTGTGATTAGTTTTCAAGAAAACCGCGGTTTTACGGGTTCATTTACCTGAGGTGCACCAATTCATATTTTAATTACTTAGTAATCGGGGTTATTCTAATTTCATAATGACCCGCATCGCTTGATAAGTCACAGACGCCCGGTAATATTTCTCGGATGCTGTCATGTATAAATTGTATCCTTTCATCCCTCGTCGACACGACCGTACAAATACGGGCGGGTCAATATTGAACTAGTGCTCTTGACGGATTCGTATAATATCACTGTTTACTTTACACGCTCGATTAAACCCGTATCAATACGCGCTTGTAAAAATAGTTTGCCGCCTCGCGCCTTTGCTCCTCAATGCCGCCATGAAGCGGTCGCCACGGCGATCGGCCATTGACAGACACGAACAGTCCACATCGCTTTATTGTTGATTATCATATGCGTCGACGCGCGCAGCAAATAAAATATAACAGTATCGGGCTACATTATGTTTGAAATCAAGGATGACCCAACAGGCGTGACATCCGTAGTTAAAGAGCCACGCTTCTCATAGGACGTGACCCGTTACAAAGGCCTTTTGTGTGAACGACTCTCGACAGTCGGTTTCGTTCTATTCGATTTACGGTCTGATTTGATTGCGGAATGCATTGGTATTCATAAACTCACAAAAGATTTCTCGAAAATTATATTTCATTGAGAAGCAATATTCGTTATTCAAATTTACACAGAGGGATGACAATAATTATCCATCAAAATTCTAATTTACCACTTTTCTCACAAACGCCCCGCAGATTGAAGCATCTTTTAAGTAACTGCAGATGTGATGTTGACCTCTGGGTAGGATTACATGGTCGATCCGACCCAATGCGCGTGTCATCTGCGCTTGGAAGATCGTTATGCATAAATCTAAAGTCTTTAATCAATATATTTCTTCTCAACTACGAAACTTGTGCCTCGTATACACAGAATGCCAGTTGATTTGCGTATCCACTTGACTATTACAGACTATTTAGTTGAAATTACTGCGATTTGGCAACGGTCAATTAAGTTACATATTCGTTACACTGCCCACGTGTGTCCATTAGGGCTGTTCAAAAATAGCTTTTTTTCCTGAATCTTGACGGTTACGTGATTGATTCGTTAGGTTGCCTTAAAAAATGACGCACACCAAATTTTAATTCATTCCAACCAATAATCGCTGATTTCGTACAGTTTGAAAATTTTGAATTCACCAAAAGATGCAAAAATTTTTTTTTGTGAAATTTTTCTGTCAACCCCATGAAATCGTTGCGCTGTCTTCAAAGACGATGCAAAACAAATTTGACTCAATTCCAACCAGTAGAAGCGGAGTTATATGAGTTTTTCGATGATAGTTCTTGGATTATCCACCGATCTAGGATGATCCCCGAATTATCGAAGAAAAACTCAAATAGCTCCGCTTCTCCTGGTTGGAATTGAGTCAAATTTGTCTTGCATCGTCTTTGAGGACAGCGCAACGATTTCATGGGGTTAACAGAAAAATCTGACAAAAATTTTTTTTTGCATCTTTGGGTAAATTCAAAATTTTCAAACTGTACGAAATCAGCGATTATTGGTTGGAATGAGTTAAAATTTGGTGTGCGTTGTTTTTTAAGGCAACCTAACGATTTAATCACGTAACCAGCAAGATTCAGGAAAAAAGGTTTTTTTTGAACAGCCCTAGTGTCCATTGTACCGGTACCCAGCGAATACGTGCATGCAATGTATGGTAACGCCTTCACAAGCCTTTACTGTGCGGACTAGATATAATAGATACAATATTACCACCTTGAATATGGGTTTATACTAGCGTCGATACCACCCCGTGTATTTGCACAGATGTTCCGCAGATTTATCACTATGATTTCAGAAATCATAGGACGCTTGTGTGCTAACTTGGATTAAGTAAATTGGCGAACTAATGGTACCGTCGAATGTAAACTAAACCAGATACCATACGAAAGCGTTTTGTTTTACCCTTCATCTTGAGTTATTTCCCATGGACATTTTACATTATTGAGACTCTCATGGGGCACTTGGCATTTCGATAATATTGTTGTGATTTCAACGATTGTTTGAATAGCTAAGAGTGACTCTACATCAGACAAGTGCACTCGATGTCCACTCGTAGTCGCAGTCTTCTCGGATAACCTCTGCGTTTCGAGTTGTGACGAAAGGGCACTTGTGCGGAGGCTAATATATTGTTAATGGGCTCTGATAAGCACTCAAAGCTTTCAATGTACCATCAAGGATTTCATTCCGTGTCATGTCTAACAGAACCGCTCTTCACCGACCGCTACAACAGAGAAAAGAACGATGTCTGATACACGCACAAGCACTACAACGCCTCCCAAGAAGCAGAAATCAGACACAAAAGTAAGATTTCTTCGTCAATTATGCTCATGTATGTTGCAATCTTGAGGACATAGTACCTTGAAACTTGCCAGTGTACTGGGACAACCCTTCTCTGCTCACTGAACCTATTTTAAACACCCTGCGTTGTTGAACTCACATTACACTGATGATGACATTTATTGAAATGTTCCTCCTGCTTTATAATTGAAGTATACTTCATGAGATGTCTTACTGCCAAGTCTTCGTCTAATCTGAATTCTGCTAGATTATACCGGTAAAGGCAGCATTTTATGGGCATATGTCGTATCTGATCGAGACCTTCAGAATCAACATTGCTTACCTGCATACTAATTCTACAGTAATATTACAGTTACATGCTTGAAATTGAACTGTGAGCTAATAAATGAATTAAATGTCGAAAAATAACGGGGTAATCATAATCAAATACAATTAAAACATGTCTAAATCGCAATAAATAGATTTAATGAATTAGGTGTGACATATCAAGTACTCCATGAAATATAAATAGCAGAGGTGGTTATTTTACGAAACACTCAAGCGGTTGTGTTTTAGATTATACCTGGATTTCTACGCGATCACTTTTTAGCCAATACATTTTATATTTTACGCTTTGTATTTTGAGAAGTATAAAGTAGTTCTGTTGCGAGTCTGCGTCGCTTTCATGGGTGAAATTGCCATAAGAACAACGAGAAATAGCCCATGTATCACGGTAATTGAATATATTTTCTAATTTTGTATCTATTTTCTTTTCTTCATTTTGCGAAAGTCGCGAAAACAAAATGAATCTAGCAATTTCGAAACTAAGCATGAATAAACTACTTTGGGAAATTACTTGGTAGTTTTCAGACTTCAAAATAGTTTTGAAATATGCTGGGAATCGCTACTTCTACTTATAATTTGTAAAAAGTTACACTTGACTATCATCGCTGACAATTTTTACCTACGTTTCCCAATTTTTTTCCTGGCCCCGTCTATATGCTTGAGACTCGTTTCACATGAGCAAAACACGTGGCGCTAGGCAACAGATGTTCGTTGAAATTATATTGCATTCACGACAAGACTCATAGGCAAAATTGCAACAAAGCCTTGTACCGAGATTCATGACATTGCATTTGTCCATTCATTGATTTCACTGTATATTGTATTCGTAGCATATTGTATTCACGATATATTGCACGAAGGGCGACTGCAATGTTACTACATGTTAGCCGGATGCAGTTTCGTTCGTCTAAACAGTCTTTGGAAAACACTGTGAGCCGTGGAGTTCGATAATATTTCGTTTTGGAATGACAGAACGGTAGCGAGGGGGAGCAAAGCGATCAAAATGTGGTGGTGGACGATTTATCTGACGACGACAACCCTAAATCTCCATCCGCAAACTCTGCGACACAAAACGAAGAGAATTCAGACCCCGAGAGGAAGTACGTAACCGCTACACCTCGCAATCGCCCCAAAACCACAAATATCCCGGTCCTTCCAGATCGTCAAGCGAGAACGTCGTGTCTTCCAGCACCCACCCGAGCACAACGGCGGCATGCACCAGCAGCACAAGTACAAGTCCGATCAATTCAGCGCCGAATTACACAAACGGACCGCGTAATAGGCACTTTAGCGCTAATTTATTTCGATGCAAATTTTATGTGTTGTATCTATAGGTAACGGAAAACCATCCCTGCCGAAAAGACCCACACCGCTACTACAAGGTACCGCGAACGGCCCAGATATGGTGATTATCACTCATTTATTTACATATTACTATGTGGATTGGCAGCAACCATATAGCATTGCTTCAGTTTAAACTTGTAGCGTTCTTATCTTGACTGTTCCTTTGAAATTGAATCAATTTTATATTATTTGCAATATAAGGTATGATGATATGTCATAGTGGGATATTTTGTCAATACAATTTTCCATACAATCCTATGCAGGCCATCTTTGCCTAATTGCGGTACTTATTCAATTGGATACATTTTTAGACAACTTCCACTTCTAATTATCCGTTTTCCAGACATCATTGCATCATGTATCCCGCAATATCTTCAAAAATCTCTCCTATTTCACGTGCCATTAGCCATTTGGCGATAGTTGCGAAGATGTATCTTGTAATTTCCAATGTATAACCAGCTATGCGAAACCTCGACCACATTCACTTTTTAAAACTATCCGCCCGAGTACTTTTCAAACCTTGTTTCTATTTCTACTTCAGGCAGGCTACCTTTGAAGTATCTTAGAGATCGCTCTTTCAACTTGTAATTAAGTCGAATTTTACGGGTTTATTGGAACTTCCACTTGAGTGCCAACGCAGGCTACTTCGGCCATCTCTGATCCGATGGCAGAGTTACTAAAATCATGTTTTTTTTACAGAAACCTTCCAGCCCCAAAAGAAGGCAAGGACCGTCGCCAACCAGTACAAAAGCGCCTAGATTGTCAACAAGCCCCGGTACAACACCGACCAAGACCGAACCGAGTAACGATTCGTTATTTTTCGTCATTCTTATCCTTCTACTGGCCGGCATGCGATTATTGGTGTTTAAAGACAAGAGTGTAACCAAGTGCCCATGTTCCGAGTCACGAGTCAATGTTCCTTTTAGGAAAGGGGTTCTAAGCCTTTACTCACCCACGGAACACTTACGCTAATCTGCCATGCCTTCGCGGAACATCATATTTTCGCTGAGCCATAACAACAGAAATCTACCAGAATACACATCTAACTAGACATCTACTACATTACTTTAGGTTACTGGTGCACAAGATGAACTGTACCAACATAGTATTAAAAGAGCGAAACCGTTCAGATAAAATTTTGACACAAAACGAAAACATTATCATGGATATTTATTGACAATCAGTGTGACGTCAGTTGTTCCCATGCATATATCCGTTCAGAAATGCGAGGTTTCATCGTGGAAAGTGCCATCGTATTGTTCGGTCTAACCGCATCAGCGTGATACTAATTGCCTAATTACAAATGGGCTTATGGAGATAGAATAGGCATTTCGAAAGGTCGGGATTTCGATTTTTAACCACAACCTATTCTGCCTACGCCGATGTACACGTCGTACCACCTCAATATTATAGTCACGATTCAACTGCACTACTGATCGCACGTAATTTCCTGCTGATGGCCAATGATAGCCAAGACGGGCGTATCATCACCAGGGCTGGGCAAATCGAGTACCAGAGTGATTCGATTCTGAATCACGCAATATGCTTCGAGTCGAGTCGAGTAATCGAGTATCACTCATAATGACGTCATAAAAGAATATGCACCATTGTACCGTACCGTTTATGCCACCACAAAGAATATAATGTCTGTTATCCATCTCAGAAAAGATACTGGGTTTTTTTTTCGACGATACCGATTTCATTGCACTTGGTGACAATGTTGTGGGATCAGCATGACTTCGCAAATGTGCTATTTCCAGTAACCTTCGAAGCGTTGTACTGTATGTTTCGTATGCTATGATACCGCCAATCAAGGTTTCAAGGCTTCAACAGTGAAAATTAGTATCGAAACTATGATTCTCGTTGATAAATTAACTTTCAGTGGTGAAAAGCGTATAATTTCAGTACTCGAAAAAATCGTCTTTTACTGCTCGACTCGAATCATTAAAATTAATAATCGAATCAGATTCAAGTACTCGAATTATTGTGCCCAGCCCTAATCATCACGAATCATATGTATGATTTGAGATCGTGTCTTGGCATCCAGGGAACCTACGAAACTGGTTCATGGAACGTCGAGTCGTTTTGAATTCAACACGGAACCAAGTCCGAGATATAGTTTTTACACTCGAGTCCCTACTTCATTCAATTTCCAAGTTTTCGCGAATTCAGTAATTCTAATTTAATGTAATTTCCAAACAATTGTGCTGCTATTATTCTCGTTTTAATCTAATTTGAAAATGCTGCTAATTTTCTAGTTGTCCACTTCTGCACACATACCCCCGTACGGGATAACATACACAGGGTAATGACATGGCTTTAATTTGTTTCAGATCACCCGGGATTCCAGGCAGGCCTGCCCGCCCCGTTCAGGTCTTTCGGATTTCCCGTGGGCTTGCCCGAGGGAAACGGACCCGGTCCGGCTAGCCTGATACCGCCGTTGCATCCTGCACACCACGCAGCGTACCTGGCGGCCGCGCGATCATTTGACAATTCGTCGCAGATGAGACTTCCCGGCGTTCCGAATACCATGCCTACAAGCGCGTTTCACTTATCAAAAACGTAAGACGCGACATTACAATGTGGACTTAACTATCGGATAGGTTGCTAAGGAGGTTTACTAAACCTCCTCAAAAATCTCCTCCGAGGACGCCTAAATGTCCTCCTGTTTGTAAATCCCCCCTCCTGTATCGATTTTAAAGCCAAAATAAAGGACAGGCTGAACGAAAATAATAGTCTCGAAATCCGAAACTAGAACTAGAACTACCGACTTTTTATAACTTTCAACTAGAACTAAAACTAAAACTACCTACTTTTTAAAATCTGAAACTAGAACTTGTGACTTTTTAAAACTTGCAACTAGAACTAGAACTAGAACGACCTGCTTTTCAAAATCCGAAACTAGAACTAGAGCTACTGACTTTATAAAGCTCGCAACTAGAACTAGAACTAACGATCAATTAACTAACTAAAACACGATCAACTAGATAAATGGTTCTTGACCGGTGTTCCTGGGAACTTCAGAGTCTGCGACGTTACGTCCTAACCAACTTGCAGTACTTATAGAGTAATTTTCAAACTAGAAATGTTCACCTCTATTGTTTCATGTAGTATAGTCTTCTTGAAATCGCAACTTCTACTGGTTTGGGTAGAAATTCACGACATTACTTCTAATTGTATTTGAGTGTTATGCATGAGTGCGGTGAAAAACTTTGCCACCTTATGTGTCGCCAGATCAATTCGAAATGAAACCATGAAATATTCAGATAGTAGAGATATCGTTCACGCTATTAATGCGATAAGAATAAGCCTCTAAACGTGTAATTCGCCGTGTCACAGAAAAGCAAGTGATCGGCATAAATTATGCATAGAATGCCCGTTAAAATCAAGAATAACCTCTTCCATGACCATTAGAATTTGAATTATTATAGCTACACAGTTTTTTTTCAAAATTAAATTATAAGTAAAATTACCGAATTCGCGAACATTTGGAAATTGAATCAAACTCAGTTCTTTTGTTCATATCAAATCAGACTTCATAAGCACGAGCAAAATGGACTCATTTCGCCCTATACAGTTCTCCTCCGACATTTTCAGTAAATCCGGAAATGAGATTAGAATTATAATTGGAGCAAAGAGACATTTCATCAATTAGATTAATATGAGATTCCACGCATGTTATTATCTATTTGTCCAACCTGACCACTATTTCGCGTTCGTTTACCGACCAGGTCTTACGCTTTCCATGTGAGCGACGACGAAAGATCGCCTAAACCGGTACAGTTTCCGGCAGACGCCACATCAGCGCCTGGCATTCCGACTGGCGTGCGGCAGGCGATGGTACTAAACCACGGAGAAGTAGTGTGCGCTGTAACTATTAGCAACCCCACGCGCCGCATCTACACCGGAGGGAAGGGCGTCGTGAAGATCTGGGATATGAACGACTTGAACCACGCAGCGGTAAGTGGAACCGTAGCATTTCGCTCATCTTTGGTATTCTGGAGTCATAATTGTTAGTTGAAAACTATACTAGCTAAAAACAATCTAGCTTTCAACAGGATATATAGATTAGAACAACGGTTCTTAACGTTTAATAGCCGATCGAACCCTATGCTAATCTGCAAGCCTTCGTTGAACTCCAAATTTACTATGTCCCAAAATAAAAATCTACCTCATAACACAGGGGCGGGCAACTTCTCCAGTCAGCGGTACGGATATGGGAAGTGCTTGGCGCGCCAGATTCCTGAATCGATACATTAAACGCGTATTCATCCACCTGTACAAGGATTCGTCGTTTTTAATGTAACCTTTTAGTTTGAAGTATAGAGACCAAAACAGTATTCAATAAATTTATTAACGTAATGTACTGCAATAGCTGTTGAAGTCAATGAGACATCTGTGGTCGATGAAAGTTGTGGATAGGTTCTTCGAAATCTGACTGCATCTCGGACACAAAGAAAACACAAACTAACTATCATTATTATTTGTGTCCGAAAGAAAGACAGAATAAACCTACAGTCACTATAATTTGACGTAGTAAGAAAGTAATGGAGAATTGTGGCAGATTGTGGCCGCGGAGCACACTATTATGTGCGACCGGAAACTGTCCGCGGGCGGCACAAAATCACGTCGAATTTGAATTCGAATAAAATAGTATTTACGGTGGGCACCACTATAATAAATAATTAAAGAATTGGTCACCGTAAATACTGTTTTATTCATAATCCAAATTTTTCGACGGCGATAACTCCGCTTCCACTGATTGGAATTGAACCAAATTTGGTGAACATCGTTTCTATAGACAACCTAACACTTTCATGGGGTGAACAGAAAATTTTCAAATTTTTTGTTATTTATTTTTATATAATAAATAGAAACTTTCTTTTCCTGTAGCAATGCGGCTACTGGTTGGAATTGAACCAAATTTGGCATGTAGGCTCAAATTAGGTAACCTAACTATTTTATCAAGTAGTCAGTGCGATTTGAGAAAAAAGTCATTTTTGAAGAGCCCTGTAATGCCCGTCCCTGACATAACACATAGGCTATAATACATTACGATAGAATACTGATGCACAGAATGTATATCAGCAACAGTGTTACATGAACAAGACCATTAAAACGTGATTTCCTCACAGAACAGAAATATCATGATGCATATGGACTGCAAATCAATGTAAGACCTACTGTATGAGTCGGTGTGTGTCTTGACTATAGGGAGGGATGCAACGATTCGATCATCCGAGTATTAATTTTTATAATCCGAGTCAAGATAATGAGAGATGATTTTGTTTCTCAACTTAAACGATTTTTTCTCCAAGAGGTAACTTGTCAACAAGAATAAAATCGATACTATATATTACATTATAGTATGTAAGCATCAATTGTTCGTATTACAGCATACGAAAACTGTAGTACAAAGCTACGCATCTTTGCGGAAATGACCTAACTATATTCGATGATTAAGACACAGCATTGTTACAAAGTGCAATCACAAAGGTATGGTCGAAAAACACAATTTAACTATAATGTGATGTAGGATTGGCGTTGTATTCTTTGTGGTATACACATAATTCAACTTTACGATAAAATTAACGTGATTCCATATCACACCGCCCTCTTCGACAAATTCCATTCGTATCCTACGTAATATTGTGCCGTACCCTCTCAAATCGCTGATTTCAATATAATTCCACTTTACACGCATGCAAGCAGTCCGGTATTGGTCTTTACTGCGCAGGGCAAATTGACTTATGCCGACACCACCAACAAAACCAATATTTGTGCAAACTGCTTCGCAAAATATTTTTGTGTGCTCATGACTTTTGTACCGCGTTTGCAGGGCAAACCTTCAAGTCCACATCCGCCGATCATAAAGCAAAAGCCGATATCACAGTTCGAATGTCTTGCACGGGATAATTATATCCGTTCCTGTAAACTACTACCGGACGGAAGAACATTACTTATAGGCGGAGAGGCAAGCACATTGTCGATTTGGGATTTAGCGGGACCGGCCCCTTGCCGTAAGGTACAATATTTATTACCAACATTAAAAGACATGCAAAATTGTATATTTGATTGAGAATATACTTTCGACAGGCCGAACTACCATGCACAGCTCCAGCATGTTACGCCTTGGCGATCAGCCCAGACTCGAACGTATGTTACAGTTGCTGCAGCGATGGCAATATAGCGCTCTGGGATCTTCGTAATCATAAACTAATAAGGTAAAACGCTTGAAGCTAAGGCAGTGCTTCTGAACTCTTTTTCAGTTCGCAGCCCACTTTTAACGCAAGTTCCATTGTGGTTTCTGTTTTGATGCAACACCCCTAGAAATCCCTCCTGTGATATATCTCCATAAGAATTGGTGTAAGTGACTCATTTTCACTCATTGATATGGGTGTGAAAACACAATTTAGTACCCGAAGGTGCTGTTTGTCTGATTTACGCCCCATGCTATTCTGGAAATCTGATAAATACAGCTCTTTTCCACAGATGGATTCGCGGTGTATACTAAATGATGTAAACTTTGAAGCTTAATGAAAGGAATATCATATGCTTCCCTGACTCCGTTACCAAGCACAGTTGGGCAGAGAATTTTCAGCTTTTCCAAATTAGATTAGAATTACAATCAAAGAAACATGTTTTCCTTTTCAAAATTTAACTTTAATTAGAATTTAAGCTACACCTTTTTCTTTTCAAATTATATTACAATTAGAATTATAGCTGCACTTTTCTTTTCAAATTACGTTAGAATTAGAATGAGAACTGCACAGTTTATTTCCAAATGAGATTAGAATTAGAATTACAGCTGCACAGTTTTTTTCCCTAATCATATTTGAATTAGAATTATAGCTGCACAGTAGGGCTGTTCAAAAATAACTTTTTTTTCCTGAATCTTGCGGGTTACGTGATTGAATCGTTAGGTTGCCTTAAAAAATGACGCACACCAAATTTGAATTCAATCCAACCAATATTCGCGGATTTCGTAGAGTTTGAAAATTTCGAATTTGCCTATGGATGCAAAAAAAAATTTTTTCAAATTTTTCTTCCAGCCCCATAAAATTGTTGCGCTGTCTTCAATAACGATGCAAAACAAATTTGACTCAATTCCAAGCCGTAGAAGCGGAGTTATTTGAGTTTTTCGATGATAAATCTGGGATTATCCTTGATTGGGGGATGATCCCAGAATTGTCATCGAAAAACTCAAATAACTCCGCTTCTACGGCTTGGAATTGAGTCAAATTTGTTTAGCATCGTTATTGAAGACAGCGCAACAATTTTATGGGGTTGGAAAAAAAATTTGAAAAAAAATTTTTTTGCATTCATAGGCAAATTCGAAATTTTCAAACTCTACGAAATCCGCGAATATTGGTTGGAATGAATTCAAATTTGGTGTGCGTCGTTTTTTAAGGCAACCTAACGATTTAGTCACGTAACCCGCAAGATCCAGGAAAAAAAGTTATTTTTGAACAACCCTACTGCACAGTTTTTGTTTCCAGATTAGATTATAATTAGAATTACTGAATTCGTGAAAATATGGAAACTGAATTAAGTTAAGCTCATATCAAAGCAAAGTTAATCAATCGGAGAATGAGAAATGTCTGTACAGCAAGCTTGGCTCGTTCCACACTGCACAGCTCTCCAGAACCATTTTCAGAAAAACGAGAAATTATATCAGAATTAAAAATCCTTTCTCTATAACGCAACTTATTTGTGCGCTGCAGGCAATTTCAAGGCCACACGGACGGCGCGTCGTGCATCGATATTTCCCGAGACGGCACGAAGGTGTGGACGGGCGGGCTTGACAACACGGTGCGCGCGTGGGAAATGACGACGGGCAAGCAATTGCGGCAGCACAACTTCTCGTCGCAGATCTTCTCGCTGGGATACTGCCCATCCGGAGATTGGCTGGCTGTGGGGTGAGTATTACGAAGAGACAGATGCAGTTTCACGATTCGCGATGCCTGACTTTGCTACCAAAGTTGGTCAACCTAGGCATTGTTAAATTCTCTCAAGTTGCTACTCAAGTAGAAGTAGAAGTAAAACCGTAAACACGTACTCAATTACTTAATTATAAATAGAGTAGCATGTCTCAAAAAATTTCAAAGCTCTTTTATTGAAAGTAGAATGTGGAAGGTCCATAAATAACTGAAGTAAGTAGTTTCAAAAAATGTATAATTTTTCGGTGGGATGGTTAACTTTTCGCAGTTAATCTTAGATGGCTATTTTCGGTATTGCAAGATAAAGTTGAATAAGATATTCATATTGAAATAAACCCGAATATTTTCGGCATTCACCCGTCGGGTGTGATCGTCAGCTACTAGTAGACAAATGAGAATCCAACGAATCTACAATTTACTGATGATTACTCTGATGAGGTTTATTTCAATATGAATGGGCGATAATATTCAACTGCATATAGAAGCTCTGTACCTCCGAAAAGCTCTTAAAACTGGAAGACTACTTGTACCACAGTTTGGATAGAATTTTCGAGAATTTGTTCCGTTACCGTGATACAAAAAGGTTTCACGTAAATCTCAAGACAGTTCCGCTCGCAAAATTGATGCAAACTTATCCCGAAACCACTTTTACTTTTCAAAATCGAAATTATAATAATAATTAGATTTTTAGTTTGTTATGTTCAATTATGTGGAAGTAGTAAACTAACATAACAACTTGATTAAGGAGTACAAGTATGCAAACCTACTAGAGTACTCCGAATAGTAGAACCACTTCGATACTGACCAATGACCGCCTTTGCTTGTTACAGTGCTGCTTTTCAGACTCCTCATGAATGTAATCTAGAATCCCCACCAACAGTAGAAATCGTGTTGCCTTGTGCCGCGTGTTTTTGTGCGAATCGAGGTCTCAAGCATATGCGCATCTATGTGCTAAACGTTATGTTTTGGCCATTGACATTTTGATACGAACCAAGGATCACGCCCATTTTTTCTCTCTGTGCAGTAAGCTATCTCTGATTTGGAACGAGTCGTTTCAGGACTGGCTATTTACCTTTACTGCAGTTTAAACCAGAACGCGACATTCTTATCATTCCCAGAATGGAGAGCAGCATTGTGGAAGTTCTTCACGAGACCAAGCCCGACAAATACCAACTGCATCTTCACGAAAGCTGCGTTCTGTCTCTGAAATTCGCGCATTCCGGAAAATGGTTCGTCAGCACCGGAAAAGACAATCTTCTCAACTCGTGGCGAGCACCGTACGGCGCAAAGTTATTTCAGGTGCGCGTTCATGGTTATGCTCACCTTTTAAGTCGCCAATCCGTCGAGATTCTGACTAACGCATGTTGATTATTGATTGTGCGAATATCATTGATATAACCAATGAGTTACGGGTTGGAGTCCCGCTGAGGCCGACTCCAGAATCCATTCCTAATTTGTGGAGGTTTATCTTGGCCCCTCAACCTGATTCGCATAAACGGTCTCTTACAAATGCCTAAATCGAGGATGATCCGTGCTAAAAGTACTTAGTAATAGGCTTGGTCCAGGCTAGGACTAAAAGGCCCGTATATGTCGAGAGACGCTTAACACGAGCCCAAAACTGATTATCTCGATGTTCTTTTGTTTCCTGTTTTCTTTTGCCCTTTTTATTTTATCTAATTGAAAAGTCGATATATATATATAGATGTCGACAAACTGAAGGACAGAAACTAGACATTTTGGCGATACGGTTCAGATATTTTCACAGAGGTCGTCTCAAAGTCGCTCTTACAGAATTAATTAAGTGCTTTTCGTTTTCGAAGTACTCCAAATAGGTTTACCGACTTGCAGTACTTACTATAGTGGTTTCGATTATAGACTCATTCTACTTTCACTAAACAGTTGTTAGTTTGTCAGTCAAACTACAGTTTGAATGCTTATTTTTTATAGACTTGGAAATCGCCATTTCTATTTGTAATTGTAGATGAGTAATTGAGTATCAACTTATACTTGAGTGCTAACGAAGACTACTTTGAACACCTACGGAATTGATTCTATGCTCCAACTTGAGTTCCTCGCAAGGTTTTACGACTGTTAACCTACAGAAACGTAGTAGTAACTGGAGTCAGTCTGTAGGTTGGTAGGACTGGGGGATCTATTTCATTAAACAACGTTGAGAACATTTAGTCAATGACCAGTTGAGGACCGCATTCTCAAACACAATATTTCTTATCCCGCTGAAGGTGGCGCTAATGTTCACAAAACTTCACTTCACAAAACCTAGAATATTCTGAGTGTAATTACTGATTACAAGCCTACTTGACGCTCAATAGAATGACATAATTGTTCTGTCATTCGTCTCTTCAGAACAGGCGTTCGCTGTCTTAATGTTGGTGGCTATTTCGGACATTAACTTGCGATTATCTGGGAATTGATCGGAATTCTGCGTGAAATCAAATCAAATTCCAGAAAACATCAATAAACGAGCGTATTCGTTAAACCGCTCTTCATATTGACTCTCATCGCTGGTTTATATGGTCTATATTTACGGAACGGTCTCCCTTATCTTTGCAAATATTAGTTTCTGGTCGGCTAATACAGGACGGTATTGTAGGCGGTGTCGTTGAGTCTATTTGAGTTCTCTAAAAATTAGTAGGGAAGGTGTGTCGTAGTCCGCTCGGATTCAATACGGAAGATACATGTATGCAGAAGAGTGTAAATATTGAAAAATGTAAGAGCACTCTATCGCAAACCTGCGACTGTAATTACCGCATCCATCGCATGCCATGGTAAAAATTAATTTTTAACTCGCGTGTTTGGATAACGAATTTAGTTCAACTGGGCGTCGTGCGTTTGATATTATGGGGTTGTACCGGTCAATCATGCTACTCAAATACAGGAAGAAGTCGTACCGTAAATTTCCACTCAGTTACAAGTTCGAAGTAACGAATTTCGAGTCATTTCAAAAATACATCAAGCATAGTATTGAAGAACACTATGTCGGAAAATTACTCGGACATTCATAAAAAGTAGAAGCACTTCGTTGCTGGCGGAGGAGGTCAAGGTACGGAGCATTGCTAGTTGCTACTCAAGTAGAAGTAGTACTAGTGTATCAAACATCTACCCAAGTGCTAGTAAGAGATCTTGGCAAAACTAAGTACCTGAGTGTATTGAGTATTTGGCTTCGGGTCGAGTCGGGTATACTAGTATAGTATCACTCGTTATGACGTCACAACAGTATAATTGATGCGGAAATTTCAAATGTGTACCTTTTGTGCGACCATACAGAAAATAACGCCAGTTCTATATCACATTAAAGATAGTTTGATATTTCATAGCACCTATTCCATAGCACTTTGTGAATAGCATAGCAATGACAACTCTCGTTGGTAAATTACCTCTTAGCGGCAATAAGCGTCAGGATTTTCGTGACAGTTTCGCTTACTCGCGGCGAAAACTTATTACAAAACTAATTTCTATTTTTCAAGTTCCAAATCTTAAGAAGTAAGTAATTTGGATGTTCAAGTACACGTAGAAGTAGTATCAGTTCTCCAGGTCATAATTATATCCTTTCAAAGCACCAAAAGACATCGATACAACGAAAAGACAGGGCGTTATCGAAACGACTTGGTGCAGTCTTTGAAATCAGTATAAAGGCGTGAGGTCTGTGTGCCTACATGTCTGCGACACACCATACCAGACTATACGATCATACTTGTACAAACTACCTGATTAACTACTTGTTTTCCAAAGTGGTCAACTAGAACTAGAACTAACGGACTTTATAAACGCGCAACCAACATACCAAAACACAACTACCGGTAACTATATTAGATGCAATCCCGATGAATCTCATCCCTTTTTACCGAGCTAAGAAATATTGGACAACGAATCGCGATCCCAAAATGAGGGGGATTCGAGTTTCTAGTCGGAGGGGTTTCAACCCTCACACGCACCCGCTGACTACGATACTGTTAGTAGTGATGACTCTGTGATAGCAATGACTGCAGGAACATCACATAACCGAACACCAGTATCACGCTTCACGCGAAACCACGACACGCGTTTTGTAGTTGTTGTAGAGCCACATTTCCGTTAAATGCGCAGCTAAAACTAGAACGAAAACTACTCACTTTTCAAAATCCTTAAAGAAAACTAGAACTAGGACTACTCAAAAGGACAGTCGTTAGTTGACTGTCAACTAACTATACCGGAGTGTTACGAGATAGCGTAGAGTGGTATAATCCACGGCTACAACACCAATGGGCTGTGGGTTCGAGTCCGACTGAGGTCTTAGTTGGTACAAATTTTACTGTATATTCGATAAAGTTGTTAGGTTGTCTAAAAAAGTCTGCACACCACATTTGCCTCAATTGCAACCCATAGACGCGAAGCTATTAGGAGTATTTTTTTCTTCAAATTTGACTGGCAACTACATGAAATTGTTAAGTTGTCAAAGACAGCGAAATGATTGGTGTTCAAATTTTATATTTGAAATAATAGTGTGAAAATCTCAAAATTTTTGTACATCGATAATTTGCTTCTATTGGTTGAAATTGAGCCGGATTTTTTATTCATCATTTCTTTAATCAAGGTAACAATTTTATGGGGTTGCCAGTAAGCTTGAAAAAATACTTTTTTTAGGAAATTAAGTTAATAAGAACTCCAACAGCTTGGCATCTACAGGTTAGAATTGATCCAAACTGGTCTGAGTCGTTTTTTCAGCCAAACCATCTATTTTATCGAATAGTCAGTTAAATCTGAAGAAAATTAATTTTGATCAACCCTACTGTACCACGTCTGACTGTAATGTATAATCTCTTCATTTCAGGCCAAGGAAACCTCGTCGGTGTTGAGCTGCGATATATCCTCGGACGATAAATACATCGTGACGGGCTCGGGCGATAAGAAAGCCACTCTGTACGAAGTCATCTGAAATCATCCGACTCGCTTCAAGCCACCTCTCTACGCGATTCCATGATCAACGTTCATTACATTCGAGGAAACCGAAAATCAACAAGAAAAATTCAACGCTGTGCACTTTTATCTTAATTCCTCTATCCTTCAATTTTTGCACAATACGCTTAATTGTCTATCGCGGAGAACGTGTCACTGTTACGTAAGCTTTGCAGCGTGCGAAAGGCTTCGATTTCAAATTCCTGTAGAGGCGCAATGATAACTGTCGCTACGATATTCGGTCGAACTCCAGACCCGGGGATGCCGAAATAGACGAACGCGAAATCCACGACTTAACAGCGCCTGTCGTTCTGTCGTTTACAGCAAATGTCATACATTTGGCGCTGAAATTATGAACAGCCCACCTGTGCTTCAGCTGATTTGAACATCTCATAACTAGGGCTGTGTTAAATCGTTTTTGCGCTGACGGATGTCGAATGCCATGCCCTTGTACTGCTAATTATTGAAATCTCTGCGCCGCCGAGACATGATTTTAAAGCTGGGCGTCATGTGGCGAATATCGATAGAGCGCTGTGTATTTCAATACCCCCGCTGATGACAGAACCAAACCTCGTTTGACATTCTTGACGACAAGCGCTTGAACCATATTTTCTCTTGCCTTCGATTTTTGTAAATTATGACACCCGTGAATAATTCCTGTTTTAATTCGTAGCAACATTCAGTATATGATTTGTTTATCAAATGATTGTATGTTCACGATTGTTGTATATTGCTGTTTTGTACGTACGTTCACATAGCCGAGTGAGTGCGCCCGTTTAGGACGTGTCTTGTGGAGAGCCCGGCTGATTATCGGTTCGCACATAATGTCGAGTCGATATCACACGCTGAAGGAAATATCGGTACCGGCCATTAGAGGTAACAGATATCGGTAATTTTTTTGACATCATAACATGGTAGTCAGAGAACTATATCTGTGGCTGTTAGGCTCGGAATATTGCTCTTATAGCTTACAGATTAGGGATGGTGTGAACCTCTGAAAGGTTCAGGTTCGTGTGAACGTGAACCTTTTTGAAAGGTTCTGTGTGAACACGAACGTGAACCTCGTGACGTCACGTGACGTCATATTGCTAATTCCAACCCTTTCTTTCAATGAAGTGATAGCCAATATGCCCTATATTAATGTACACGATACATAGCGAAGATTCGGCCCACATAATGCCACAATGCTGAAGTACATATCGGCGTTTTAAACGTCGCTAAATGTATCAACCGCGGTAATCAAAGGATATAATAATTGCATAAAATCAGTACATTCCGTCGCTTTGCCAACAATTTCGACGGGGACTTACCAAGGAACATAAGCTTACGCCTTAACGGTCTTAGCCAGACCGGACAATGTGTTCGGAGTCTGAGTATTGCTACATTGATATTGAGCAGAGTGTACAACGGGTTTCTATACTCGCTACCGATACCACAAACAGCAAGTTATGCAGCAGTAGCACGCACCTTAATCGCACGGATTTGGTTTTAAGGATACAGTAAAGATTTGAAGTCAAGATTGACCCAGTACGACCGTTCGATTTTTTACATCAGAAGACAATATCAATGTCATTGATTGGTTGACTAAGCATCATTCGCTGACTACGTTTATCGATTGGGGGTCAGGCTCACAGCAGAGAGTCACTACATATTCACAAACGGAAAGCTGGATATTCCGAGAAAATTTTTGCAACAAAGCAAGTACAACTTTCAAGGTTGTCGAGGTGCATGGTGCATGCTCGTTTAGTGTTGATTTTCTATGCTGCCAGCACCATACATGGAGTGGCCCGCAGTTGAAATGCAATAAATTTGAGCCAAAGATCTTATAATGGAGTGAAAATTGCAATTTACCAAAAGGTTCACAGTGCAGAACCTACCAAGGTTCTGTTGTGAACGCGAACCTCTAAATTTCAGAGGTTCACACACAGAACGCGAACGTGAACCTCACGTTCACACCATCCCTATTACAGATGTGACGATTCAGCCGTTCTAGTTTATGTCATGCCCAAGCATCGTAATGGCTGTGTAGCTGTTCGAATAAATGATCTGACGTTTTGGAAATGCGCCTTAAGGTGCAAAAGCTAGACGACATATCTTTTGTAGGCTATATCGCGGTTATTGGTGACGGTACTTGGAATCGGGTTTACCGGTAAAAATCCGAATCGGACTCGGACGGGCCGTAATCTTGTGTTAGTATGAGAATATTGGCGCTAGAGGGCTGTCGCCACCCATGACCATGGGGGCTCGGTCTTATTTCCTCGAAAAGCTACCCGAAAAGTATGTGTGAAAGATATCTTCAAGTTCATGAAACCGCGCGACATGTTTGAGATTTCGACGCCGCGGCCTCCGATCTACTCGCCGACTGTCGAAGCAACACAGATATTTGAAGGACGATTCCTAAATGCCATACCCGTTTGATTGCGTTTGACAGCTGTCATCCATTATTTCTTGTGATGTAGCGTTAGAAATGAGGTTTTGAACAAATATTTCATCGGCAGCAATTTCAATCAGCAATTTCAGTCTCGTGGAGTTTCTAGCAGTAGGCTTAGCATGCGACGGACTCGTACCGGTGTTATAGGCATTGATATCTGATTTGGTGAACAGCGTGGAGAGATGTCAATGCGTGGGATATATGTTTGTATTGCAGTTAAATGCGGTGCGGTGTAAATCAGTTGGAAGCAGACTTTGCAAATTCGATTACAATCAGAATTACAGCTACAAAACATTTTCTACATTAGAGTAGAATTAGAAATACAGCTCCACAGTTGTTTCCAAATAAATTTATCATTAAAATTACATAGCTAAACCTTATTTTCAAATTATATTCGTGGACATTGAATTAAGTTCCGGTAATATCATATCATAGCTCAGTCTAATGACCACGAGAATATAGCTATAATGTTTGCACAGCAATTTAGGCTCTTTCCGCACTATACACATACACTACAGC
Source organism: Botryllus schlosseri (assembly GCF_051294905.1). Classification (NCBI taxonomy): domain Eukaryota; kingdom Metazoa; phylum Chordata; class Ascidiacea; order Stolidobranchia; family Styelidae; genus Botryllus; species Botryllus schlosseri. The sequence goes on along the minus strand of NC_137244.1, from coordinate 3,756,063 downwards.
CCTCCTGTATCATTTACAGGAAAACCAGAAAAGACTGGAATTATAATTAGAGCAAAGAAGCATTTCACGCATTATATCATCATCGTCATTGGTTTTATTAGCAATTTTTATCAGTTCAATACACTACAAAAATGCGATACAATGGAAAGACAGGAAGATGACGAAGCGACTTGGAGTAGTCTGTGGAATCAGACACCCACCTTGGCCTAGGCATTATATTAGAAATAGATTACCGATATTTCGCTCAACTTTGTCTCATTATCTAGTTGTCCAATGTCCATGTCTGGTTGGAAGATATCAGGTTGGAAGATGTCTGGTTGGAAGATATCTTCATTATTACACATGGAATTACAGTGACGCTTATCGCCGTTTAGGCCTTGTGCGTCACGACACAGATATTGTACAGTTCAGATGCATTGACTTTGTACAGCTTAAGAATCTTCAGCTTGATCATAGGACGACTTTCAATCACACTTTCATTCACTATGCAGGCATATCCTCTTCCATTCGTCCGTCTTCGAGTCTCGGCTGCCGACTGTTTTTAAGACGGTGGCTTATAGGCCTGCTCTGTTTCTGGTCTTTTCAATACACTGTTAGTACAGCGGGATCGGCGATGAGGAGCCCAGAGTGGAAGATAGATGGGTAAGCGGCACGTTAAGCTACCAGATTTTCACGCTCGTCTAATGGGTGAAAATGACTCAAATACACCAATCCTTGTCAGGGGTTCCCAACATGTGGGTCGCGACAACCAACTACCGACTTTATGTATCTGTACATAGGTGGCTTCATATGGGGTCAATATAGGTGCGAGGCTGGCCATTGACCAATTGGCCATGGCCTACTAGGCCATGGACTGACTCTTATTCACAATCGGATCGCTTGGTGGGATCTATATCCTACTTCTAACTATAAATGGGGATAAAGACAACACCCTGGGTGTCGGTCGTCGGGGTACAAGCAATAAGCCCAGTCAGACAGTTTGCCGTAGCCTATTATATTGCGCACGCGTATAATTGGTAACAATGACAATCTTCTTCATAAATATTGGAGCGATGTAGACCAGCGATGTCAGGCATGCTCACTTGCTCAGGTCGCCGGAGAATGTCATCCGGGCAGCGACGCAATTCTAAATCCAGCACATTGGAGCGATGTAGACCAGCGATGTCAGGCATGCTCACTTGCTCAGGTCGCCGGAGAATGTCATCCGGGCAGCGACGCAATTCTAAATCCAGCACATTTCTAATAAATGTTGAGATTTTTAGTAGGAAATATATATCCAAGAAATAATTCCTCAATGTCGAGCATGTTCTTAGGCCACATATAATCACTACCCGAGGTGAAATGTAGTTTCACTCTAGGAGCGAGTCGCTAGCAGAAGCGAAAACGCCAATGCGAAATCTTTATATATGCACTATGCACTATGCAGGTTACATCGAGAATATGATAGTTACACCAAAATGTAATCCAAATATCCGTTGTCGCGCTGCTGTACCACTTCTGACCAAAGCTATGGAGTTGGAGTCGGAGTTTGGCTGATTTTCGCTTGATGGAGTCGGAGTCGTCAGAAGTATAGTGACTGGAGTCGGAGTCGTGCAAAAAATATTGACTGGAGTCGGAGTCGGAGTTTGTGAAAATTACCAGTGTTGGGATCAAGTCACAACCTTCGAGTCACGAGTCATTTCGAGTCATTGCACATTCTGACTCGAGTCAAGTCAAGTCAATCGATTTTCGAAGGTGACTCCAGTCAAGTCAAGTCACTCGATTTTTGGAGGTGACTCGAGTCAAGTCAAGTCAAGTCACGAGTCAAGTCACAATTCAAGTCAAATTGCCTTTTCGAGGTATGAGGCGTGCTTACGTCATTGTATTTTGCTACCTGTCTGAAATACAGATTGAGTGGTCATTGATTTTGAACTGATGAAGGAATATAGAGTTAAATATACACGCAAGTAAGGCGCTGTATCGCTTACATATAAGTAGAACTAATAAACTATACGTAAGTAATTGCACAGCCTCAGTTTATAGTAACCAGCCAAAATATAGAATAGAGAAACAAATTATTAAGATGCAATACATTACCCTTTTGCAAATTGATATGATACAATTCCAGCCTGCGCCAATGGTCGAGGACTATATAAACTATTTTCGAATTCAATTTCAATAAAACACGAGGTTTGGTTAAGTTAAGAACACAGAACAGAAATAGACATTTTTCTATTAAACTACTTTACTAAAGTCTAGTTTACGACAACTTAGGGTGTAAGCTTCGATCACTTCGTTTGCGATCAATATATTTGTGAGAAAACAATGGAGGCTCAGTAAAACGCACGATCATTGAATGATTGGTCGCTCTGACGGGTTGCACCAGCGTTGCGCGAACAATCCGAACATATGCCAGGTACAGTGATTTTTATCGACACTGATTACTTGATGACTTGAATTTGACTCGTGAATTTTGCTCCGAGTCACGAGTCAATCCACATTTCTGATACGCCGAGTCAGGTCAAGTCAAGTCACACAAAAAAGTGACTCGAGTCATCCCAACACTGGAAATTACCCTGACTCCAACTTTTTTATCATGAAAACTATTGATTTCAAAGGATTTTCAATGTGATTTTTATGTATACCATCAATCACCGTTATTAATAACGATATAGATTAAGGGGCCATCCCGTGGCCCGCAAGCCAAATGTGGTCCGCGAGAAGGTTAATTATGTGTGGCCTGCGAGGTAATTCTCGAAATTAGACAATTCCTACAAAATGATAGAGGCGTGCTCACCACAACAGACGATATTGCTATGTCTTAACGCCGAGCAATCTTGCCCTTGCCAAATGAGCCCAATATATGTGAGTAGCTTATTTATTGACAGAATTCAATCATTACCTTAGGAAAAATTTCGCTCTTCGCGTGACCACTGACCAGTGCATATCTGCACACTGCGCAGTTGCATGACTTGATTGTTATCAATTTTAATGCGTAGTAATATAAGTCTTGTTTTCAATGTTACCTATAATTCGGTTCGCTCCTATCGAACTACTAAAAAAGGGTTAGCCTAGAGGCATTCCAGCTGCCCGCGCAATGGTTCGTACATCTCCTGTGGCCCTTTGGCCGGAAAGGTCTGCCACCCCTGATATAGATCAAATTGGACATTATTTGCAAATTGCAATTCAGTTGCATAGAAGAAGAAAATCGCACTATACATCTTCGCGATGCAGTCACAAATTGATGCAAATTTTGGAATCATATCCATGATACTGTGACAGAGTAAATACATCGTCTAGTTTTGTAAAATTCATGCAAATTTAACCAAACGCTGCTTCCCACTTGACAAAATTAAAAATATTTGTAGTGTAACTTAGCTGCTTGGGTCGAGCAATGACTAAAAAAGACTGCAAGTCCTAGTCTTTGAATACTGGACTTAGTACATATAGACAAGGACTAGACATATGATATTTGACTACTTCCTAAATTTCATTAACGACCAATGTCTATTACTCGGTTATATTTAATATACTGAAAGCGGAGATCGGGGCGTAGCGGAAGATGTTTCGAAGTAGCGGAGAATAACGGAAAAGTCAGTGATGCAATTGTCCGGCCAATTATATATATATCAGTGACGTGCGGTGAGGTTCGTGGCTGGTGAGGCACGTTCCCACATACACACACACACAAACACGCACGCACGTAGCAATAGCAGCGGGTATAGAGAGCATTTTCATTTCATACTGATAGCCTTTGCAATTCCATATTCTACAATGCATATAGGACTATGGTCGCTATATTGTGCTAAATGGGCAAGTTTAGACGGATAGTAATTACTATCTCTTCGAATACCGGTATAAATTATTCGAAGCACATGAAAATATCATCCTCAGTTACAAATTTTTTTCAGTAAAAAAACACTACATTCGCCGAATTTCGAAAGAAAATGCACTAGGACACTAGGTCAAGTCAAAATACACTAGATCTAGTTAGTGTAAAAACACTAGGAGTGGCACCACTGACTACAAACAACGACAACGTAGGCTATGTAATTATAGCTATTTCATACCACAATTAGGGGTTATAGCCCAGGTATTGCATTCGAACACAGCATAAAAGACACAAACAAGGACAATGCAGCCTATGCAAGTAGCTATCACATACCACAATTCAACGTAGCTAGGGATGGAAAATACATAACTGCTACACAGGGCCGTAACAGCACTTCGTCAGGCCCCCCCAAAACGTTGGTCTTGGGCCCCCCGTAGGGTGATAAACCTAACTTATGGGGGGCTTTGCCCCCCCAGACCCCACTCAGTCTATTCGCTTTTACCGCTACATGTCCTCTATACATTGGGTGTCCGTTTAGTGTGGCAATTTTTCTCGGCTAACCGCGCGAAGCGCGAAGAAATTTCTATCATTCATGATTGAATCGGTCAATATGATCGGGAATTGCATATATATTGCTATTAATTTTTACCCTCTCTCTGCTCACGTAATCTGATTTACCGGTAGAGCTGAGTGAGGTGTGTTTGAAAAGGTAGGAACCCTCAATAATAGTTAAACATCTCTGGGTGTATACCCGTTGACAGGAACGAAATAGCACTTCGTCAGGCCCCCCAAAAAACTTGAGTCATGGGCTTCCATTAGGTGATAAACCGTCCCCCATCACGTTGTTCACTTTTACCACGAAGTTATAGTGGTACCGTTTCGTGAGCCAGCGCCATGCGCGAAAATTTTCGATAATGCATGATAAATCGGTTAATAAGATCGGGAATTGCATATATATTGCTTAAAATTTCTTATCCTCTCTACTCATATTTACCGGTATAGCTTAGTCAGGTGTCTTCGAAACTGTAGAGCCCGTAAATAATAATTAAACATATTCGGGCGGGCGTACCCGTTGGTATGACTTCGTTACATGATGTTATTTCGTGAGCTCATGTCTGCTGTATCAAAAAATATAGAATCGCCCAAACGTACTAAACTAAAAGTACACACGATTTCAAATTGGTATTTCTTCATTGCCATATAATTTTTCTCTGCGGGATGGTATTTGTCTTGTAAGGTTCAGGTTGCCAAGACATTCGGCGCCAGTCATACATGCGCCTATGGACAATTAAACCTATGTGTAATTTGTAAATGTACATATAACGAAGTTTTCGGTCGGTATAAAGGCAGAAGTTTTTTCGCTGCCGATCGTTCTGGCACACTTGTTGGAGTCGCATATTGCATGGTCTACGACTTTATACGTCTTGGTTCGTCGTGGCGCGGTAATGGCCAACGCTGATATGCCCATTTCTATAAATGTTGCGATTTTTTTCTTGGGAAAAAAGGGCCCAATAATAAAGAATTTTGGCAATCTGAAATCGCGCGCAGCGCGAAAAATTTTTGAAAAAGTTGCACAAATTTTCAAAAAATACTCTATAATTTATGCTAATTCATGAAATAATTTTGCGCCCCCTTCGAGCTCCGCCCCCCCAAATTGGGGAGTTTGGGGTGCGGCAGTTACGGTCCTGCAGCTACATCAGTGAGGGAATGCATGGGCTCCGCATTATTGGCCGTCGCTACTCGCTACAATATGATTCCTACAAGACTGTTGGATTCCGAAAGCGATAGCGCGTTTCACTGCTCTTCGATTGTCCAATTGTTAGCGAATAGTGCATGAGGCAGATTCGTTTGTGCCTCACTTGGCCATTGTTTCTCTGCGATGGCATTGTCTGTAATAAAGCCGAATGTCACCTTCATTGGCGATTTTGTGGGTTCTGGTGCTCTGACACTGTTAATATTTGGATTTTCGGAATCAATGTAACGATGACATTTGATTGATATCAGTTAATATGAATTCCGAGCTATTTTTGATGAATTGCATCGTCGCAGGTGAGGCACGACCCGCCGGTGTTCATAAAGGTCAATGACCGAAAGCACCACTTCTCCGCTACCTCGGCATTTTCGGCTCTCTCTGCTGTCTCCGCGTTTATAGGGTCCGTTCTACGCTTCCTCCGCTGTCTCCGCTTATCCGTCTTTTAGTGATGCCCGTATGCAGATTTGAGTTGTTATTAGTTTTCAATAGACGAACTGTCGGCGGTATGGCGTAGGCCACTCAATCCAAATTTAAATGAAACAGACACTCGAAACAATCCTGCTCGCTCAGCAGTCAAATTCGTGTTAAGTGACATCGAGTCGAAGCATCGTACTCAAAGCAAGTACGTGGAAAGGTCCGAATTCCATATTATTGAAATTCTGCATCCATGAAGACAAACTAACGATTCCTATGTTGCCAGGGCAAACCTAGTTTTCGAGTACCCTGAGTTCATCGCTTTCCATAGTTCATCCTGCTCAAGTATGCGGCATTAAATTAGTCTGGTCTGCCGCATTGCATCCACATAAAGATAGGGCCGTAACAGCACTTCACCAGGCCCCCCAAAAAAACTTTGGTCGTGCCCCCCCTCCCATAGGGTTGAAGACCGAACTTCGCCCCCCAGACCCCCTCCCGCGATACCCTGTTTACCGCTATTTATGATATGCGTTGGGAGTTTGTTTAGTGAATCAGCTTTTGTCGCCTAAAGCGCGAAGCGCGGGAAATTTCTAGAATTCATGACTGCATCGGTCAGTATATGCTCGGGAATTGCATATATGTTGTTATCAATTTTTATCTTCTCTCTGCTCACATAATCAGATTTGCCGGTAGAGCTGAGTGAGGTGTGTTTGAAAAGGTAGGACCATGCACTCAATAATAATTAAGCATATTCGGGCGTCTACCCGTTGGTAGGGACTAAACAGCACCTCGTCAGGCCATCAAAAAACGTGGGTCTTGGGCTCCCACAGGGTGATGAAACGACCCCTCCTCGACGTTGTTCGCGTTTGTCACGAAATCATCTGTACTGCATTGTGAGCCAACGCAAAGCGCGAAAATTCTCGATAATTTATGATAAAATCGGTCAATCAGATCGGCAATTGCATATATATTATGTCCTAGCTCTCTACGCACGTAATTAGATTTACCGGTAAAGCTGAGTGAAGTGTCTTGAAAACGGGAGGGCCCGTAAATAATAATTAAACATCTTCGGGCGGCGGACCCGTTGATATGACTTCGTCACATGATGTTATTTCGTGACTTCCAGTCTGCTATATCAAAAAATATAGAATCGCCCAAACGTAGGCTTCTAAACTAAGAGATGCACACGATTTCAAATTGGTATTTCTTCACTGGCATAAAATTTTCCCCAGCGGGATGGTATTTGTCTTGTGAGGTTCAGATTGCAAAGACAGGAACATTCGGCGCCAGTCATTTAAGCGGCTATGGACAATTAAACCTATATGTATTTTGTATATATAACGAAGTCTGCCGATCGTTCTGGCACACTTCTTGGAGTCGCATGTTATATGGCCTAAAACTTGATTGTATGTCTTGGTGGGTCGTGGCGCGTTAATGGCCCAATACCCAGTGGCGGTTCGTGACAATATCGGGTGGTGGGGCAAGGGCTGCAAGCGACTTTTTATCAAGATGACGTCACAATCGCGTTTTCCAACGTAAACAAGTAACTTAATGATGGTACGGTAACATGAATTTCCCGGCAACAGTGATTTTAACGTATGTGCCACGAGACTCGAGAGGTCCGCCGGTGAGCTGCGACTTGAAGTATGGTAACTGCGTAAACGGCGTACGGAAAAAGGATTCAACACGGTTCATGTTCGCACTAGGCCTGACTAATTATCTGCAGAAATGACAATGACTATAACTCGAGAGATAGCGTAAGCCTAATTGGAAAGGTCAACGAGTTCGGACAGATACGCAATTGTTATCTCATAACGATAACTCGAGCCTAACTGGAAAGGTCAACGAGTTCGGACTCATACGCACACACGCAATTGTTATCTCATAGATTGGGCCTGTCATATTGAATCCAAAACATCATTCTGAAGAACTATAAGAATAGCAGCCTCGGAAATTCGGTCTCGGTACAGCATAGGAGATTTTGGCCTTGAAACTGGAGACTGTAACACGACACATACGGCTTTATTACTGTCTATAGGTCTGCTGCGAAATCGCCTTTGGAATATATATTACCGAATAAATACGTGGATGAAAGCCTTAAACTTAGTACACTGTTACATGACATCATCGAGAAGTGTCCTCATGGCCCTTTTCGGTATGGCACACTGTCAAAATTAATGCGAACAGACCAACACCGAATTTTGCGTAAAATTTACTGAGGAATAGGCTGATCAAGTGATCAGCTGTTAGCCGCCATCGAAAACTAAATAGCTATCGCGCTTGAGGGGGTTGTAAGCAAATGGCTTGACGGCCACAATTTCACGGTGAAATTGACATTGGAGGATATAATATCAAAGTAAATATTTGAATGGAATCTGAGAATGATATCATCATCTCAGTTAACGTTACCGCAGATACAACGGCTTTTGCGTGATATCCGCAATGCGTTGAAGGCTAAAGTGTCAGATCGGAGCGCATCTCTCCCATGCTCGACCTTGATAACGAAATTACTGCCCTAATCATTGAGTGTCAACCTTGAGACTTGGCATAGCGTTCGATATAAAAATCAAGACATACTGTTCAACAGCTTATGACGGATCTAGGTAAGGAGCATCGTTAAAATCAATAGAGACCAATACCGGCTTTGCGTATAATCTGTTAGAGATAAATGAGAGTCAGCTCTCACTCGAATTAGGAAACGAAATTACCACTAACACAGTTCAGTGACAAACTTTACACTTGGTACAGCGTTCGATACTAACGTTAAGACTTACCGTGCCAAATGTCATAACCGATCTCAGTATTGAACATCGTCAAAATCAATGGATACCAATACCAGCTTTTGAGTAAAGTCTGTTTGCGATACATGAAGGATCAGCACACACTCAACTTCGGAAACGGAATTACTACCCTAAACTTTAAGTAAAAACCCTGAAACTTGGGGCAGTGTTAAATACCACCATCACGACATGACATACCAAGTTTCAAGAGTTTTCATGGTGTGAAACACCATCAAAATCGACCTATACCACCAAAGGTCGAGTAAACGCATATGACGGTAACCGAGTTCAGCTATAGATACGATTGTTACATCACACCTTAAGGGCACAGAGCTAATTTGCCCCGGTTGCTCGGTCATTTTATGAATAGGAGAGAGTAAATTACCGTTTCTTTATTGTGCGCGGCTTTGAGAGAATAGACAGTGAAAACTTGTTATGAGCGCTACCGGGGCATGCCCCGGCTAGGCATTCGCAAAGCAAAAACACAGAAGAGAATTCGATTTTCGTAGAGACTTCGCTATATATGGGCATTTACAAGCGAAAGGACAAGAAGAATACGATTTTCGCTGTGGTTTCGGTATATATAGATTGGTGTGCGTCTATAAATGGTAAAGAATTGTTATTGAAGAGAATTTTAGGTGGGGCAATGCCCCAGTTGCCCTATAGGACGAGCCGCCACTGCCAATACCCAATAATAAAGATACATGGCTACTTGAATTCGGGGCCCCCTTCGAGTTCGCGGCAGTTACGGTGCTGCATAAAGATCACGTCGACTATCACGTTGAATAGCGAAATCACGTCGGCAACCACGTCGGCTAACGAAATCATGGTCGGGGTCACCAAAATATAGCGCGATCTTCTTGGTCCGCGGCTCGGTGTAGATAACGTTAACACGTTAGCGTAAGACTTTTATTAAAACAACTAAAACATGACGATGTTTGACTGCTCCTCGGACGGTGACTGAAAGGCGACTGCGACACATAGGTTTGCAATAGCAACAAGTATAGCAGCATAATCAGTGATAAGCGAGGGTAATTAGAACAATCAATCGGGGCAATGAGCAATCAATGAGCGGTACGCTACAACATCATGTCGCAAAGGCAATTCATTAGCATGTAGCAGACATACTATCAGTGGTGGCCTTACGAACGGGGGGGGGGGGCGGGCGAGACTTACCGGGGGGGCCCCCTATAAGTATGTGACCGTAACTTATGGGGGGCTCCGCCCCCCAGACCCCCCTTTCCCGCGGTAAGGTTTGGCCAGGTGCTGGATTCGGCTATGTATATTGTTATATGTGTCTAAGGATAGACTACATCAAGACTAAGTAATTTTACCGCATGCAGAGACGTGTTGATCATCGGGATATGGGACTTTTCTAACAAATGCAGAGATCTGATGATGATTGACACACCCGTACGGTATCATATTCTTGCTTGGTACACGGATTTCCATGTTTATTCGTTATTATCCTTAAAAAGCGCATAATCCGAATAGGGGAGGGGGCGGGCGACCGCCCACCCCAAAAGCCACCACTGCATACTATCCATTGAAGTGGCTTATTCAGCAACTCTTCCAGGCTTCTAATGCATCCATTATGTTTTCCTGTCATTGATGCAGTGCTATCAGTCAGTGTTGGGATGACTCGAGTCACCTTTTCTGCATGACTTGACTTGACTCGAGTCACTTTGCTAAAATGACTTGACGTATGAGAAATGCGGATTGACTCGTGGCTCGGAGCAAAATTCACGAGTCACTTTCAAGTCATCAAGAAATCGGTGTCGAAACAAATCACTGCTTTTGAGCTATATATCATGACTCTACGACCAGCGGTTGCCGATATGGATCATTTTACCATTTACCACCATTACATTTACGATTGTTTCAGGTTTACCTCCGGTTTTGCAAGTCTGGAAATTCTGAAAAAGTGTCCTCTTTTCAGATTTCCAAAATATGGTAACCCTATGTGTAGTATGCCTAAATAAATAAATTAGTCCGGAGTTCACCGGAAATAGACACGGACATTGGACACTGGACAGCTTAACATATATTTTCGGCGACCGGTTAGTTCATTATGACTATGCCCTGGAAAGCGGCCGTAGACCACATGAATAATCGAAATGCGGCAGTGAATATCAAAAGGGTTGGTCACCCCAGTTTTATATTATCTTCTTTTACTTTCATTCAGAAGTACGTCTGATTTCGAAGACTACTCAGTACTCAAAGTCGTTTCGACACCTTCCTGTCTTTCATTGTATCGCAGTTTTGTGGTGTATTGAAATGATGAAACTGTTAGCAATAAACTGAATCGCCTACTGAAGCAACCAAGTGAGTTGCTGTTTTCCTCGACAGATGTGAAATCATGCCACTGTGTACATCGCGGCAACAACTGGAAAATATTCAATCAGCTAGCCTATACCTATCCACACGAAAACAAACTGAAGTCTTTTGACCAGCTCCTTTTTATTGGGTGTCCCGAGACGGGCTGCATTGGCGTAGTCTTTCGAGGTGAACACCAACTTGAGGTCGCAACGGGTTAAGATACAGTGCAACAAAAAGAATTCTGCCGACAACTACGATACGTTCAAAAACAATTTGTAACAAAAAATAAAACGAAATTTCAAGAAAATAAAGGAAGAAAACTAAATGCGAAAAGGATGATTTAAAATTAACCGACAATCGACAAACAAAGCAACGATGAAAAAGTGGAACTTTATATAAAAATTTGATTTATTCATTTACAATTTGTTATTATGTTGCGCTCGGTGGCAATCAGCTAATTCACTGCGTACGCACATACGAAAAGGCACATTGAAACGTCAGAAACGCGGCTCCACAAGTGTACAATACAGCACCACATATCCGCGAGCAAAATATGCTGCCGCACCGGACCAGATGCTTCGCCAATTTAGCTCAAAATTTAGCGATTGGCATTGCGTCGTAAATAAATTAATGTCGACGACGCTAGATTAAAACAAGGGAATCCTACGCGTGTCCGCCTCGTTGCTATGGTGCTATAAAATCTGGGTGTAATAGACGAGGTTGACATAGTCCCACACAAATGAGACAGTACAAAAAGGAATGTAGATTGGCTACCCGTTTGCTTTCAAAAATTTTCAACCGCGCGTCAATACGTTTCCGCCTGTGCACGGACCCGTATCGTTACAAAACGTTTGTGACCCTCAACTAGGGCTGAGCACAATGATTTGAGTACTCCTATCTCAATCGAGTATTTACTCTAATGATTCGAGTAGCGAGAGATTTTCAAGTACTGAATTTGTACGATTCTTCCCATGAAAAATTAATATACCCTAGCCCTTCTCGATGTCACATTATTAGAGAACGTTTCTGAAAAAGCGGGTCCAAACACGATCCTACTACACTACTGACTTATCAATTCATCTCGGCGATCATAATAACAACGGGATAGTCAACGCAGACCCTTTATCGGCGGGCACCTGGGCCGGTAATACCACAATCACCTTGAAAACACGGAATAAAAAGAACCAAAATAAATAACCGGGGTGCTTTTCACACACGCGTCGCGTCAACCCGGCAAAAGCGCAAAGTCGTCGGAAAGATTCACAGACGGCACGTACAGTTCGGACACGTCCTCCGGTTTCGACTCAGGCCCCCGCTTTTGCTGTCCCTGGCTTTCCGATTCTTGCGATTTCAAAAACCACTCCGTACGTTGTACAGCACGTAACGCTTGCGACTCGTGCCGCTGCCTGCTCAGCAGCACCGCTTTTATCTTCACGTACTTATCGTCGACATCTTGCAACCAAGAGAGCATCATCCTCCCGTTGAACCGGTCTCGAATCGACGCACGGCTGTTATTATCATCATCGCCACCTTTTTTGCCCCGCCGTTCCAAGTGGTACACTTCGCCGTCTAGAAAAACAGAACAAGCGCTAAACGGCGCGCGTTGGTTCTGCAGCATGCGCGCCGCGCGTCCGTGCACGCGCAGAATCTCCTGCTCGCACGCGACCACCAGTTTCTCTCTCTGCGCCGCGTGCCGCAGACGAGTCTTCACCCTCTCTTTTTCGTGCTCCACAAACAGAGCGCGCATCTCCTCTCCAAGAGACGAAGGCGGCGCGAGCACAGGCACAGACAACCAGCTTTCTTTCCGTCCCGCGAGCAGATACGCGCCACGACACGTCACATATTCTAAATATCGATTAGGAGCTTGCGGTACCGCGACCGACGCATAATACTTTTTCCTCCTGTCCCAAATTTGCTTCCTGATGATCATCCTTTCCTCGTAGATATTCATCCTGTCCCGGAGAGGGTCCTTGTCACCGGCAGAGTCTAATTTTGACACGGGGATGTAAACGGGCAGTTTTTTCGGCACTTTCTCATCGATTGCATCGCCTAACAGGGAGAGCCGTTGGTTTATGTGATTCCGCAACGCTTCTTTCCGTTCCGCTTCTCTCTTTTCTTCCAAGACTCTCAACTCATCCAATTCTTCTTCCTCTTTCTTCCGGAGACGAGCTTGCTCTGAAATCTTCAGATCATCATCCTCGTTGCTCGCAGACAGTTTACCTTGGATATCATCTTCGGTCTGTCCGACTGTACTATGCATCTTGCCACGTTCAGGCAGAGCCGCTGTCACCACGCTCGTAGACCCGGTGGGATGCGTGGCTGTTGGAGACTGGTCCGGTACTCGAGTCGCGACCATCGGCGACGAACTCGGCACGTTACTCGGGAAAGGCTCCAGACTCGAGCAAGGCGCGGAATCCTGCACAGGGTGTGCGGAGGGTAAAAAGCTTTGTGCTTTTAAATGATTGGCGGGCGGTGATAAGCCGTTAACTGGTGGGACAAGAAGGTGACGCGACGGACCTGCATAATCCGACGCTACGCGCGGGGCTTCCGCGATAGAATGCCTGTGATTTTCCGGAAAAGCCGTGTTTCGATGTGCACTAAACCCATCCATTTTGGTCGTCTCCAAAGCGTCGCCGAGACGGCAGGAAAAACTCAACGATCTGTGCGCTGGCGCAGGTTTTTCATCCTGGGTACCCACAAAAACAGGGCTGTCCGCAAACGGACTCAATCCGTCCCCGATCGGCGCGATTTGCGATATCGTACGCGTCGGCGTGCTGCAATGTTTAAACTGCATCGCGTCTATCGCGTTCATGGAATTGGAGTGCTCCCGTAACGGACTCGAGACTGTCTCCTGACAAGTCTGACTGAAAGATCGCTCTAAAATTCCACCATTTCTACCTAACGAGAGATTACGTTCACGAGAAACCTTGTCTTGCGTCGACGTTCCGGTTGGCTTTACATCTTTTCCTCTCGCCACGGCTTTTAACTGCGACAGCTTCTTCTTTCTCAACAGTTTCATCCGCTTCTCCTGCTCCAGGCGTTGCCGAGACGACTTCTCCAGCTCTGAAAGGAACGAACAGCTCGCGTCCATAACGAGAGACCTTCTCTTCTGCTCTGGCTTGTCCTTCTTGGTCGCATTCTGAACCGGCAGCCGCTCCTGAGACTGCGAGCTGTTCGAACGCTTTAATGCCTTGTGTGGAGACGATGAACCGTGTTTATTGTTTTTAAAGCTCGTTTCCGAACTGACGCTGTCCGAAGAACGTACCTTCTTTTTAACAGAGCCAGGCCTGCCGTCTAAAGAAAATTTTCGCTGCAAAACTTTCCCCGGATCAGGCCTTTTGCCGACGTGTTTCACGGCATTCGTCCCTTTTTCGTTACTTTTATCCACGTTCGTAGCCTCCGTCGAGACCGCGTGCGAGTTATTCTTTTCCTCGCCTGCTTGCGTGTCAAGCGAGTGTTTGTGTTTGTGTTTTTTCTTCTTTTTGCGCGAATGAGAACTCACGTGCTTGTTATCTAAAGGGAGCGTCTTCGAGTGCCCGTGTGGCCCTATCTTCTTCTTTTTATCCCCTTTTCCCACCGTCTCCTTTTTCAACTCGTGAACAGAGTTAACCGTAGGATCGCCGGCTGTCTTTTTAGGCGAAGGCGCGTGCTTTTTGATTTTTTTCTCCGATTTAGAGTCGTCTTTCAAGAAAGGGTCTGCTTTTATTTGAGCGGCAGGAGCATTGTCTGTTTCCACACACTTTTCAGACTTGACACGAACGTGGTTGTGTTCGTTCTGCAAGCCGTTTGATGAAATCACAGGTTTAGACAGAGATGTGTGTATTCTCGCAGGCTTTTCGTTGTCGCTGTCAAATAAACCGAAATTACCGACACAGTCCGTTACGGACGAATAAACCGACTTTTCTTTTGACGCGTCGGTTTTCGGAAAAGACTTGTCCATATTGAGTTTAAGACGTAGGCTGTCCGTGGCATCGTTACCTTTCCCCAAACACAATATATCAAACAGTTCGCTGGACTTGTCGCGATATTCTCGTTTCAAGCTTATCGCGCTGTCAGCCGACATATCTTCGACCGACGTCGAAAAATCGTAAATGCTACCTTCGAAACCGCCCCCGTTTGTTTCAAAGGCGGGAGGGAACGACTCGATCCCGTTTAACTTAGAAACGTCCGTGTTTTGTAACGCGGCGGGTTTGCGATCGTCGAGACTGCTAGAACGCGCCCGCTGGCTCGAATTTGCTTTGTTCTCAAAATTTTGACTCGACCCGTGCGTCATTTTAGCAGTGACGCGACTCTTATCGCCGGTGAACAGTGATTTACGTTTCGCGCAATCTTTCCCGACATATTTCGCCTTGTCGGCCTTATCAAATTTCGGCTTTCGGCCATTTTTAGAACACCCTCGCTCATTGTCGGAATCGCTATCAGAAGATGAGTCTGAACTCGAAGATAGCGAGGAATCTACGGACGAGGAATCCGAATAAATCGAGCTTTTAATAAAACATGTCTTACTCGACGTATCGGCGCGTTTCGTCTTTCTCGATTTCGGAGTCGAGTTCACCGACAAGTCCGAGCGGCACCCGTTAACGCGAGCACGGTGCTCGACAGAGTTCTTACTCGCGACGTGAGTCTCATCGCAAGACGAGTCTGATGAAAACGCGCCATTTGTAACTGCAGACGCTTTGCCGAGATACCGGTCACTATTTGGCGAGTCTGCGGCACGATCTACCACCGAGTTTTGCTCAGAGATGTCGCTATGCGTAGATGAGGACCTTTCCCTTTCCGAGTCTCTATTTCTCCGCGTCTCCAACGCCCTTAACATGGAATCTTTGACGTACTGGTCCTCGGCTACGTCCAACGGACACTGCCCGCGTTTGTTTTTCAATAGCGGGTCGGCGCCATATCGCAACAAGAGTTCGACCAGGTCGCGGTGCGAGTTTGTGACGGCGTCGTGCAGCGGTGTGTCGTCTTCCAGTCCTTTGGAGTTGACGTTGGCGCCGTTTATAAGGAGGTAACGGGTGATTTCCTGGTGCCCGTGGTTGCAAGCTTCGTGTAACGGCGTCCAGCCTGCAAAGGAATAGGCAGGTAAATCGAGGGGATACAACAGGCCGACTGCGGTTCAAATACGGACGTTTACAGTCATGAATCTGGACCTTATCCGTCCCAGTATTCAGGTCTACTTGGTTTTTACTGAAACCAAATCCCTTATCCTTGATTGGCAGCAAACGAAACAGCGTTTTCAAACAACAACTTTACAAAGAATGGGATTCCGCATCTGTATGACCAGTTTAAAACCGTCACCACTGCCATAGGCTTCAGAACCAAGATTTCAAGAACTAGCAAGATAAAAAATGCCAATTCTCGCACTAGCTGTGACTGACAGAAATGGATTTCGATTCGTATATAGTTATTTCGTTACACATAAATTATTTCATGAGACGACGGACGACCTAAGTAAATTTTATCTTTGGTAACTAGACTTTAGCTAAAAATAGTTGAGTAGCCCTGGGCTATGGTATTTGCTGGAAGGCCTTACGGTACCTCTGTTACTTCTCAATCGACGTGCATGCCTCTCACGTTCTAGGCAAGTGTTTCATAACCGAGGTTCACACACTGCTCAGATGCTTGCTGAGCCATACATATACATAGTTCACCCTGATCTGTGGTCAATATTCATCATGTTCTTTTTGTTTTGTTTGAAAATCATGTTTTCATGTTTTTGTTCTTTGAACACTGTTGTTGATGCACAGGTCATTTCATGCAACAGTATTCTATAGTAATTACATAGTGATGTATTAACATTAGATTTTCGTGACTCAATTGGGGGTTCGCTAGGTTAATGCAGTAAGTCTGTCCTATCTTTCCGTATCGAGATCTTGCGAGTTGTGGTGTTTTGAAATAATAATACAAACGGACTAGCGAACGAAGCCGGTAATTACCTTCCGATAACATGTTATCAGGAGCAACTATCAACTACGCACGCTTGTCTGCCGACGGCAAAAATTTTGGTTTGCCGCAATCTGCCACTTTATTATAAGCGATTCACGCTGCAAATGTTTCCTGCGTAGGAATTATATGTGTTGTGTAGTGAAATGATCATCAGAAAATGCAGTTTCACAGATGAACTCAGATGAACATCTAAACACTTTTCCGTTCACCATTACTAAAATTATTCGAAAATGATATTGTAAAGTGTTCACCGCATCGACAGAAGTGATTCTCAAGCATTCCTTCACCAATAAGAAGCGTGGGGAATGAAATGATGGTGATATTCCATATTCCTGGCCCGTATAATAGGCGTACTAGATAACTTCTCTCACTAAACAATTGCTTACAATTTGTTGTGGCTTGTAGGCTACATAATACACAATCGTATTTACATCGAACAAAGTTTTAATTTAACACAGCATACTGAATTGATCAATATGTAGAATATCGCATCGCAACCACGATGTTTCTCGGCCAACACTATTCGAAGCCACAAAGGAGCACATCAGCACATACTATCTGCACGTGAATTGCCATTGCCGGTACCGAATGTTGTATCGTACAACAACTTTGTTTGCCTTCGTGTGCACTCTGTGCAGTCATATGCAGCTGCCTTGGCCTATTTACCCGGGTGATGCAAAGGACCGGTATCAGGAAGTAATGCAATGAGTAGAAGTGACATCACCTATCATCATAAACGCGCCACTTTGGATACACAGATCACACACCAGATACAAATAGCATCATGAATAAACAGTAACAACAGATCCCATACGTTTATGATGCCTCCAACAACGCTTAGCGACTGTAGGTGAAAGAGTAAGACAACATTTGTATAGGTTTCAGAGAAAAGAGATGACACATCATGTGCTCCGCAAGGCACGGAAATGACTCTATCGTTTGATTTCAAAAGACAAAACCCTTACTTGGACAAATTCTGATGCAGACAGCAATATTCTGAATTTTAGATTGATAAGACACAGGTGAATGCTGATTCGGTAAGTTCATTTCACATATATTATTATAAGTCTTCATTTAACACAGCACGCTGAATTAATCAATATCTTGTAGGCCTTGTGAAACATTGCACACTAATGTTGTTGTGAATAATCCAACTTCCAAAAACCTACCGCTTTTACTACTGTCAAGAACCGCAGTAGAATGAAAAGTGCACATAATATGTTGCAGACAAAATATAATGCATAGATGGGATTACAAAGTTGGCAGATTGCAGTTCAATGAAGAGGCGTAGTCAGCCAAGCATTATTCACTTTCGATAGCTTCAAGTTGCTCTTGAATAACTTGAAACTAAGTGCTAACTGTTCAGTGCTCATGCCAGATTGATATGCCAAAATCTAGCACAGCAGAGTGACTATCATAAGGTTACGTATTTGGTAGGCAACCTGACCATGGTTTGTTAAAAAGCTGCTTATTTAGGACCTACACCACCATGACTTGAAACCTAGGCTACTTTTGGGAGTGTAAATCAAGGTTGGTAAAAATATTGATTCAAATTTACTTGGGTGTTCGAATTGGATGATTCCAGCATAATCATATAAGGGCGACAGCCAATAGTCATAACTTGTATCGTTATAACCGTTTTAATACGAATAGAATGACAAGAGTGAGATGTAACAATTCATTGGTAGAATCAGAGCACAATTATCTATAGAATTTGCCAACTGAATTACTTGATGTTGTGCGACTGATCTTCACTCTCCAGCTGTACACCTGGTTGTTTTATTTTGTTGTCTTGAAAACCACAACGAAAAGAATGGAATCTCCATTGATTCCGTCCACTAGACGTAATATGGCTGCTATTTTACATCAATTTCTCACTGATGTTGGACGTCGGCCAAGCCCAACAGTCAGTTCGCTGTTCCATGAAATGGATAGATGTCCAAAATAAATTTTGCTTACAAAGCAATCTTTCACATATCAATCCAGCTACTGAGTAAATTGCTCTCAGCAATTAGCAAATTACTACAGAATTAGCAGATGAAAGTATCTGAAAAATCTACTGTGAAGCGCGCTTTTCAAAAGGAAATACACTGGTGGGCGTCGTGCTTGTTTGCCATTCTACAATAAATAGTGCACAGTTCGTTACTAAATCCAACGGAAAGTTGGCGCGCGGCACTAAACAAACAGCAAGAGAGCATGGTTAATCATGAACTAAAAGCCAAAGGCAACTATTGATTTTCTGTGCTATTGCATGGTGCAACCGCCGGTGCCTGGGAACGTGTGCATGAAAAACATTAACGATATGAATATTATTTATATACGTTCTTACGGACAAGATAAATCATATAATGAAATCCCCTCGCGCCATCCTACTCTATTGATGTTTGATATAAGCTTGTGCAGTCTTATAACATGCATTCAACCTTCGGCAATAGCAAGAGATGTATTTTGTACTATGGCAGGTAATGACCGCAGTCACTAATTAAGCTATTAAGCAGTAAACTATTCAAGTTGCAGGCGGATTCCTGTCGTGAAATAGACTTTCGAGACTTTATTGCCGGTGATGTCATGTTTGGTGATCTGATTGTCGATATACATTTTACAATGTCCCTTCCAATTCTCAAATAGTTGCTGACGATTACCACTGACGAGCGTCAGCCGAAAATATCAATGTATTATTCAATTGTATATTGAAGTTAACTACCTCACAGAAGCTCTTCAGAGACTTTTATTGGAAAAATTATCACAAAAACGGCGCTGATCTATCGGTAATTACAATATGCTTTGCGTACAGGCCTGTACCTATGCGGAATTTTCAAGACGGCGCAAAACACCTGATGCCCGAAAATAGCTTTAGACGCTTGTCAAAATCGCATGAGCAAAGCTATAGACAGTTTGTCGGCCGTCGCAAGCGATCGATATGTCACCGGGAAGGATTGTTTACAGAAGAATCGATGACGCTACCTTTCCGAGCAAACCAATGTGGACGTTGAGCAAAATTTATTTGCCGAAAACGACTTTCGCACAGTCCAAAAACGCGGCACATGATCCACCGTATGCCACCCTTCTCGCGTTATTTAAAACAGGCTTTTGTAGTGGAACGCAAATTTCCTGTTATTGATTTATTCATTACTACCACATTGTCTTACGACTGCTGGAATGTGTATGATTCACCACTCTAATTCATGATAACCTCTGCATGGAAATATTAGGAGCTCTGTATGATTGCACACATGTACGTGTGTGACCTGTATAAAGTCAGTTCAAGCAAACTGCTTTGCAAGTCCATAAAGGTTGCAACTACATCAAAACTGACAGTTAGGGTTAATTCAGTATGTAGCCTACTTTGTAAAGCCAGCAAAATGCACACCAATAGGCTGAATTATGTTTATCTAATTGTTCACTAGGAGTTACAAATAAACTCCATATGTCCCACACAGTGATGAGCATGACATTCTTAAATTTGGGATTTAGCATTCTGAGATAGGAATCACACTGATTAAGCTCGGTCAGGATAAAGTAAGCAGCAGGAACTTGGGATATAAATCCATACTGTGTACACAAAGCACAATTCTAGATTATCGTATTGCAATAGTGACGTTTAACAACTGAAGAGGTTCTGTAACGCAATGTGTTGTCCGATTACATCAGCAGACAAAATACAAATTACAAAATCACAAATCAAGAAACGCCGAACCGATACTTAACAACGCATTGCAGCAGTAGACAAATGGCAATTGAATCCATTCCTGACAAGAAATGAGACACTTCCAGCAGATATTGATTATTACCGCATCCTATCTTGTAAGGTTCCAGGGGAAGTTTCAACAGGTTAAGCTTGTGATGAGTTTTGGAAAACACACCAGCGCGACATTCCAGTAACAGATCAATGAAGACAGATGACTCAGAGCTGGGCTAAAACTAGACAGTTCATCTGGGTGTAAAAAATACCTGTAGGTGAAGATTACACCTTTTTTCAACACAAATAGATAGGAATCTTTACAAGAAACTAGAAATGAGTTCTGTGTTTTCGTTACATGACGAAAAAGAGACAGCAAATAAGCGATTGGATTGGACATACTAGTTTAGAACAAATCTTATCAAATTGTATCAAGCACAATATTTGCTAACTTCATTGGAATATCCTCACATGGAACAGTTGATTTTTTATAGTCGACGAAGGTAATTTTCATTGTACCAAAACAAGCCAAAGACATTTTATCGCCAGGGGGCAAAAGAGTAGATAATTATCGTAAATACGTTATTATGGAGTAAGGAAAGGCACGTTCAACCAATTTGATCTCCGTAAAACACCAATAATGTTTACGCTATGCTGACTAATGACGTGTATTGAGCCATTGCCAGCACACAATATATGTCTAGATAAGTTAGTACTGATAATCCAAATAGCTGACATAAATCAACCAGCAAAAATCTTAAACGAAGCTAGAATATTACAGTATTTCATTTCAATTTTAAAAGATATATAACAATAATTATTCATGGATTAATAATAATCCAGTGATTCCAGTTTACATGGCCTGGTGATAGAAATTTAGATCAATGGAGCACTTAGTAACTAGGAAAATAACACAGCTGAAACCAGTCTTTCTAATCAACCGTTGATTAAAGTAACTCTACAGTAGGTAATATGGGAGATATTGTACTATACAAGAGTGAATCAGTTTGGTTTTCCAAAAACCAATAGGCTGGTAGTACCCCTCTCACTTGGAATTCAAGTTGAGTGAAAGAGTTTGATGTGTCATTTCAAGCATTGATGCTCACTGCTCAGTTTCAAACTATGACTATATGTGAATTTTCCAGCCGCTGGGCATTATACACCGTGAACTCACGTCTGGATCACAGAGTATTGAACTATTGAACGTTTTAAAATGCAATTCACTCTGTAGGCCTACAATTACACTACTATTAAAAATATAAACCGCATTTAGCGGGGGAAAATGGTCACAAACACAATGTACTCGAAGTGAAAGCTCTAAATAGACCTATTTGGCTGGATAACTGAATTTTAATCCTATAAATTAGCGAGTTATATATATCAATATTTTTCATAGCAATTTCATTGCAGGTACTGAAGTGAAAACTGCTGCAGACCAATCATGAAACAGGAGATATATAATAGTCCGAAGATAAGACACCATAGGTCATGATTCCCACAGAGATCCAAGTCGGAACACTACTGCGGCAACAGAAGAATTCAACGGTGCAATAGGCTACCATATTCCATTAAACCGTTGAAAAACGCACTAATGTTGCTACACCCCATTGTCGAATTACCAGTGAACTACGAAATATCACGTGCTTCACCAACAAGTGCATGATATATGGGAAGGACTTGAACATCGCTTTACTGTAACTACAGAACGCTTACATAGAAATCCCTCGAAGCGTTAAGAGGGAATACTAAGAGCATTCAGCATGCCAAGTCAAGCATACCACAAGAGTGGCTGCGCCGCTCGGCAAAGTTTAGTGAGCAATACAAAGTTATGTCAAGCGTGACACTGTGCAGATAACAATCTATAAACACAGATTGCTCCAAGTAAAGCAACAACACCTTTCTACCACCTTTCAGAATAATAAACATGGCCACCATTCATTCAAAAACAAAACAACTAAATAGCCAGCAACTAGAAAGCGTTCCAAAATCAATTAGTGGCATTTAAACTCAGCATGCCATATTGGATCCTAAGTAATTCAATATTAGCCTTCCAGAGCACCAGAAATCAATATGGCTAATTACAAGGAGGTCCCATCAAAGTAAATTACATCCCACAAGGCTAGTTAATTAAAAAAATAACACGGTACAAAATGTGATCAAAAGATTCGTGATCGAAAGAGTCATTTAACAGAATAAAACTTTTGGTAGGGTAGCCTACAGTATTTCTTCAGAACCAAGGCTTGTTTTAATGATATTGCTAAAAGCACAATTTATCAGCAGAAAATCCCACAATCCAGCAGCAGACTGGTGTTCGCGAATGCGATAATGGCAGCTCACATCAATATAACTATCTACATCAAGGAGGAGGCCTATTTTTTCAGAAAATTACACAATGAATATTAGGCTACACTGCCACAGTTTACAGTATGTATTGTATTCGAGTGGGCACAGCAGTATTCCGGCCTGGCAATTAATAACAAATTATAAACCTTCTCGAAGTCACTTGATAGTGTAATGCTGCACTGCCGGTTTTACAAGACATCTCGATTATTAAACAGGGCACAATGGTTAGAGTGAAGTCGCATGAGATCAGTCTTTCGACTAGTGAATTTATACGCTCTATGTCATTAACAGAGAAATAGTCAACGGGAATTATAGTTTTCATACTATTTTCCACTGTGGAAGACTTGCAACCTCGATTAGTTGTATCTCGACAAACAAAACGTGTAGTACAATGACATATGCACGGCATTGTTACAAAGTTTATTGAAGTAAATATGGTCAAAAATACGGCAATATCTTCAATGTGATGTAAAACTGGCATAGTATTCTTTGTGGCCGCATAAACGGTAGCCTACATATTAGAACTTTCCACATCATTCATACTGATAATGACGTTATAATGAGTGAAACTCTAATACTCAACGCCGAATACTAGATTCATTCAGGTACTCGATTTTTCCCAGTTCTATATATTATTGAAGGAAGATGAATTAACAGCAGTATTCTAACATAACCTAACACCCCATGACGGTTGAATATCTTGGAATGAAAGTAGAATATCTTAGGAAACTACAACTTATAATTCTAATGCCAAGAACACTTTGTGTTTCATCACCGCTTACATCAGACCTAGGTTTGTACTTTGTAATATTCAAGCACAATATACAGTGTTCGGAGAATACTGTCCACTGAATACCTGGTGAATAGTTAACAGAGGAAACAAAAGCCCAGAGAAATGTCCCTTTGAAACGGCGTTCTATGGCGGGGACCGTTGAAATCTTCACTCCTATTGTGTGTTAACGTAGATCTTATTTTACGAAAGCGAACCGTAACACAATGAACCAAATTAGTCAAGACGAAACATAAGGGTTCTGTAAACAGGAGAGCTCACTGTATGGGAACTAAACAAACAATGGAGGATACACAAGGACAGGGTTGCCTTGAATGAAAACGATGTACTTGGGTGGGATAGAAAATATCATAATATTGCGATTCAAAGCTATCCCAATCCTACACCTGAAGCACCTAATTGGGACAAAGCAACTTCATATTCATGGGAGAGATAGAGATTAATATGCAGGGAAGGGCAATTTTTACAGGTTTAAAGCTGAGGGAGATCCACTGCCTCATTAATTATTTAACATTGTGACATGTCTGGAGTCTCGTAATTGGGATGATGGATATGATGGTAGTGGCATAAGACCTTCCATGATAATGTGAAATATCATACCGAGTGCGAGCGCTAATTTGACTTTGGCTATAATTTAAGATTTGCTAGGTTAAGGCTATACCTCAATCAAAGCAATGTCTTATTTTCAACACGGTGATTGTGATATTACAGTTGCGTAAAATTTCTTAACCACCTTCACAATAATTCACAGACTGCGACTACCAGACAACATTGTAACAAAGTGGATAACCCACATGACTTGGTGCAGTGAATCACTTCACAGTCACCGGCACTGAATAAACAAATGAATTCACAGATCCACACTTTCAACTGAACATTGTAAGCCTGTTACAATTCTCATATTATTTCACTTCATGGCTAGGGAAAGTGCGCATGATAATATATCATCAATAATCATTTCAATGTCTTTTCGTAATCCCTAGTCAACAGCGTCGGCCCATGTTGAACCCAATCAACACTAATACACCATTATCCATCACCAGTGGAGACTGTTTCACTACAGTTCTCGAAATTGAGCATCAGTGACAGAATACAATGATGCCAATACATGAGTAAACGAGAGAGTTGTCTGTCAGCAATACTTACAGAAAGGTAGGAAGAAGTCAATAAAGACATCTCAAAATTCGCCCAGGCAAATATCAGCCATAGCCTACTGCCTAAACAAGGAATAGTTCTAGGCAAGCCGTTTCAGTGTTGTGGTGATTCCTCACACACCAAGTTTTGCAAGATATAATACTTGGTATAACAGCTCATTAATGGTTTTGGCTAGGCTTCTGTTATAATCACTATTTTTCACAATCACAACTATACAACACAACTCATACAAAGTTGGTTCGGAGTAGGTGTCTGTTCACAAAATCCGAAATAGATCTGACATATGAATGATTTTTTTAGCTCGTAGTAACATTGCGTAGGCATATGTTGTACTCGTATTAATGTAGTCTATACAGTCCCATTGATTTTGTGTCTACTTCAAACTTTCATGGGACCTACCTACTTAAATCTGCAAGAGGCCTTAATCCTTATTAACCCGCATATCCATCTGGATGTGATCATTAAACTTTCCATAGTGTGTCATGGCTACGTTAATTGTAATGATGAGCCTCAGTCATCACGCCGCCTCATATATTAGTCAATAATGGTGACATTAATCAAGCGCTCCCAAACAAGCCATGGCAGCAATTCAGTAGTGGAATCAGTCAGCATAAGCAGTATCATTGCAGCCGTTACGGTTTCAGTCTGCCAAGGAATGTACCTTAACTGTTAATCTATCCAAGCACACCATGACATATCACATATCAGCACAATATTTTGAGTAGCAATCTCACTGCATTGTGAAAGAATATGCTGGCCAACTTACTCAGAACGCATTTTGCCTGGAGCAGCGCTGAGAATACTGTTACTGGTAAAAGAGAATGACATTACTCCAAACGGTTACTTCAAACGGTGCTTGTCAAGAGGCTTTCTGGCTAGGAATCATCGCGTGTGTGCTTAGTATGGGAAATGACAGGCTACCAGTTATTACTGCCATCATTTATGTGCTGGTTATGAGAGTGAAAGCTTGTATGACTTTTCCAACATCGAAAATGCAACAATTCTGATGGCTATGTCCACAATTCAATAACATCAAAAACATTTGCAGTAATTGTCACAGTAATAACAAAATGTTTGAGCTCTACTGCGTCTTAGTAATTGCACAAAGGATGGTTGTATGCTCAAGCTCAGCATGTGCGTGCCATGCTTATGAAATAATGTGCGAATTGTGCAGAAAACCATGAACAAATTAATCAATACTACTACAAAATGACATAGCAATGTGACTGCCAGGGGCGTAGCCAGCCGAGATAAAAAGGGGGTAGAACTGAATAAAGGGGCAGAATGAGCCTCTATGCGTCATACCTTTGGCGATAGCGACTTCTGTATTCCGTACGCTTTTGAAAGCGTAACTAATTGGCGGATCTAATTACTGAAAGCGAGTTAGCAATCAGCAGCTTTCGCGGGGATCGTGTTAGCAATCAACAACTTGCACGGGGCTCATGTTACGATGCGCACGCGCTCATCCCATGACAGTGCAGGAGATCTTATTTGTATTCAAATAAGTAATCGACCTTGAAACAATACCAGAACAACATTTTACGATGAACAATCTATACAGCGCAGAATCTGTTATATCTTCATGAATTTTGACATGATTCAATTTGCGTGTAAGAGTAACTTCTTCTCGGCGTTTTAATTCCATTCATTTCGAACATGGCGCATATACTAATTGTACCGGCGTGTGAATAATGACTTATTCGCAAGGCGAGGGAATCTCAAACAAGTTTCGGCGCGGCTATTGAAGGCTGAATGCGTCCCGGTGGGATACCGATCACGAAAGGCATAATCCAGTATGACGTATAGATGGTCATTGAGGTCAAGACAATGCACAACAATGGCGTCAAAAATAAAATGCGAATCGAATGTATTGTGTCTTCACGCTGTTTTGGGGAACAGGCTTGAGTTCGGCAAAGCACGAATCAGATGCGATTGCTTTAAAACAGAGGTCTCAAACACGCGGCCCGCGGGCCGCATGCGGCCCGCAAGAGCATTTTGTGCGGCCCGCGACGACATTTTTGATTTTTAATAATTTGACAATATATAAGTGTCACATATATCTTTTCAGGTTATAAAGTGTAAATTCCATCTAAAATTGCTCTGAAGGCCTGAAACTATTCATCAAACTTCACTATCACATCAATTGCAAACGCTACCATGCAGTGGAAGATTCACTATTTCGCCACATTTTCACTTCATGATGATAAAACCTGACCCTTAGACGATTCGTGACTGAAGTTTGTGAGTTGGATTTGGACGCGACCTTTCTTAAAATTACTCAAACTCGGGCTGACTCGATGGAAAATTGACAATGATTCGAGTGGACTCGGAGTGACTCGGAATGCTGTGAATTTGTTACAACCATGGACGCAACAAACTAATCGCGTGTCATGGGAATAAATAAATCAGAAGGTCGCAGTTTGGTATTTCGCTAACTAAGCAAGTAGTTATGACAACCAGTGGCAATTTAATAGTTACATCTTAGGTCGCTTAGTCGCTGAACCATGTTATTAAGGCCACTTCAAGGTACCGAGTACCGTATAGTGGTACGCTCCAACGATGGGTCGTTCGGCGTTCCGACATTTCTATTACTAGGACGCATTCACTAATATATTGATGCTATATTTATATATTTTTCCGCTCCTATTTTCGAAGATATTTGACCATGAGATTAATAGCCTACTTATCAGGAGTATACCCGAATCCCAGATTGGAATTACACTGCCCAACCCAAAAATGTTGTGATATCAGATCAGTCTCTATTATCACTATGTTAAATTCGAAATATCAAAAGGCGATAACTTTAATGATGACATCATACATTTGTCCGCTCATATTGTGTCTATATTTTATAATTAATATATATCAAGTACAACAAGAATTCTATTCAAATAGTTATAAATGTGATGATTTTTTTCCTTGCCAGGCCTAAATTGATACAAGAGTAAATCCCATTTTAACGATGTGTGTTTATTGTCAGCCTGCTGGATCGGCTCACTTTCAATAGGACAATTCCATCCCGTCAAATAAGGCCTACTTGGAAAGACATATAATACCCCTATATATGCTGTGGCCCGCGGCGTCGTCAAAACTGGAAAACTGGCCCGCGAGGACATTTGGGTTTGAGACCTCTGCTTTAAAACATGATTTCATTCAGTTATAAGTTGTTATTTTCATGTTATTAATGTTCGTTATCGTTTACAATTAACTGTTGATGACAAAACAACGCGTGAACGACACGACAAATGTTATTATTGCTTGACGACTGCATTCAGAATAAAGGGAAGGGATTAAGCTGATCGCTAACCCTCGCGAAGAGAAAAATGTAACAATGCCCCTTTCACGCTTGCATAGACGCGCTTCCATAGACGAGAGATAGACGAGAGATCGACGAGAAAAAGGCATGTAATCAGCGTCGGCGATCGGCGTCGCACACAGCAAATTGAAATTAGGCGATAACGTGAAGAAATGTTGTTATAGCAGTAGCGTTGACTTGGGATTTTCGGGATAGAATCGAGCCTGGAAGGGGGTAGAACGTTCTTCAATTCTACCCCCCTGCCTACGCCCCTGGTGACTGCAATAACTTTAGTTAAATTGTTTCCACTTGAAGTACACCAGAGTTGGCACCATGCTAACATAGCTTGGAGGCAAATAAGCAAAGTGCCTTAGGCCACGAGAATTTGTGATTACGATACTACTACATCACCAACTGAGACATATTACCAAGGGTGTATTAATTGCAGCTTTGTAAAGTCACTCAGGAATTGTGCAATTCCCTACTCCATAACTAAATTCTTTGGAATGGTAGTTGGGAATGAAGTTCTCACATGACTAAAAACTCATGCAAGATACGTCAGGAACTACTATCAACACACAGTGGAGAACTTAGCCAAATTATATACGCTTAAAATAGAACTCAACCACATGGTCTCACTGCCATCAAAGGTTACTAATTACTGAGCACGGACATTCTTTGATAAAATACTTTAGTCTTGCATCAAACAAGCTTGGTGCAAATATTCCGCAAAAACTTTTCCTAGTGGGTTCAAGCGTTCAACATCATATTCAGCACATCATAGATTTACTCGCATAAGGAGAATTTGCAATGGCAATATTCCAGAAACTGTAACCAGTTTCGAATGGCAGCTTTCAACGATAAAATAATCTATGAAGTATACTGTCCTCAACTGCCTATCTATTGCATATTAAACTCCGTTTTGACTGATAACACACCTTCCAATAACAACCCACTACGAGACAATATCAAACACACAATATACTGGCACAGCAGATCAGAATACAAAAATAGCTTCAATGTTGGTGATTGGCGGAAAACCTGTTTCAGAAATTCAAGGCAAAATCTCCAGGATGCAGACAGCCTAATATTCATTGCAGCTTTTTCTAACACCTGTTTGTGCTCTCATGAAATACTTTCTGGAATTCAGCCAAAATGTTGCCTTTTAATGAATCGTGTCAAACAGATCTATGCTAAATATCTCTTTGGTTCAAGTAAAGATGATCTACTATATAGGATTGCAAAGCTTTCATCATGGACATCGAATATGAATACCGCAATAATCAGTACGGCTATCAAACATTCAGATACAACCCAAAACAATAAAAGTACTGATATGCTTGGCATGATTTGTCACATTCCAGTTCTTGATTGAAATCAATTATTAAATTATAAACTCCTCTTTCGCATGAGCTTTACATAAACTTTACCATAGCACAGTGGGAATTTGGGGAATATATAATGCAATGGCTGTAGTGTAGATGTACAAGGGCTATCTCAGAGGTGAATAATTATCGTCTAACAAGGCCAACAGTACTGATATTAGAACAAATTGAGATAGCAATGAGGATTAGCATGGGATCCTTTGTAGTAGGTAAGTTCGAGGACATAATGATGGATGACGAAGACAAAATGAAGTAACTAAAAATTTGAGGGGTTTGTCCAAACACATTTTATGTTATCACCCACACCCCTCCCAAAGCATTCATAATGTCAGCTCAAGTGCCATTCAAGAATAAGCGATGACAGATAGTCTGTTTTCAATTAATATCATTGGAAACACTGCATCTACTAAATCACAGTTCTAAAAATAGCTGATCTCAATGAAAATGCAGACCGAATATGGGATAACACCTTAAGTTTAGCAAAACAGGCCTAGTTATTGATATATGCACTGTAACTTGTCAGTTGTCACTGTTTTGTAAGTATAAAATAAATGTGGAACCACACCAAATACTATGATCAGCCCATGATACAGATTATTACATACTCAATATTCAATCAATGTCCTCTAAATACGACAAATTTACCTTTCAAGTTTGTCAGCAGAAATCCCATTTCAAATTTCATCTGAACATTGTTCAACTTGATCAAAAAAACTTGAACAAAATTTCAAGTTGAGAATTGAAATTCCTTCTCTAAACTTGTCAGAAAACTGTGATACAGTATGTCAATACCTAAACTTGCACGAAAGTGGTGGCAAACTTTGATGACTCAACATTACTGGTTAGGTGTGGTGTGGATGCAATTTATATCTTATCAATAAAATGCAAATCTTGGAATGTGTATGAACCGCCTACTTCTGGTTTAACGTTTAAGGAAGTAGAATACAAATGGAAATGAGTGACTTTTCTAACTTCTACAATTTGATTCAAGTGATACGGCATTTCACAAAACTTACTACACATATTTGTTAGCCAAGTTTCTCTAATACCGGGTGAATGTTATAATCAGAAACAAATTATTGTTGGGATTTTTTTATTTGCATAAGATGGCTTTTTTCTAACCTATTTCGCTTATTAGTTGACAGCTCAGAACGAATGTCTCACATTTGCAGACATAGAGCTGCCCTACTAAGTAACTGAATCATAAGCAGGAAACTATTGTCAATAATATTCTGCAAATTCACCAAGGAAGCTGTTTTGCTAACTGGCTGCTAATTTAGATCATCATACCTATTATGTACTCGTGCAGTACAGCCATTATTTCAGTCAGCAGCTAAGGCATGTTCTCATATTGAACATAGGCAACAGCAATACCAGTGCGCTAGCCACATAGGAAAATAAACACTGGATTTGAACACTTGAGCATGCATATGCAAAGCTTTTAGCAGTAAGGCCAGCCCTCTGCTACGATAAGCATTGGCATAAACAGCACCGGCACTCTGGTATGAATGCTAAAATATCAGCAAGAAGGGCTACCATAATTTTCCATCATTTTCTGCACCATTATTATTTTTCAATGACAGTTTGTAAAATTTACCTGGCCTACACATATCATTCTTCCATTTGATGGGCAGATTGATGCTAGCTCAACCAGGCAATTTGTGCAAGATGTGAACTTATTAAACCCACGTAAACCAACTGATACGGTTATATCTCGTTCTTTTTATGCATTTGGTAGGCGACAAGTTGTGGTCTCATCTCATGTCATATTCAATTATCCTACAATGAATTCAGACTTCCCAGTTATCTTCTCAGTTTACACAGGAATTAACCCAGATCATTATATATTCAAGTCTCATTCATACTTACATAAGTAACTGGTTAGGGAACTTAATCACTGTATTGCTTTAAAACCAGTTGCAGTAGATTAAGTTACTTGCATTAGGTAGTATAGCTTGCGCTGGTCGTCAGTGTGATTGTAATTGCTTATCGATAATTCTCAAGTAGGCACTTAGTGTTTCGCAGATCACAATATGAAATCAATATGTAACGGAGACTGAAGCTCAGGGAGATAATGTAAGTCAAATCTCCGAATGTGACATACACAGATCTTTAAAGCAGGAATCATAACCTTATAGGTCCAAGAATATGCCAGATATAATAGTGGTCATGATAAGCAGTTTGCCACGCCAGCAATTCGATTCCATGTATAAAACCAAGCAATTGCTTCATTCATATTGAATGTTCACAGCTTTTGTCTCCATTGTGGTTGTGTCCTATTGAACAGGTAAATCTTGAATAGGACTGCTCTGCGTCTATTTGTAATATAAAACTACAGTCTGCTTCAGCATTCATGTTGGTATGCTCACAAGAAAAGACCATGAAGTCAGTCAAGCTTATTAAGTAGGTTAAAAGAGAAGGAGTGCCATCTCTTCCATTACTAAAGTTGTTCTCACTCCAATTGCTAAGAAGAGTTAATGAGCATAATAACATGATGATAGTTATCTAGGCTAATGTAATGGCACACACCCACCAGGGTGAAATAAACCAGTGACACAAGTCGCAATTGAAAACAAACATCCTCATCCATATTAGTTCAGTAATTTTCAAGTTAACAGACCA
The DNA here is from genome assembly GCF_051294905.1 of Botryllus schlosseri. Classification (NCBI taxonomy): domain Eukaryota; kingdom Metazoa; phylum Chordata; class Ascidiacea; order Stolidobranchia; family Styelidae; genus Botryllus; species Botryllus schlosseri. Next base: position 3,723,774 of record NC_137244.1, on the reverse strand, counting down.
TCGTTTAAATCATGGTCAAATTCGTTCTTGAAAAGAACTTGGTGAATATTCAAAACAGTGATATGCAGTGATGTATCAGAACGGAAGAACTATTATGGCAACAGTGCCACTACAATTCCAGTTTCACTGCACCAACTGCTTTCACAAAATTGTGTTACCCACCCCCTTACCACTGCTATTAGACGCTGGGAGATAATGTGGCACTCTTGGAGAAAGCTTTACAAATTCCACCTTAAGTCATATTTCATACCAACTTGTATTTCCCCAGATATTTGACTAGGAATAGCTGACATTGTCTTTTCAAAAATCTGACTATGAAGTTGGTAGACAAAAATGCTCAATATCTAATGAAAACTTTCAGGTTACGATTACCACTGGTCTAAAGTGATAGAGATCACTGTCTGCACAGATTAACAATAATGAATGCATATATTACCACCAACAGAACAGACGAGAAAGTTATATTGAGTTCTAAAACGGACATGATTTGGAAAATCACTTTTAAATTGAGCTAAAGGACGCCTTGACAATACACCAATATAAAAGTCATACCAGTTTTTGCACTCAAACCATCACCCTTGATATAGCATTGTAAGATGTGGAATTCACAATACTAGCACAACTTTTCTACAGAATTGCGTATGTCATTTCTGTAAAGCTTGACACAGAGACTACAATAAGTTATCGTAGGCCCCGTTTGACACAACACATGTCAAATAGCCTACTGCATTCGAATTGAACCAACTGAAAGGTGAAAATAGCTATTCCAAAGCTTACTCATTGATCCTACGGTCAATCAGTTACAAGACACAAAAAATACTGCTTACAAATAAATATTCCGTGTATCCTGAACCAACAGCGAAGCAGAATCCACTGAACACTGAAATATCAGAGAGCAGCATATAGTGGAAACAAAAAGAATTGTAAGAGTCTGAATAAATCATATCGAAATATGGATTAGGCATGGAACTATCATCCATCCCTTTCTGAGACTACAGACTTTTAGTGAAGGATATGAAATGAATTTGCTAAAGGGTTTTCTCCCAAGTGCCTACGCTGAAGATTTGTGAAGCGACAATACAAATGGTAGGCATGCCACGCTCACACATTATCATTGGACACCAGTATCCACAAGCTTTGATCTAAGTACCAACATGTGTAATGAGTAACACTTCCTTCAGTAAACATAGAATCCGCGCAAGAGTACATTACTCGCTGTGATACGTAATAAAGTGTGAACAACTTGAGCACTGCAAGTTCTGATGGAAATGCAACATCAGTGCTCAAGATCGACTTGAAGAAATCTCCTTCTATAAGATAACATTCACTTAGCTTTACAACCATCACAAATCACACAGTAATCACACCATGTCAATGTTTAGACCAGTGGTTCTCAACCTTTTTTCAGTCAGATAGTGAAAAATTTCGCGCCCCCCCCCCCCCCCTTATCGTCGTATCAAAAAATCCAACGGGGATGCTAGCAACCCCAACAGATTGTTTGATGGCATGGAAGGTTATGACCGTTGATGCGAGAATTCAAAAATATGAAATTCGGTCTATATATAGAGAAACACGCGTGAATTGGAGGTAAATCGCGCAAAGCGCGAAAAAATTTTGTAGTTGACCGCTTCTTCGCGCCCCCCAGGTTGAGAACCACTGGTTTAGACGAACACACGACGAAGATAAATTGCAACAACTGGACAATTGAAGTGCAAATAGCAGCATCCAGCAAAGGAGCCTGGAATAACCATAGGTCAGCCTTACTTTAACAAATAATTGATTATGACCTGCATAATGATACTGTTTTAAAGGGGTACTGCACTCTAAAAATGATGTGGTCTCCAATTGAAGGGCAAAACGAAGAGAAAAATTTGGCCGCAGGCGTTTTCTTCCGAACGCCACCGTACTGGAGCGGCAATTTATTGAATTTTCTATAACTTTATACAGTTGTCAGCCGATGTTATGAAGGAAATATGTCATACACGACAACGTGGTTTAGATACCGCGTTCAACGGAAGATGTTCAGTCAGGAGATTTATGTCAAAATCGGCATGTACGACATACTTCCATGATAACATCGGCTGACAACTATATAAAGTTCGATCTCTGTGTGACTGCTGGAGCATAAAGTTCTTGTGGAGACCACATCATTTGAGACCACATCATTTTTAGAGTGCAGTGCCCCTTTCACTACATTTAATCATCCGAATCGCAACAGGCCATTTCAATTAGCGTCCTAAAACTAGCCCATCTGATCGCAAAGAGGTTAACACCACTCTTCGCTTCAGTTCTTAATCAAGATGACACACAAGAAATCACTCCTGCCTGACAATGCTGACATATCGTTTAATTACCATATATATTCCAGAAATAGTAGTTTGGAAGAAAGAGATTCTATATCTATGTGGTGTGTAGCCATGAAGATGATCGAAAAATAGTCTAACCACCTTTTTCCAGGAATGAGCAATGATTTGAATAGCATGCAATTGAAATCAAACTAGATCGATAGATTGGAAGCTCATCACATGAATCTTCCGATATCTCGACTGGCGGTGTGCTAAGGAAAACAAAAGATTCAAGGTGATAACTAGTACTGGGCCCAATATTATACTACTAGAATCCGAGTCGTGTATTGATTTTATGGGCTAAGGTCGCGCATCACCAGTCACTTTTTTACTACTGAATCTATATGTCTCTTACGGAAAAAGGATACTTTGGTAATTGCTCATCAACACAGAAGCCAAAACAAGTGACAAGGCAAGTGCAAAGCATTCATGAAAACGGCATAGTAGTGATCTAACCATTAGGATCCGAGTTATAATTTGAAACTTTACGAGACTCGAAACTTAATACTTGATACACAATAGAATCGATCAGGTATGGAGTTCTGCCCAGCCCTAGTGATAACGCTGACATTATGAAAATGGTTCAGATTCAGACTGAGCAACCAACAACTAACAAGCATACAGCATCCGCCGGAAATTTTGTGTGCAATAATCACCTTCACTAATTTGGCAAACCCTTTCGTTAATCTGCAAGTCTTCGGCGATACCACAATACACATATCATACAATGCTGACAGAATACTGGTGGACATAATGAACTGTTGAATAGTATATACGTATTGAAATGAGCCAGAGCATTTTTGGCTGACACTCGTCAGTGGTAATCGCCGGCAACTTGTGAGAATTGGAACTACAAGCCAGTAAAATTTCATGCCAGTGACATCATATTTTGTGATACGATAGTTGATATACAAATATTCTTTTGAAATATCTACGAGTTGCTGATGATTACACCCCTGACTAGTGTCAGCCGAAAATATTCGGGTTCATTGCATTGCAATATGAACATAGTATTCAATTGTATATTGAAGTTTTGTACCTACAAAATGAATACCCTTCAAAATGAATTGTGTATCAACAACAGCGTTAAAGAAAAAAATCATTAAAACATTATCTCCAAACTAAACTGAAGGATTATGATGAACATTTAATGCTGTATGAGTTGAGTGTGTGTCTTCACCTCCGATAAACCCTGAGACTTGCTCAATGCTCAGCGAACCTCTAGGATTCATTTGAACCTCGGTTGAGAGACAATGATTTACGTAAAAACCAAAGAGCAAAATACCAAGACAAACATACCTGCAAAGTCCTGAACGTTAACATCAGCTCCTTGCCTTATGAGTTCTTTCATTGCATCTAGATCCCCTCGGATAGTACACAAATGCATCTGTGTTTCCCCCCGCTCGTTCCGTTTATGAATCTTATCCTTCCGGCCACTGCCGCCGGGCGTCCTCCGGGGCGTCACGGGAGGCGGGCTCGCGGGTTCCGGGCTGTTATCGACAGAGGTCATCTGCAAGACCAGGGCGAGCTGTTGCCGTTCCGACTTGGGATAATGCTTTGGCGTTTCCGCGGCATTTTTCCGTCTGCGTTTCTTCTCGGACGGGGTGCCGTTCGGATCTATCTTCTCATCTGGCTCCGAAGATCCAAAGAGTTTACGCTTCATTGGCCTTTCTTAGCGGGAGCACATAACAATTAAAAATGCACCGCAGCAGCTTATTTCTGGATGCTTAGCATACTATACTGTAAAATATGAATTTGTGTTGAAAAGAATATGCTGTTCCCAGAGGCATAATTACAAAAAAATTCAAGGGGATGAGCATTGAGCAAGGACGAAATATAAATACCCATTACAACCCCATTACACGCATCCAGTTGATGAGTTGGAACCCTGGTTTCCAAACATATTATTGCCCTGGTGCATATAGGCAGTGTACTGTACACCATTTAAATAATATATTTATATTTTAATGTAACACGTGACACGCGCGGTTATTATTATCTTCAGAATGGATATGCACCTGATTCCGCAATAGGCTACATACACCGATACACCGTTAACAACAAGCATTAGTGTAAATCAACGCAAAGCCGTCAGTCCATCACTTCAAAGGCGAACGTTGGGCATACGATACGGCATATGCGCTGTGTTGAAGGCTCCAAGCATACTAGAAGGAAGTACCATATCAGAATATCACATTGTTATGTAACAATGATGGAATAGTCACAGAGCATCATTGCGGCAAAGGATGTTCGAGTTCGAGTGACTACCTTTTCCATTTCTTGAACGCAATGTTTCAACTTAAAATAGGCGAGGATAATTTGTGTTCCAACAGTTCAATTGAATATATATATATCCATCACAATTAGAAGCACAGTTAAAATTATTTCTCTCCTGGCCATGCATCAAACGAGGGCGCATTGCTGTCCCTCAAAAGCACTGAAAAATCGACTAGATAATCTGTGCAAATACACAACGCAATATCAATCAACTGAAAAACTTTCCCAAAACATTAGTAATCCAACTCCAAGATGAGAGCATGTCCGAATTAAAACCGACGAGACACAATCACACCGAGAACAAATATCCTGCTGCCGCCCAGATAGTTTGCTAATTAATCTATATTTGAGGCATCAAATTTCAAAAGGGTGACAGGCCTCCCATACACCCCCTGGTCGCTCCATTCACTGTTCCTATCAGAAAAACCTTGAACTTGTGTGTAGCATAGGTTGTGGAGATGGTCTATCCAAGGGTTTAAAACAGTGCATAGTCTCAAGGGGCATAACATAAACACTCAAATTGTTGTACAGCTAGGCCTTAGTGTGATGCAAGTTCTGATAGTCTCCATAGCCTAATTTTATTACACTCTCTGTCATTTTACCACTGGCATGTGTCTGAATTGACTGTGATATGTCAAATCTGATTATCAGTGTTAGCTTAAAGCCACCTAGCAACATCATATCCTCAATGAATAGGCTAGGGTTTAAAAACACAAGTGATTGTCTTTCCAAACTAACCAATACATCATTTTACAACAGTCTATACAACCAACAATGTTGTAAGGACACTATAGGAGCCTGGAACAGGTCATAGTTCTGGTAAATATCAAACCTTTCATACCAATCTAGGACATAATGTAATCCTCGTGGGAATCTTGGTCAAACTACTTCAGTTATTATATTCACATCAGATCGAATCAACAAGTAAAATTTACAGCAACATTGTGCAGAAAATCACAGCAACCTTCTCACATTATGAGTATACGACTATATTGAAGAGAAAAACTACAATCTGGGAAGTAGAAGAGATAAATTGAACATTGTCAAGTCAGTAATCATATTCAGTACCTATAATAACCAACTATCATGTATATATAAATCCTACAGCTACGGTAATATCTCAATTTTTAAGATGATTACAGAAATGCAAGTAGCTGGTGTGAGAATCACAAAAAAAATTTGGTAATCTTGAATAATATTCATTACTTACAACATAGTAGCAGTAGGCTAAGTAAAACTAATAATTATGCGATGTACAGAGATGAGCGACATCTAAGATATGGTTTTTATTCCAATCCCCAGTACAAGAGCAGAGCAATTCAGTTCAATTGTTCTTATAAGAAGTGCTATTTGAGTGCGGAAACTGAATGAATTTTCAAACCTAATCTATAAAATAGTGAAAATTATGCATCCAATATTGAAGAAACAATTCCCGACACAACACCTACAATCCCCGAGGCAAAATTATTATCCTTCACACCTCCAGCTATGTTATTACTATGAAGGGGTTACAGATAAGAGATTCCTTGAAAATTGAAGGGTCGGATGTCAGTTTTATGTATAATTTACACAAGTAAAACATGTATGTTTTGCAGTAACTGTATAGTACTGTGTACTATTCCAATGTAGAACTTGACTAACCAACAATTTATCAGTAACTACTACAAATATTGTGATTACAATCTTGCAGAAATATGCAGGAATTCATTTTCAAAATAACACCAATTGAATCAAAAACAAATTGTGCACTGAACGATTGTTGACATGCTTGCAATAGTGCCTGTCAAACTTGACTTCTGAAAATTTAATTTTGCGAGAAACTTTATGACTACTCAAATGATGCCAGGTGAAGGACACAGAGGAAGTACAGTTCTATCATAAAGTTTTCGATCTTGTCCGTAACAATCATTGAACAGATGCCAGTAACCACGGATATGAGTACGCACAATAGATGCATTCAAAATTTTCCATCCAATTGCACAACCACATCACGAAATGGATTATTAGCGTCACAAATTCTCTGTGACAATAACACCAGCTGGCCGGTAAGCTTGACTTTTGTGGGATCCATCCAAGTGAGATTTTATCAATTGCTCCGACTAAAAATTTGTAACTATAATAACATACTCAGTATGTGGGGTTTAGTTTTGATGAATTAATACAATCTGTATAATCAAGTAGTCTATCAAGTCCAAAACTTTGTAAATGTGTCTAATACAGTAATACAGTGATAGTGTGATACTAATATATTAGACATTGGAAAGAAATTGGAATTTGGCATTAGAAAAAAACATCACAAGATATTGTTTTCATGCAAACAATTTATCACGTAACAGATGAGAGTACCGATTTATCTTCTAAATACAGTTACATTTCCAAGCATGTACCGAAATTTGACAGAAAATTCAACATCTTACAATGGAAAGTACCAACGATAGCACTCATAGCAGTCAGTTTTGCATCGTTTTCATAGTAGCACAGTACATTATGTCATTCTGTCACGTTGCGAGATGCGAGTTGGCTCACGAAGGGACATTGGAAAGACATAATACTAAATTGGACAATGGACATACAGAAAAATGTAGCATTCATCAAGTGTTGCCACAAATTCATCAAAAAGAACTGTCCATAACAGTCCCTGGTTTCCCTTCATTACTCTCATACACAATGGTTACAGAAGTATGTTTATTTTGACAATTGACCAATACAGCTTTTGGATGGTACAAATTATCGTAAACCTACATCGCATGGATTACAGAGCAAAATTATCAATCATAAATCACGTCCCAGGAAACAGGCAAAACTTTACATAAACAATAACCGGCACTTGCTAGAGTAATTATTGGCAGGCCCGAGTTAAGTTATCGTAAGCTCCAGTAGGCCTACGGTACACCAAGTACAACATAACCCATCATTTTGGATCAATATCATCTTATCGCAAAACATGCAACTTATCATAAGTATAACACAACTTGTAATAATAAAAGAGTGAACCAGGGCAGGATTGCTATAATTCACGGATTCATTCCTATGGAGTATGGATTCATTCATCAATATTTTCCTATAAATAACCATGCTTGTGACGCTCCACCACTAACGCATGAATATACAAGTCGCACACACATTGTCACAATGAACTACTAACAAATTTTCCTGATAACATGGTTGTACTGAAAGGTTGACCTCTGGAGCAAATCTCGTGGTGTCAACATTCAGACAGGTTTGAACGACATGAAGGTATTCAATGGTATTCAAAGGCAATTTCACTTCAGTCACCGCAAGGAACAAGTGATTTACGTTGACACCCAATTTCGAGAAGGCAAAAAAGTGCACACAGAGTTTCGAGTTTTATGGTTAAAGGGACCCAAAACTACTAGTTATTCACAGAAGCGAAAATGCCGATGCGAAACCTTTGTAATGCGGGTTACATGGAGAATATATTAGTTACACAGAAATATAATTCAAATATATGTGGTCAGCCCTTGTATCAATCAAAACATAGACGTATGGCTGACGCCAGGATACGATTAAATCAAAGGGTGCATAGAAATATGACTACCCATATCATCGTAAGAACCTCCGTTGTAGCCGTTTATAGTGTAGATAGAATAGAACCCCTATGATCCGTAATATGATGTGACATAGGCCTGCTATCGTGTCTATAGGCTTAATAATGAAATATTCAAATTAAAAACAATGGAATGAGTTTTGAGGTTGGCATCTGAAGGTTTGCATCCGGGCCGCGGCGCAGTTGAGTTTGACACCTCTGCTTGTGGTCCACCAAAAGACAGTTGAACACTTAAATATATATATATATGACAGCCATGGGGGTGTGCAACTGTGCATTGTGCAATCGCCAAATAGGGAGGTCAAGTGACGTTAGGAACTCATGGTACTACCTGGCTCTTGTCTAATATGAATATATGACAAGAAAATGAAGTGACGTTCCAAATGTCACTTTCGATCTGATAAAAGTTGAGTCAAGGAACAAGGATATGATGAGTGTGACGAGGGATAGGATAACTAGATAAGACAACGATCGATGCAACACTACACTAATTGCTGCCCATACCAAGCTTGAGCTGTCAGACCATTCAGACAAGACTATGATTTCAAGAAGATGTCTAAATAATGACAGTGGATGACATTGAAAACTCCCCCAACCATCTAGAAATTTCGGAAAAGTACAGTCCCGGTCGCAGTCCTTTTCAATTTGCAGAGTTATGCATATTTCATGAACAAGCCCTGTGGTTCGGGAGTCGTTTTTCATTGACCAGTCGAAGCAAGTACCAACCGGCACGAGAATGTGGACAGAATGACAACATGCAGCCATATCTCGAAAATTGGATACATGACATATCATGAAGATAAACACGGCAAAACGATTACTGTCTCTCACAAATTTACACAGAATGGCAATGTATTTGTATCTTTATGTATTTGTGGGCTGGCACAGCGTTTACCATGTTGTTGAAATGTTGCCATGCCACTGCGGAATAGAATCTCAATATCATGAAACTATACACTAAATTTTTCATTTGCCATTACTTTGGTACAGCATAACATATTAAACATTCCAGTAAGAACTGTACTGCAAACATAGCTAAACTAGGTCAAAATTGATGACTATTAATCTAGTGATGTGTTCACTAAATTCTTACAACCGAGATTTTATCGGAACGAGAGATTGGCTGTGATCAAATTACATAAACTAATCCACTATAACGCAGTTCACAATTGTCCATTGGGAAGTCCAACAGGTTTGCAAAGTCCTGTAATTCGATTGCCACAATGATAGAGCTTTGAACCAGTGAAAGGATAGTTGCATAAATGTACAATAGAAATCAAAGTGAAATATTAGTCAAAAACGTATGGACAACCCTGCGTAGTTTGATATTGAAGTCAAATCATACAAACAAATCTCGGGACCTGGCTGAGATTTGCAGTAGGCCTACCTGTGACCGTGGTGATCTTTAAGATGAGATGTACAGTGGTGTTTGATAAGATTTGCAGTTAAAATTTAATTTACAAAAACTACCATCATACCGTAGTACCAAAATATACAGCTAACCATAGTATGATATTGCTCAATCACGAAATCGGGAACTACTTAAGGTTATTACTGGAGTTTTACGAAATGTCACTTAGACTTGTACCGATAGTTTGCAGTGCGTGCAAGCACCACACCCAAAATCAAACAACAATATTATACACAGGCCTACTGGTTCAAGATGAATAACATATAATATATAAAGTATCACACATACAAGAACAAGTCTCAAGTGCTGACATTGCTTCTTTTCAAAGTTCGAAATGCCATGACCAAATAGACCAATTTCCGTTCAGATATTGAGAAATTTTCATAGGATGAACAGACTGTAATCAACAGTAGAGTATTCCGAAATACAATCCCATGAAATATAAAGTAGCCATAAAAGTTTGATAAATCATTAACAGGATCGTAGAAAGTCAGTTACAAGATTTACAGTATCGCAACTAGACCCACACAACATCCACATTGATCATCAATGAACATTGAATGGTATTGGTATGCAAAGTTAATAATTATGAAGCCCAACATTGCTGTGTTTTACAATCTCCCAGTTAGAAATAGTATAAATAAACGGTCAAGATTTACAGTCCTGCGAGTACACAACACCAGTATTTATCATCAATGAACATTGAATGGTATCGTATGCAAAGTTAATAATTATAAAGTCTCGCATTGTTGTCTTTTACCATCTCCCAGTTAGAAATAGTAAAAAAAACGGCTAATCTTAAGGAAATGGTCTTAACCAGTAGTTCTCAACCGTTTATAGCTGGACTGGCAAAAGTTTTTAAAAAATTGTAGACCGGTCCATTTTCAAAAATCAATCTTAAGTCTTGAAATATAATTGCAACAAATATATTCAGCTCAAAAACATGTACACAAATTTCAATCTATTGAGAAAACTGCAACTTGCTAACCTCTATTATACTGTCAAATGTCTCTAAATTGTGCTATCGAAATGTTTTAAAAAGTCTTGCAAGATTTCACAAATAGTTGGTCCTGAAAGCGTCGTAGGCTACTTTTAGAACAGGTTGGTACAGATACAATATTTACGCATTGTGATATAAACCAAGTCAAAGTAGACCAGGAACTCTATATTATGACATCATGTAAAAAATTATGTTTCAAACTTCTAAATTAAATCAAAATTTGATGTTTCATAATGGAAAAATCTTCCAATTCCTTACATTTTGCAATTGAGAGACCAAATTACAATATAGGCTGTAAGGTGAACCGATAGGAAAATTGACAGTCGAAAACCAATGGTCAAAGCAAAAATGAAAATGACTACAATACAAGACATTCGTCATTTTGGAGACCTTGCGAGATCACAAGATGAAACATAAAGTGTCATGGAACACTCCTATCGAATTCGCAACTCAACATAATCAAGAACTGCACCAGTGCACCTGACTACAACTCAAAGTGCATTTACATATTTACACACAACAAAAGGTCGGAAACAGTTGACAATAGACGAGCCCGCTCTATCGGAAAGATGAGGACACAAGAAATGAGTAAAATGTGTACCCCGATTGACATTAGACAACTTTCCCATTTTTGACGACAAAGTGATGATTAATGATATCAATAACTTTCAATCAAAGATACGTTTTACACAACAAAGATTGAAATATTCTATCATGAATTTCTACCTGAACACTTCCATGAAAAATGTTCGAGAATTTCAAAATGGATTTGGGTTACCATGATCAACACTGGCTTCCAATAGATAATAGCGATCTAGTAAGTGCACCCAGCGGAAAATTTTAAAGGAATGCATGAAGGGGCAGCATGTGGTCTAATTTTAAATATTGACAGACAGGATTATGGTAAATGTAAGCTTTCAGGTCAAATAAAACAGCGATTGATTGGAAAATGTTTGAATTAAGCATATGGCGGATACCAGTACTAAATCCGCAACCATTTCAAAATATCAACACTATCAAAAAGTAGTTGTCAAAAGTTGCATATATCCAACAGCATAAAGTGAGTAGCCTATGTTGGAATTGGCACTGAACTCTACAATATTAAAGTACAGCGGAAGAGTGCTGTATCACCTACCAGATATAGATCGTCTATACATAGCCCCAAGCTGTTGTGCGGTTGATAAGCCAAACGAGTCTGCATATCTCAATTCTCAGAACAGTGCGTTTCAGTGAGTACTACCGCAGTAATTCAAAGACAGATTAGTATCCGTAACATACTTTTGAATGGTACAAACCATCGTAGGTAAGGTAGCCTATACTTGCAAAATTCAATTAGCATGAGAGTAACACATAATAAAAACACTTTTGTGGGCAAGACGAAAATCAACGGACCAGAAAACGGTGTTGGATGTAATATACTGTCACGCTGTCACAGTTCAGAGTCTACAGGGTCGGATACAAGATAAATAAATAAATGTCCACATGTAGCCTAATATTTGCATCCTAAAAGGCTTGGAAGAAGAATTGCATGTCGAAACTCTACTGGGGGTAAGTCCAGCAAACACATGACCTTATGGCACACAGTCTACCCTACGTTTATGTCAGCATGAATCACATATGGTATTACTAAATAATCACCGGCACAGTTCAAAATAAAATTCATTTTCCACACCACACAGATGTAACAGATGGCAATCAATACACCAGTATGTGGATTACTTCAGCCATCCCTACTAATCAGCAGATCCCAATGAAAGAACATTTGGCATCCATGTGGGCGATCAATACATACAGCAAATGGTGAGCTTCACTACCAGCTCATTTAGAAACGCCAGACCGTTGATAGTGTTGAATTATGCATTCATCAGCATTATCAATGCATGGCAGTATCAATGAAAGTCATTTCCCAAGTGTGAAAGTCATAAAATGACGTGCAGAATTGGCTTTACGTTCAGTGCAGAATTAAAAGTTTCTCGTCCTATGCTTAGATCATATAATGTCAGTTTAACATCACATCAAAGATTTGTTTCAGTTTTTTTTACCATACCTATTTCATTAGACTTTGAGACAATTCTGTGGGTTGATCAAAACTTCACGGGCAATTCATGTCCACTAATGTGCATAGCTTTACATTATGCGTTTCGTAAGCTGCGATACGACCAATCAAGGTTTCAAGGCTTCCACATTGGAAAGTATACCGAAATTATAACTTCTTTGATAAATTAGCACGTTGAGCCAAGCAGCGAATAAACAGAGTATTCAAAAAATCATCTCTTCAACTGCTTAAGTCAGTCATTAGAATTTATACTTGATTAAGATTTAAGTGCTCGAAACATTGAGCCCAACTATAGCGCTACATTCTGTCATTGAATTCAAAAATGATGTGGGTCTTAACTGAAAGGCATCCAATATAATTTGGCATAAATATGTTAAAGGCCTATTCTTTTTTTGATCAAGCTGCTCTAAACTTTACTCATTGGGACAGGGTACGCTGATACAGCATAGTAGCCTATAATTCCAACAACTAATCTAAAGTCGGCACAGAAGGATGTGATCGAATTCCTATTAAACTACTAAAATTGATTTTTCCTTTGGTCTCTAGACACCTGGTCCATTTTTTCAACAGTTCTATTTCATTAGGGATATTTCCAGATGCATTGAAGGTTGCCAAGGTTGTCACTATTTTCAAGTCAGGTGATAAAAACAATGTCAACAACTACCGCCCCATATCTATCCTACCATCCTTGTCAACAATTTTTGAAAAGCTACTGCATCGACGACTTACCAGCTTCCTCGATGCTCACTCTGTCATACTAGACAACCAGTTTGGCTTCCGACAAAATCTTGACACTAATCAAGCAATTCTTGCCCTTACTTCCAAAATTTATCAGAGACACAACTCTGGTATGATTTCATGTGTTGTTTTTCTTGATATAAAAAAAGCTTTCGACACTGTCAATCATGCAATACTTATAAGTAAACTCTCGTGTTGTGGAATCAGAGGTGTAGCCTTGGATTTGATTACAAGCTATCTTACCAATCGATGTCAATATGTTTACAGTAAGGATCACCTACCTTCTGAAAAGGGTGACATATTGTGTGGTGTACCACAGGGCTCCGTTTTAGGACCCCTATTATTCAGTCTTTATATCAATGATGTTGCTGCATGTATCTCGGAGACCTCGGTCCTATTTGCTGATGATACTTGTGTACTTATATCTGCTGCAGACTTGACCTCTCTACAAACCAAAGCTAATTCCGAGATTTGTAAGATGACTGCTTGGATGAAAACCAACCGACTAACCATTAATCCAATTAAGACTCAGGTACTGGTCTTCAATTGTAAAGCTACCTCAACTTTTTCACTAAGGGTATCTGATGTCATTATTGCACCCTCAACCCATACAAGATATCTGGGAATTATCATTGACTCCAATCTTAAATGGAAGACCCACATTTTCAATCTATGTAAAAAGCTATCTGCTACGGCCGGAATTCTAGCGAGACTGAGACATTCTCTCCCTAGACAGACCTTGAGAACCATTTATTTCTCATTATTTCACCCTCATCTGCTTTATGGATTATGTGTATGGGGGAAGGCCAATCAGACGGATTTAAACAGAATCTGTGTCATCCAAAATCGAGCCATAAGAAATATATGTGGCATAGATTCTAGGTCATCTGCTAGTCCCGGTTATTTAGCTCTCAGGATACTTAAGCTACCCGATTTGTATAATTATGAAATAGCCAACCTGATGCATAAATTCGCAAACGGTAATATCTCCCCTTACTTTAATAGCTTGTTTGAGCAATCTTCCACTGTGCATGGGTATTCTACTAGATCATCGGAATCTGGTCATCTTTATGTTCACCGTATGAACTCCAGACTGACCCAACAGTCCATTGAATATATGGGCCCAAATATTTGGAATGACGTGCCCGACAGTATCAAAGAGCTACCTCAGCAGGAATTTAAAACCCAATACCAGGATTACCTTTTTTCAAATTATAATCAGAAATGAGAGTATCTACTATCTAGTACCCGTTGATTTATAAATTATACATCTATTTAGTGACTACATATTGCTTTACCTAGTATGTTGCCATGGCTACTGTCTTTGTTATATATTTGTGTGTATTATTGTCTTCTATTTGTGATTATTATTCTCTTTCATGTTGCAGACTGTCCACTGTTATATTTATTGGGATGAGTGCACTTGATTATTTCACTGCCATGGAGGTGACGAGTAATAAGGCCTTTATAGGCCATATCGTCACCTCCAGTCAACTTTTTTTGTTTGACGAAGCAATAAATGTCTGTCTGTCTGTCTGTCTGTCTTGAAAAGTATTAGCCTACCTACCTGACAGTTGAACCAACACAGACACAGCCATGAAATCAGACACTTCAAAAACAAAGCACCACATCAAGTCAATTTCACAAGAGGATTTTCTTCAGTTGGAAACAGTTCAAGCAAGAGGGATGAAGGAGTTCGTAGGTCTATTGACAGCAGCATAAGCACAAAAACAATTAGCAAGCAGTGATTGGATTCTATGTTATACGGTAATCAAAAAGTTGTTGCACAATTTCAAGGGCTAACTGCATGTTTCGAACATGATCAGTTACAAGATACAAACAGTCATCTTACAGCATACAGTATTAGTAACAGGACAAACAGCAGGCAAACCAAAATAGACTAAAACATCAGCCTACAAACCAACCAACAACTGAATATTAGGCTACACGATTTAGGATACAAAACTTCAAGTGACTGCAGCCTGTCTCAAACGTAATCAGCTACATGATGCAAAACATTATTGTTACAGTAACAGGAGCCAAACCAAGATAGGAAAACACTTCATCCAACAAACTATTTAACAACTGTACAGCGGGCTACTTCGACGGATGAAAATAAGATACTGAGATTATCATTTGACACGCCATTATCAAGATCTGATGTGCGCAATCAAACACAATAATCATAAAATCCTATTCGACCAAGGACGCCTTTGCCTGACCTGTTACTCTACCATACCTTCAAAGCTAGTATTAAAGATACCGGCCGTATCAGACATAATTCAAGAGCTAGACCTTCACAGGTTACTAAGTAACTCGCTAACTTAACGATACCGTATTTACAAACCCAACCTGCCACAACGACAAAGCACCAACGCAAACCCGACGAATATTTCACGAATAGCTGCACACACTCAGTCGGTTTCGCCATCAAAGTCACGTCGTATGTTGCGAATAGAGAAACCGTCACGAGACGCGTACGAAAAAGGCAAGTTAGCTCGGAAAGGTTGCAAGGGAGCGGCAGTTGCCGCCTCTCTCTCGTGCCGTTGTTGATGTCGGGGTTTTGCGATCGATAGCACGTACGTTGCGTATCGAATACTCGCGTCATAACGTTGTCGGTTGCAGTATTGACGTTGAAATTATGCGGGTCGCTTTACATTTACGCCGTAATCACAGCGGGATTTTCGCGCTGGTGCTTGAGAGAATAATATGAACTTCGCGTTAAATAAAATCTATAGCGAATTGCCCCACCATACTCATTTCATACCGAAACCGAGCATATACCTGTACTCGACAAACTGCTGGTTTGTTAAAATGCGCGACTAAAACTAGACAGCAGACACCTTTAAAAATCCGCAACTAACTAGCTAAAACGCATTAGTGGCGAGATAGCATAGTGGTATAATCCACAGCTATAACACCAATGGATTGTGGATTCGAGTCCGACTGAGGTCTCTCCAGAATTCCTACCTTGGTGTTGGATAGGGTTGTCAAACATCCGGCCCGCCAGACGATCATATCCGGTCCGCGAAGCAATTCTGAGTGTTTATATTAGAGAGTGCCAAAATGCCTATATTATCCAGTATATTTCTAACAAATTATTACATTTTTTGTAAGAAATACTTCCATTATATACTCCCTCAATACAGCAAATGTCGAGTATGTTTTGTTCAATATTGTTCGTCGTAGGCGACATTGACCACCCGACATCGAACTTGTGGTTTCTCCCTATAGTTGCTATTTGGAACAAGTCGCTGGCATTGACACATTGCCGAGAAGGCAAAATACACGAGCAAAAATGCACGCACTGAGTGTTGTGGAAAAAGGGACCAAAACCTAAGCCAGGGGCAGGGGTGGCCAACCTTTTCAGCTAAAGGGCGACATTTGATTGACGAACTATTGCGCGGGCTACTAGCCACGCCAATCGCGAAACTTTTTCGATGCTCATAGGTCAATAATATTTTCACTTGACTATATTGCAGGCCTGCTGTATATCGCTGGGCTCGGTTTCGAACAGCGGTTCTCAACCTTTTTTGACTGGCGCCCCCTTGGCGATGGTCAAAAAAATCGCACCCCCTGACCCCCCTTACATTTATCGTCATGTCAAAAAGAGCACATCATCTAATGCAGAGGTGGGCAACCTTCCTGCTAATCATGGCCGCATTTCGATTACTTATGTAGCCTAAGGCCGCATTCCAGGGCATATAGCCGCAATGAACGACCTGGACGCAAAATGCCTATGATAAACTGTGCATATCTATTCCCGCTGAGCTCCGGACTATTCTACTTTTCACAACGGCCTATTGTACGCACCGAAATCGCGAGTGGTAATGTTATGAATAGTTGCTGGAAGTGCATATTGTCGCGCGGAGCGCGAAAATTTTTCAGAGCCGCGAATGAATTGTCATTTCTGGAGGATTCCCATTCCTGCTCCAATTAAGTAGGGCGCTACTGCATTAAAATCGAAAAATGAAGTCTTGTTGAATTGCGCGGAGCGCGAAGAAAATTTCAAGATTAAATAAAATCTCTCGGAAATTCGGGAGTGAATTCATAATTGCAATTTGCATGTCTACGGCTGCCAACACATACTAATTGAATTAGGCGTCGACGGCCGCGCAAATTCCCTTCTACGGCCGCATGCGGCCGCATGGGCTGCCCACTAATGATATAATAGTATACATAAGGTATATATTACGCTAATTTTAAATTCGCATTACAGTTGTTTAGTCTTTTACATTGCTGACAAACTTCCCCAAACTTGTTTGAAAATAACAAAAAAAAACATTGAAAAGAGCATCAATTAATTTCAAGGTAGGTGGCATTGAGACTAATCCTGATGCTGGAAGTGACTATACAGAGAGCACGGTATCGTTCTGTCCTGCCATGCTAAATTTGATCAGTTTTGGAAATGTATTAGATTGTGTTGATTTATAGCCAAATTGAGGACAAAACCGGGCAACCTATATTGCATCTAAGTCGTCTTAGGCAGTGCAGTTCGCCAGCTATCAACAACAGCTACCTAGCGCACAGATATTTAGGCTACTGCCAAAGCTGTAAAGTAATGAATGACCTGCACGTAGGAATTTCTCTAAATCTTCAAAGAATATCAAAAATTTGGTCAAATGAAGTTGAAGTCAGCCTATACTCCGTTGAGCGCGACTGCAGGAGTTTGAGTTTGTCAAGCTTTCTAGAATACGAATTAAGTTTAATCTTCAATAATCGTATCTTCAGAATGGTTGTGAAACATATGTTTAGTCACAATTTATACAGACATTGACAAAATTGACAAAAATTTCTCGCGCCCCCCGAGCGAGATAGTGTAATGGTTATGCGTCCGGCTTCTCGAGCGGTAGGTCGTGGGTTCGAACCCCGGCCGGGTCATACCAAAGACTCGAAAATTGGTATCCGCAGCTATCCTGTTAGGCGCTCAGCAATCCCGGATAGTATGGAGGAGAAAAAAACGGGGGCGCAGACTAGATGACCTCATGGGGCCGTATCGCAACTCCGCCGTCAAAGCATCTCGATGGTGCAGGCGAAAAAGAATATCATATCTCTCTCTGTCTCTCTCTCCCAGGTTGAGAACCCCTGGTTTAGAAGGAGTGGACTATTCGGCGCCTGGACATATCGATATCGAAAGCTTCGACCAACATGCGTCCATCATTTTGTGCCAAGGTTTCATAGTCGAGGGTCTTTCTGCGAGCGCAAACGCAAGGTCGCATAGGTTGAACGACACTTCGTCTCGTAATCGCGAACATGGTTGGACTCAATCTGATACATTAGGCGTTCTTGTATTTTCACAAATGGGTAACAATATTAAAAGCAAGAAATCGAGTGACAACACGTAGCGCGAAGCGTTTACAAAATTTTTACTTTTGATAAATCTATTGCAAATTATTCTGCTTTATTATAGTGTACGAAGATCTACCAAAATGTGACTGGCTCTTGGATATGCCAATGCGTCTGAACTGCTATTTCAGTCATCACATCTCAAGTGTTGCGGCCAGACTAATCAAATTTGGTTGGCCTTGCAAGTTCACAATCTGTGCAATCCATTTTTGATAATATTACTAATTTCGGAAATTTCCTCGCGGGCCATGGGTTGGCCGGCCCTGACCTAAGCGAAAACGCCAATGTGAAACCGTTGGGTATATGCAAGATACATGGAAAATATCATAGTTAATAATAACAATAAGGTCGATGGTTATATTTTTCATCTGAACAAGTCACACACAATGTACAATGCGATGTCATGAACAGATAGGAGGATGTCGAACGACACACATCATTAGCGATCCTTTATTCTAACATCCACCTCGGCCGAGAGTGCCCGTGTCACAGTTCTTTTCGATGTTGATATTTTTGGAGCTGCTACCCTTACTACTATAGTTCTTTCAATTGCTTGCGAGTGCTCTCCATCGTCGGGTCTTTTACTGTTTTTTTTTGTCGCCGTAAGAATGGCAACGGCGGGGGGCAGAGGAGCCCAGATGAACCTCCGACGGGAATCGAAACGGATCCGTCAGATTGGTGGGCGCTTATCGTTACCATTACGCTATCTTCCCTGTTAACAGCTACACAGCAGCATAAATCTGTCGTCGCAATGCTGTATCTATTTTTGTATCACAAGGTCCCCCGACCTCTTGAGAAAGCCGAATCGCGATTTAAAGATATATGTTGGTGTTTAAATGACCAGCCCCCGTATTTCTTTTAGCAATTACGTTGTTTGCGAATAAAGGTGTTGCTATAGTATTGAACAATTGAACATCTATGGTCCGTAATATAGTGTAATATACTAACACAGGCTTGATGATAAAGTATTCAATGAAAAACTAGGTCATGAATTTGGGGTAACATTTTGGTCCGGCCTACGAGCGATCTGAATCATTTTTGAATCTGGCCCGCTACCAAGTTGCGTTTGACACCCATGGTGTTCCTCCTCGCCATCTCATCCGCGTCAGCCAGTGGTTCCCAACCGGTGTGCCGCGGCACACTAGTGTGCCATTTACGTCTCGCCAGTGTGCCGCGAGCGATTTCTTCTAAATTGTGAAATTATGCGCAAAATAATTCTACTTCATGGCAAACGATCAATAATCTTAATCGAACTTCATGTGAAGTTTGTAATTTTGATAAATCAAAATTGATTTTATCCCCACAATCAACATCTCCTGCGAATTCGTTTCACCCGATATATCGCATGCCTTGACGGCTGGATTCAGTATGCAACGCAAGAATGAAATCTCTTATCT
This sequence comes from Botryllus schlosseri, assembly GCF_051294905.1. Lineage (NCBI taxonomy): Eukaryota > Metazoa > Chordata > Ascidiacea > Stolidobranchia > Styelidae > Botryllus > Botryllus schlosseri. The sequence goes on along the minus strand of NC_137244.1, from coordinate 3,703,636 downwards.
TCAACAGACAAAATTTAAGCATTGCAAGAGAAATTAAAAGTGTGGTCAGAAGGAGCAGAAGCAGGAACTTGTAGCATGCCCTCTGGTTTCTCGGAAACGAATAACAGGGAAATCTTGCCATTAGTTGTTGGGCATCTAAAATGTTTGCATGCAAAATTAAACACTTATATTCCAAGACTATGCATGGGTAAAAAAAAAACATTTTTGCCGCAGGAAACCCATTTTACTTTAGATCTCAAAGAGGAGGAAGAGCTGATTGACATCCGTAGTGACTAGGGTTGCCATATTTTGGAAATTTTAAAATAGGACACTTTTTCAAAATTTTCATACTCGCAATATCGGAGGAAAATCCGGAAAATGGTAAATTTTTTGCACTTCATGGTCTGTTGACTAAAAAAAGGTCAACTTTCCGGCTCAGCTCCCGAAATAGCCACCAGAACGTTACTTCAGTGTTGATTTACTGTATCTCAGTCGAATTTTGCCCTATATTTAACCAAAATTCTCAAAAAAGTGGACACGTCTCAAAAAGAAGACATTTGGGCGTCCTCCGAGGACACTTTCAAAAAAGTTTTAAAAAAGAGGACAAATCCCCTTAAAAGAAGACGTATGGTGACCCTAGTAGTGACGAAAACTTGAAGTGATGGTACAAAGATGGCTGGATACGAATTTTGGATTAAAATCCAGACGCAAAATCCTTGCATTGGAGAAGAGGCAATTATGATTTTACTGCAAATTTCCACGTCGGATCTGTGCCAGATCGGATTTCCGTTTTGATCAACGTAAAAACCAAAAAAGAGAGAAGTTACTTGCTGTTGAAGATGAGATGAGAGTAGCAGTACCAAATGTGCGCACAGACATCGATATATGCGCTAGAAATCGAGCCAAATTTCGTACTGATTTTTATTTGCGTCAAAATTAAAGAATTTGCTTTGTTTTCGCTAGAACTGATTAACTTAATACAGAAACATTTGGGATTGACTGCAGAGATGGTCACATTAGTCAGCGTTACTAGTGAAGTAAGTATTCTGGTAGTATTCTGGTGCCGTAAGCCAAAAATGTTCCGAGCCATCACTTTCCTGCTGTGCCGCGAACTATTTTGCTTTTCCGAAGGGTGCCGCGAGGTCAAAAAGGTTGAGAACCACTAGCGTAAGCGGTGTCTCACAAAAAGGATGTTGGCCGTATGCTACAAGCAGGGCTGTGGAGTAGGAGTCGGTGGAGTCGGAGTTTGGCTAATTTTCGCTTGATGGAGTCGGAGTCGGGAAAACTGTAGTGGCGGGATTCGGAGTCGTGGAAAAATTACTGACTGCATGGAGTCGGAGTAGGAGTTTGTGAAAATCACCCTGACTTCGACTCCGACTCCAACTTCTTTATCATAAAAACAATTTCTTTCAAAGATACATTTAAGTCACTGGCCAATACATCGCTTGGAATTCATTTTGTCCGACAAAGCGCAAAACTAATCTCATACGAACGCTTGTTCACAGGGCTCTAATGATTTGTAGTAAATCGGAACTTGAATCTGAATTAGATTTCATACGGAAAATCTTCCAGTCTAATGGATACCCTGATCACATTGTGAAGTCCACCATTGACAAAAAACTAATTGACTTCAGAGCCACAAAATTCATTGGACCCAGTAAATGTCCAGTATATTTTTAATTTACCATGGATTGGTAAAGTTTCTGGTAGATTTGAGAAGCACATCATGTCGTCTGTTAGTCAATGTTTCATGTGGGTACAACCTAGGATTGTTTTCACCACAAAATCTCTCTTTCCTGCAACACAGAAGGATGTACTACCTGCCACAAAACAGAGTAGTATTATATACAATTATACGTGCCACTGCGACAGTCGGTATGTGGGTCGTACTTCACTTCGTTTGCAACAAAGAATCAACCAACATGTGCCCAAGCGGATTAGAAAAGCTGACGTCAATGCTATTTCAGACAGTCTATCGCAGACAAGCAACCCTTTCTTGCGCGACTATGACCAGACCATGGCATATAACTCTGCAATAGGTCAACACCTTCTTACGCATCCAGAGTGTGCAAAATCGTTTAAAGATAGCAGATTTTCAATTCTTGCTCGTGGACGTAGTCTGTTCCATTTAAAGGTTCTCGAATCGACTATAATAAAACTCGAGCAACCGATTCTCTGTCGGCAAAAGGACCGACTCTATTCTCTCCGTGTATTTCATTAGTGTTGCGTCTCTGGCTAGATATATTATAGCCAATTTGTATTGCAGTAATTGCATTTTTGCTTAACGCTCTCGTTTTGAGATTTCTTTCGTTGTTGTTGTTATACCATTCTCGCGTCACACTACATATTTCATCTTTATATTTCGAATTGCAATCTCCGCATTATACAGACGGCCATTACCGACGAGGCTCAGTTGAAAAGCTTATAGTGAATAAATTGCGAATATGAATGTGTTGTTCGTTGCAATATTCAAATTCTGTAGGCCTACCACAAGGAACCTATTCAAATTACTAATAATAACTGTAATAAGATTTTTATATACCACCAATCACTGTTATCATTATAACGTACAGATCAAGGGCGACCAGACCGTGTCCCGCAGGCCAAATGTGGCCCGCGAGAAGGTTTTGTGTGGCTTGCGAGGTAATTCTCGTAATTAGATATAACATCAGGTATACAAAAGCAAAGAAACTGAACTTTACGAATGCATTGTCGTGGCGCACAAGGCCTAAACAGGCGATAAGCGCCACTGTCGTTGTTGTGTGTGATTATAATAATAATAATATAACATCAGGCAAAATTGCAAGGCCATCCAAAATTTGATTACCCTGACCGCGAAATTTGATGATGACTAAAACATCAATTTCGTCCATGGGCCAGCCACATTCATCGCAGATCTTCTTATATCACCCACAGTAGAATATTCCGTAGCAGATTTATTTTACTTGAAATTTTTCTTATTAGGCCAACCTTGCATGATTTATTGTCACATTTTTTGCATTTAGTATTGTAAATCATCCTGGAAAGTGGAAAGTATAAATACGAATAATTTACAGACTTTGATCCAACTTTATACTCGCAATTAGGAGATAACGTGTCGTCCGGCATGCGACTTCGCTCGTGCGCTCGAAGCGAGATTGTCGGCGATGAAACATTTGCACAAAATGACACAGTCAGTTAGTCAGTTTTACCGAAACCGTCGATATTGCTGTCTAAAACGCCAAATAATATTTGTGACCGAGTCAACGTATCGTCTGGATGTAAAATTGATGCTAATATAACCAAACACTTGAAAAAAATTTAAAACATTTGTAGCTTAGCTTCTTCGGGTGAACAAATAATTAAGAAAGACGGCAAGTCCTAGTCTTCGGTACTGGATAATAATCAATCCATTCTGTGAAGTCTTCTACTTTCCAACTTCTTATTAAATGTTGATATATCTTATCTCTACTTTAACTTGTAATTTAAATATCAATTCACTACATTATTTCTTCTCGAGTACCAAAGCAAGCTGGCGACTTTGACAACCTCCGTTTACGATTCATCACCGAACTGCGACGAGAGACAAAAATCAGCTGCACACCTAGCAGTCATTCATCGATCGCAATTTTTAATTGCAAATTCATTTTCGGAAATGACCAGAAAAATACCGTCAACGAAGACAGCACACGTGCCTGAACACAGGCGCACTTTTCCGTCAGTAATATCATGTGTTCTGTGAATTTTCATTCATTTTTTACTACCGTAAGCTGGCAAATCTATTGCAAACGAAGTACGAGCATCAGATCTTGTCAGTTATCAAAATGGTCCGCACGTCACATGATATCCCACTCCTTCACATCAATGCGAGGCGCCGCGATTCCAGCAGTCGGCCGGCAACGGAGCATTCTCTCAACTGAGTTTATTGATAACAACTTTATGCAAAGACGACAACTGCTGTGTCCATTGATCAAGTGCATTGTATCTCGGCTCGCCGCGTGCCGTGTTCCTTCCGTCGATCACCAGGACTTGTTCCAGTTGATTGATTCGACCTTTGACCGTTCTGAAATGAGGATCGCGAAATGAGCCTCAATGTGCAGCATATTAAAACCGGCAATGGCATGGTTAGTGAATTTTGAAGCATCACTTGGAGACAGGCTTATCGCGTTGGAAACCACGTGACTGAAAGACCTCTCGTTTCCCTCCCAATTTGTGGGATTATTGTGAAACGGTGAGATTAACATGGTATAGAAAATATTAGCAGACTAAACTGACACCCCTAGACCCCAGTGTTGGGATCAAGTCACTACCTTCGAGTCACGAGTCATTCCGAGTCATTGCACATTTTGACTCGAGTCAAGTCAAGTCAATCGATTTTCAAAGGTGACTCGAGTCAAGTCAAGTCACTCGATTTTTGGCGGTGACTCGAGTCAAGTCAAGTCAAGTAACGAGTCAAGTCACATTTTAAGTCAAGTTGCCTTTTCGAAGTATGAGGCATCATTACGTCATTGCAATTTGCTTGCTGTCTGAAATACAGATTGAGTGATCATTGATTCCGAACCAAAGAACGAATATAGAGTGAAATATATCGGCAAGAGGGCGATGTGTCGCTCACATACACGTAGAACTGTCAAGCTACATAAGTAATTGCATAGCCTTAGTTTATATAGTTACCAGCCAAAATAGGAATAGAGAAACCATTTGATAAGATGCAACACATTACTCATTTACAAATAGATATGATAGAATTCGAGCTTGCGCTAATGGGTGAGGACAATATACACTATATTCGAATTCAATTTCAATAAAACAAGAGGTAGACATTTTTTTATTTTATTACTTTACTATTAGAGTTTACGACAACATAACTGTAAGCTTCGATAACTTCGTTCACGATCAATTTATTTATGAGAGAACAATCGAGGCTCATTGAAATGCTCGATCATTGAATGATTGGTCGCTTTCAAGGGTTACACCAGCGTTTTGTGAACAATCCAAACATATGCAAGATACAGGGATTTTTATCGACACCGATTACTTGATGACTTGAAATTGACTCGTGAATTTTGCTCCGAGTCACGAGTCAATCCGCATTTCTGATACGCCGAGTCAAGTCAAGTCAAGTCATTTTAACAAAGTGACTCGAGTCAAGTCAAGTCATACGAAAAAGGTGACTCGAGTCAAGTCATGACTCGAGTCATCCCAACACTGCTAGACCCTACAATTTCATAGTAATGTCTTTATCCAAAATAAATCACAGCCTCTTTTCAAGGAAATACAGCGAAAAGCATCACTATCCCTTGCTGCAGTTACGAAATTTGCCACCTTAAATACAATTATTTCCAAAAATGACCAAATTAGTGCACACTAGGGTTGTACAAAAATAACTTTTTTCAAAAATTGTTAGATTGCATCGAATACCCTACACACGTTTGATTAGCAGTTAGCCTGTCGGATATTTCATTTTAAATTGAACCAGGTTTGCTCAGAAGATGTTAGCAGTAGGTAAACCCAAATAGTAATTCATCTTCAAACAGTAGCCCACAGCCAATGTGCCCCAATACCACATACTTCAGCAGCAAAGTGCTTCGACCCTTTAAAACATTGGGTATTCGACACAATTTTTCGTTACACTCATGAGACTAGGCCCTGGGATAGGAATGCCTTGAAACTTTAACATATATCAAATTTAGCGGGTCTCAACAATTACACATTCACGGAACCTACAAAAACACACGTTAGAAGATGACAATTACTTACCCATCCAAGATGCAGCTGACTAAAAGGCTCTCGACATCATCTGGGGGTATTTTTAATTCCTGAATAAAAAATGATATAAAAAACACATTCGGTTGACAGAAGAAACACAATTTACCATCGAAATAAACGGGATCCGTATTCGCGTGTACGGTTGAATAAGTTTGCAGAGAACCTGCGTTCGCACGTTTCTTAAAAGGTCCTCGATGTGTTCGCGGATAAACTGGTCGCCCATTATGCTGGCACGGTTCTTCGCGACTATCTTCTCGAATTCCGTGATGTCGTTGTTCTGATATGCGCTGCAGAGATAAAAAGGTTTAAAACACGCTTTGAAAAAATGCAAAAAGCCATTATCGGCACAGAAATGACTTGGCCAAACACAGATGAATAATATTCCATTAGCATTATTGAAATATCGGACCAGACTTTGGCAAGTAGATAATTCTAGTTTTTAATCAGACTAATGAGAGCTAAATCCTGGTACCAATCAAATTATAATCTGATTCGGAAAATGTTTGTATGCTCTAATTTCTAATTCTAATCTAGGGTTACCATATTTTTGTGAAGCAAATTCCGGACACTTTGTAGCGCCCACTAGCGGATTTTGAAATGAGGTGTAACTCGTTGACCGTCAATATGACGTCACACTGACAAAGCATTGCCCATCGACTGTACACACTATACAGGAATGGAGTGAAACATAGGGCATGAATTAGGCCATCTGTAATGTGAGCTCTGGTGATTGCTACTTGCTAGGGTCTGCAATAGATTTCTCCTAGGGCCGGATGAAATCATTTGACGGGCCGTGTCTGGCCTGTCAGGATTGTGATTGGCAGTCCTGCTATACTGTTAGGTCGGTGGGCTATCGGTATATGTGTTTTAATCATATCCGAACCAACATTTTTCCCCTCCCCCCCTCCCCCCTCCTTCCGCCCGAAAAAGCACTGATCTTGAGCCCACCATAGGATAGTCGATGTACCTTGTTGGGCACATACTATATGCATTTGGCTGTTAAATTTTATGTATGAATTCTGTCAATAATATTGATTCTTCCATATATTAGACTACTATAAATGCACAAGCAGGTTGCACATCCGGTGATTTCCAACCTTCTATGGTCGCGACCTCATTTCCCACTCGAAAATGTTCCGTGGCAAAGCTCAAGATCATCGCGATCGCCAGATAAAGGCGAACGACCCCAAGATTTGGAACCACTGTCTGTGATTGAAGCATCCAATCGGCCTTAACCAACTCTAGGAATATACCGTTGGCTTATAATGGCGATTACAATCAGACTTATTTCAGTAAATGATGGTTATTTATATTACTTCTGATTGCAATTTTTGGGGAGGGTGGTGCCTGGTGCCCATACTAATATCATTATACGTTGCATTAACTCGCGCGCGGCGCGAAGAACAATTTTGAATAGCATAAATCTGCTTGAAAATAGTATTGTTTATGTTGATTTACGAAAAACTTTTGAGCCTGCTTCAAGCCTTCAAAATTCCGGACATTTATGCATATTTTAGAAATTCCTCCCGGACGCAGATTTTTCAGTGAAATTCCGGACGTATGGCAACCCTATTCCAATCTGATTTCTGGTTTTCCTGAAAATGCTACAGGAAAACTGTATCGTGCAAAACAAGCCAAGCTTGGTATGCAGACATTTGCCGTTCTCATGCCTATGAGAATGGTCTCAGATGAGATAGGAACTGAGCTTCATTCAATTTCCAAGTTTTGCCAATTCAGTGAATCTCATTCTTCAGCTAATTTGAAAAAAATGTGTGGCTATAATTTTAATTCTAATCTAATCTGGAATGTGTTTATCTATAATTCTAATCTAATTTGGAAAAACCAAGAATTTTAGAGTTGTGAACCTCTGTATACGATTAAATCCTGACAAAGTGTCATTTTCATCAATAACACGTACACGACAAGTCAGCTTTGGTACATTTCTGCAGGGGTGCTCTAAGCGGTAAGAGTAACCATTGGTACTAGAGTGCCGTATAGCCTATGTAATGTTAGAAATTTTGTCTAAGTGAAGTTATGGTATTACACTATCATGACTCGAGTCCAAGTCATTGTGTTGACTGCTCAGTTTCCAGTTAAAGTCTCGTTAAACGCACTTCTTATAACTCTATTTGGTGATATCGAATGGCTCGCGTCTATAATATACTAATTTCCCCCACTTTTAGCAGTCTCAGGTCGCATTTTCCAGTGCCAGTACCAATAGACGAAACCCCAATAGTGTGGTTACCTTACTACTCTTCGAAATTACAATGAAATGATTGTCTTGGCCATCTGAGTCTCGAGTCATACGACTTGGTTCTAGCCATGCGCAATGACTCGAGTCCAAATCGAGTCATATCAGTATTTTGAGAAAATGACTTGAGTCATTACAACCCAGGGCTATGATCTAAATTTGATTGTAATATCCAAGAGCAGTAAAGTAACCAGTTTTTACTTTTCAAGCGCAAGCAATAATAGACGGAATATCAAAAACATGGTAACTTTACTATTCTTCAAAATTTCAATGAAATGCATGTAATGGATGTCTGAATCGTGAGTCATGCGCAATTACTCTAGTGCAGGTCGAGTCAATTCAAAAAAATGTCCCAAGTCGAGTCACTCTATGCATTTAAAAGATAACACGAATCAAGTTAAGTGTGAAAAAAATCGCGACTCGAGTCACTTATAACTCTGGTTATATCCGACAGGCTCCACTCAAAACACACGACGCGACTCACCTGACCAAATTCGTCATCGCTAAAATATCGGGATCGTTCTTGTAAGGTTTCGCCTCCTGCGAATCGAACGGATTGATGTCGGACTTCATCAGCATATTCGCCAGAACAAGATATTTCAAGCATGTGGTGCGTCGCGGGCTGCCGGATTCGTCGTAATTCTTGACAAAACAGCGACACATAACGTCGCACAATAACAAGAAACGTGAAAACCGAACTCACCTTGAAAGCTTCAAAGAAGTCCGTGTGCGCTTTATCGTACTCGCCTTCTCGCAGATGCATCTTGCCGCCACACTCTGAATGACAAGTATGATTTTATGCTTCTCAATAGACAACACAAAATCGAATAGTATAGTGCAGTGGTTCCCAACCTTTTTCGACTCATCGCCCCCTTTTCAAACTCCACACCGATCATCGCCCCCCAAATATTGGGGACCGAAAAATGGGCATACAGACTGAAATCATTGGCGAGTTGACTAAGAAAAAAGGTCAACTTTTCGGCTCGACCTCGAAATTACACTTTTCCAGCTAAATTTTGGAAAGTTGACTAACAAAAAAGGTGATTTATCCGACTTGATTCCAAATGGACCGTAACCGTCATCCCCCCTCCAACACGTTGGTCTTGACCCCCCCTCCATAGGGCGATAAAGCAAACTTCTGCACCCCTCAGACCCAACTCCCCCGATACCTCTTTACAGCTACTTCTCAGCACAAATTGTTGGAATCTTTAGTTAGCCGGCTTAATTCGCGCTTAATTTCTATCATTCATGATTGAATCGGTCAATATGATCGGGAATTGCATACCGGTATTATATATTGCTGTCAATTTTTTATCCTCTCTCTGCTCATGTATTCAGATTTATCGGTGAAGCTGAGTGAGGTGTCTTGGAAAATGCAGGGCCCGTAAATAATAATTGAACATATTCGGGCGGGGCAGACCCGTGGGTATAACGACTTCGTTACGTAATGACATTTCGTGGCCTCTGTCTGCTATGTCAAAAGATATTCAAATCGCCCATACGTACTAAACTAAAAGACGCACACGATTTCAAATTGGTATCTCTGTACCGGCAATTAATTTTTCTTTGCGAGATGGCATTTTTTGTGGGTTTCTGATTGCCAGGACAGGAACATTTAGCGCCAGCCATTTAGGGCTATGGACAATTAAATATATATGAATTCGCATATATATCGAATTCGGTCAGCATAAAGGCAGTCCTTTTCCGCCAAGGTTTTCTCGTTCTGGCACACTTCTAGGAGTCGCATGTTACATGGCCTGAAACTTCATATGTCATGGTGTAATAATGGCTGACGCCGAGATGCCCATTTCTATAACTCCGCAGCACGAAATTTTTTTGAAAAAGTTGCTTAAATTTCCAAAATAATATCTATAATTACTGTTAATTCACGAAAAAAAGTGTGGGCCCCCTTCGAGCTAGGGCCCTCCATCCTAATTGGGGGTTTGGGTGTGGCAGTTACGGTCATGGACGCCAATATAGCAATTTCAACGCTCCATCACCCCCCTTTCGCCCCCTTCGTCCGTTTTCGCCCCCCTTGGCTATTTTCGCCCCCCTGGACCGACAAATCGCCCCCTGGGGGGTGATATCGCCTACGTTGGGAACCACTGGTATAGTGCTTTTCAGCCTGTGGGATGGTTACACTTGTACAGGTTGAAAAAAATTCAGTGCGGATGAAAACTGTACATCTTCTACTTTTTACGACATGGAACAATTCTAATTGACGTAACAGGATATTAAAAGGGCACTGCACTCTAAAAATGATGTGGTCTCAAATTGAAGGGAAAAACGGAAAAATATTTTTGGCCGCAGCCATTTTCTTCAGAACGCCACCGTAATGGAGCTGCAATTTATTGAAATTTCCACAAGGATTTCACGCTCCAGCAGTCACGCAGAGATCGAACTTTATGTAGTTGTCAGCCGATTTTATGAAGGAAATATATCGTACATGACAGAAATAGAATACACTAGGCCCGATTTTGACATAAATCTCCTGACTGAACATCTGCCGTTGAACTCGGTATCCAAACCACCTTTGCGTGTACGTCATATTTGCTTCATAACATCGGCTGACAACTATATAAAGTTCGATCTCTGCGTGACTGCTGGATCGTGAAATTCTTGTGGAAATTTCAATGAATTGCATCTCCATTACGGTGGCATTCTGAAGAAGACGGCTGCGGCAAAAATTTTTTTTTCGTTTTGCCCTTTTATTTGAGACCACATCATTTTTACAGTGCAGTGCCCCTTCAGGTATAGTGGCTCCCCACCTGTTACAGTTGCGACGCACTTCTAAAAACTTACTGGACTTGCGACGACACAATGCTAATCTTAGCTTTTACAATATCTAGTCTCTCACTAGCCGGCATGCGAATCCCCACAACTTATTCGGTCAGAAAGGCCTTTAATGCACTAGTTTACATCGAAAGCAGGAAAAATAATATCTTCTTGACAAGACATTTGATGCCATGACACGGGCAGATTTGGAGCAAGTTGTTGTGCCCAATCGGTCTGAAATCGCCAGAAATATTCATCTGCAAACGAGTCGTTGATAATCCTACCCGTAGGACATTTGATTAAAAAGCTGCTAATCTTTAATTTTAATGTAATAATAATTATTGGCCGCAAAACAAAAAGTGCGGGTGGTTCCGAAAAAGGTTGGAATGGCAAATTTATGAAGGAATAAACCAGACACTCGTCAGAGGTGTGTCAAGGTATTTTACTTTGTGATCAACTCGAAATGGAACAGCAAGGTGGTTTGTGAACTGCGATCAGGTACAAAAACGCAGAATTCCTCCCACCTCGGATCACCCCCATAATCAGAGGATGGGGTATCGCCGACTTGATGTGCAGGGATTGCTCGTAGAGGCCTTTCAATTTTTTGTTATTTTTCTGCGCCGTGTACATCTGAATTTCCAGAGCGTAGATCTCGAGCAGCTGAGTTCCTTTCTTCAAATCGTCCTCGCCGTCTCGAGTCTGGCAAAGGACAGCACCACTCGAATGAGACAATATTCATTGTTACAAGAAAGAAAACAGCTGACGAGGACAACCGCAAACGATAATTTTACTGCATAACACCATTTCACATTAATCATAATGGATTGCGGTTTTACCCTACATACAGTTGAATGGTGTGATCACTAGGGCAAGATTTTGCAACTTTTTTTTACAGCTTCCGGCAGCTTCCTAAATACTCAGAAGTTATGTAGCATGGTGCTTCAAGCTGTTTGGAGGATTCTTATATTGCAACTTTACTAAATTTTTTTCCTGCAACTTTTTGTAGCTTTTTCGATTTTTCATGAAACTTTTGCAACTTTTTTCAATTTTTCACGCAAATTTTTGCAAGTTTTTTTTCGATTTTTCATGCAACTAACTTTTTATTGGAAATATTTGGCACTGTATGTAAATATATCGCTTGATTATTTCACTGTCGTTAAAATTTGAGGTCCTTTCTGATTTGACGTACATTCAGGCTAGACCGCCGAAAATTATATTTTCACTAGGTCAATTTTTCAGGCTATTGACTTTTTTGAAGTCGCTAACACTGAATTTTGCTACAGTGCCTTGAATACATATCGATTCGAGTATCTCATACCCTAATCATTTCAAGGAACTTGTCCACAAATAGCCAAAACATGCGATGCAAGGTAGTATATATCAAATTTTATTTGCTTTTATACTCAAATTCAGTTGGGAGAACTTACACAATTGCCTTTTTACACAATGAAATAGATACTGTCGAATGTTAATACACCCCCATTATGTTAAACCCACCATGGGCTGACATTAGAAATTAACGCCACGAGCATACCTGGCAGGACTGGTGCAGTTGTCTCAAGATCTTTGCCAGTTTGATGAACTCTTCTCTGTCGTAGTACAGCTTCCCGAGCTTTGTATTCGTCTTGAACCAGAGCCTGTCATTTTTCGCGTCTGAAAAGGCAGCTTTTTCAGTATGACACGCACAAAATCCTAGAATTTGGCAATCTCAAGATAAGCCCGTGCGGCCACGCCATGCCATATCTCTATCAAGAGCTGTGCATCAGCCATTCCTACAATTCACAACAGGACTATAATATAGGCCTAATAACTGCCATAGCCTTACTTAGAGGTACATACGGATAGGTCATGAAGAATTTTTCATATAGTCAAGATTCCTCATTTAATATAGATGCATTTTTGATCAAATATAGCTAGCCATTTGGCATTTCAGTTGACTTCAAATTACAAAAGCCACATGAATTGGAGTTTAATGAATCTGGGGAAACTGGACTACAATCGAAAATAAAATACAAAGAAATTAAACAATCAGCTCTCACATTCAACTCTTATTGGCCAGTGTGAAAGTGTGAAGCATTCATTGAGCGACAAAATTTGAATTAAACAATATTCAATTGAGGTGACTGAACATAGTTTTCATAACTGGTAAAGGTTCAGAGTCGATAGTCTGTAGCAGACTTGGATACCTATAAAAGTTTGCAGCTTTTTGGAAACAGATCACAATTATAATTGTAGCTATGTAGATTTTTCCAAATTAGACTTGAATTACAATTGCTGAACTCCGAAAACCGGGAAATTGAACCAAGTTCAGTTCATTTCAAATCGGATTCATCAATCAGATAATGGCCAATATCTGTACAACAAGCTCGGCTCGTTCCGCACTACACAACTCCCGGTATTTTTAGTGAAACCAGAAATTACATTGGAATTTAAATAAAAGCATATAAACATTCCACAAATTAGATTAGAATTACATTACTGGCATTTCACTCTTATCAGTCTAGGTACCTTCTAATTAGAATTATCTAGTTGTTCAAGTCTGGTCTGTAGAATTATTAATGCTCGTTTCAAACTGCAACCCAATAATGAATTTGGACGGTGAACTTATTCGATCCCTTCATCTCTGAGTTTCTGACCTTTCAACGCCTCCAGCGTGGTTTCATAGAAACTCTGCAGCAAATCCATTTGTTTCGATGTCGAAATGTAATCCAAAATGGAATTGATGGATTTTTCCGAGTAATTCCGAGTCACTGCACTCTGAAATAGGGCCATGAGTCAATATCAAACTGAAGAATGAGCCACAGCAAAAAACATGTCCATGATACAAAGCCAAAAGAGATTTTTATTGATACGGTTCGGCAGAGGTCACCTAGGCACACTACCATGTAAATTTCTATTTGTGGCTTCGAATGATATTATGTGTGGGAATGCATTAAAGTAAAGTCAAGTGTAGACCATTCAAATACTCGAATCGGAGTAGATAGCAATTTGAAATTACTCTTTGCACACCGCAAGTACGGTATGCATGTCTAATTACTGTACTACGATTAGAGAGGACAAGTTTTATTAGCTTTAGTATGCTATTAACATCAATTGAGTCCCATGTAGCCTGTATACTCATAGTGTTTCTGGTAGTTCCATTTTGGGTCATAGAAATTGATCTAGATGCTGCACTGGTAAAAAACGTCCAGATTGTACGTATTCATGTATGAGGCCATTGGGCGGTATACCCTACATCATAACTCGGCTCATAGAATGGTCGGTGCTTAACCATGAATCTAAGCCCCTCAATTACTTAGTGCAGACCGAGCTTGGAACATTGTTTTTAGTGAAAAAGTGCTGGTCATATACTTTCGGACACAAACAAATTCATAAAACTGTGGTATAATTAGGCTTTGCATTAGTCAACTTTCAGACAGATTCAAGCACAAATGCTACCTTAGATTCAATATTCTCTCACAATCACTGGATATAATCATATTTGCATACTAAATACGAAATATATTCATATTGAAATGAAGCCAGATATTTCCGGCTGACACTCGTCAGCAGCTAGATGGTAAATTAGAAACAAAAATGATGCAGATAAAGGATATTGTGACAATATCGACTGCCTTTTAAACCTTACGCCTACCTACATACATACCTTAATATATGTCAATAATTCCTTGTACGTTCTCATCATCTCTCCATAATTCCCCAGTTTGAAGTTGATTTTCGTCATTTGTTTCAGGGCCTTGAACCCCCACTCTCCTTTCTCCTCTTCCAAATCCAAAACCTAGAGACCCCAATGAAACCATTGTAATTGTCGTTACAAGTTTGTCCAACAGGGAAATCTTTGATTAGGCCTATATATTTTTTTACGGAGAGATGTTCCAAACACAGATCACTTGGACTGGAAAACATATTTCATCATTCCATCTAAACCTCAAGTGAAAAATCATTACAGTTCTATACCAGGCAAAGTTTACCAGTTAAAGATTGAAGAGATTGATACAAAACATTAGCTTAGACACGCTCACAACATAGGCCTAACGACCGATGCAATAAAAAATTAAATAGTCAATAATAAGATTCATAATATGGATCAGGGTCCAAAACTACATTAATTTACAAAAGAAACAATGCGTAATGTAAAACGTCACATAATCGCCTGAAAGCTATAAACTCAGTATGTTAACTATTGGATCTATAAAAAGTGAGTAGGTCTATTGATAGTTTAGAATAGCAGTCCAGTTTTTATTCATAACAACAGTTAGGGAGCCATGTTTTCTTGAATTTGGCATATATTCAGTCAAACTCTAGGCTACCGTACTCATCATATCTATGTTTACAGACTATTCCTTACAATGTGCCATATTGCGGCATCCTACACCAAGATAGTGGTGTATGCACTATGAAACAATTAGATGCACAGGATGTAGCCCTAATAGGAAAAATTTGGGACAGTCCCCAAGAATGGTGTCATCTGTGTTGCAGGGAAATTGGATTTCAAAACGCCCATCTAGAACTAGACCTGGAGCTAACAAACTTTAAATATCCGCAATAACGAACTAAAACATGATTAACTAATAACGAATTCGGTAATACGAGTAATTGAATTGCAAATGAATCGGCATTTTTATAGGAAGGGGTTTCAAGTTTGAAATGGGGGGGTTACGACCCACAAAAGCAACCCAATGAATGGCTACGTTAGTTAGTGATGACTCTTGACCAAGCAATTGCTGCAAAACACCGGTAGGCCTATCATGATGCACAGTGCACACCAAACTTAATTTTCATTTCAAAGCAATTTCAACTAGAACTAGGTATGTTCATTTTTCAGAATGCACCACTAGAACTAAGAACTACTCATAAAAACAGTACCAGTAATATAGTTAATTCAGCCTACAGCTGACTAGCTAATTGGTACCGTATAGTTTGTACGGGTCTGGGTGAAATGCATTGAATTGGCACCAAAAGAAACCGATTCCCACCGTCACACGTAATCAGCCTACCAGCAAATACACGCGCCACGCGGAAGGAAAAATACCTTTTGAAAGCTTTGCAGAGCTTCAGCGCAATCGTCCTCTTTCAAAGCCTTCGAATTGTAGTATTGGTTTTCTAAATCCACATCTGGTTCTGAATTACTGTCCTCTGAGTATTCCTAAATTGGGATGCGGTTTAGCGCACGAATGAGAAAGTGTATCAAGTTTCCGAGGCTTCATCACGAAATTGTATCGATGCAGTTATACGGCCACGTCTGTTTGCACTTACAAGATCGTATTCCCCGTCGTCGTCATCATCACACATGAAGTCATCGTCTTCAATACTATCGGACATTGTGTATCGTCAAATTCGAATTCCAACTACCTGTAGTTTTATGACCACTAAAAGATTACCGCTAAAGCTTTTCTACCGTCCGTACCCTTCTTCATCATACAAAAATAAGCATTGAAATGAAAATCAACTAACCGTGACAAGTGGCATGGTCTTCTAAATAGCCCGAGAAGCAGGAAACGTTGTTGGAGTCACAGAAATTTTGAATATGGGATGCAACACAACATTGTGCACTGCTAACTGCGTTTATTCAAATTTTGCTGATTTTACTAGGTTACGAAAGCGACAAAATACAACAAAATGATCGAGAATGCCGAAACAGGCCCAGGTGGGTGTCTGATTTGAAGAACTATACTCCACGTCGTTTCGACACATTCCTATCTTTCCATTGCAGAATATAACGCATATATTTGTGTTGTTTTGATCTAATGCGAATTACTAATAAACTGATACTGGCTAATACTGATAGTTTGCCTAGTTGGTAAATCCAGCGTCATATGGTACATGTGGTCATGCTTCTAAGTGTCAGGTGTTTATCTGGGCTCCTCCATCCTCACGCTGCTGTTCTTACGGTGCCCAGTTAAAGATCGGTGAAGGACAGTTGAAGCATCGGAGGTTTATTTTCTCCTCTTCCCATGTGTCTCTCGTTCGTATGGCGTCAAAAAGTCCGATGAAGGACGTATACAATAAATCGAACGAAAAGGGCAAGGAAGAACAGTATCCCGCCGACTATCCGACAGTCGACGAGCATGTCCACATTCAAGTCGAAATACAAGCAATTACTACTAAATCAATGCTAGTCCATCCTCAAGATTACCGGACCACGACTGACCTATCGGTCTCGCCTTCCATGACATGCCATCCCATTTTTGTCGCTTGCTTTTTTCTAAACTATCTTCTTTACTTTTCATTCAGTGTGCGTGCAATGTGCATGCCTCCTCTTTACATCGCCTGCTAGGCCAAGGTGGGTGTCTGATTCCATGGACTACCCCAAGTCACTTCGACACCTTCTTATATCTTTTCATTGTAGGCCTATCGTATTTTTGTCGTGTATTGAACTGATGAAATTGCTAATAAACCGATGATGATGATGATGAAGGGCGTCTAAAGAAAACGCAGCCGAAAGGTCAAGGTCGGACACATCGGCGTTAGGCCTTATTTAGTCATTTCAAAATACTCGTACCGATCCATTATTGTCTCTTGTGTATGGCATTGTATTGTAGATGTCTTGAGCGATGCAAATATTAATGCCTATACGATTAATCATCTCGAATTGATATTAAATAATAGCACGCCCAATTTTTATATGTTCTTTGACAATTTTCACTCTTTCATTCTCTTACATTCCTAATTTAGTAGGCCTAAATACGCCACATGAACAGCATATGAAGGTCTATATATTTTCTATGGCAGCTCCGGAGCATCAAGCAGCTCTTCATCGTAGCTTTGAGAAGCAAACTACATGTAGACAGGGCCGTAAGCCCTAACTAACTGCCGCACACCCAAACGCTCCAATTGGGAGGAGGCGAGCTCGAAGAGGCCCCAAAATTATTACGCAAATCAACAAAATTATAGAGTATTTTGTGGCAGATTCCATACATTTCAAAATTTCTTCGCTCTATGCGCGATTTGCAAGCTGTACGCAGGGATGGTCAATGTAGTCATGAAAGCTACTCAAGTAGAAGTAGAAGTAGTGTCGAAAAAATCTACTCAAGTACGAGTATAAGTACTTCTTACACGAGCCCCCTAAAACTACTTTAAGTAGAAGTAGATTTGACTGACTTTTAAATCTACTCAACTATAAGTAAGTAGTTTGAAAACGGTCTTAATTCGTTCGCATGGACTGTCAAAAGCTGCAAATTGGGCTATGCAGAAGGTGCAGAGAGCTTTGATTCGTATTGACTCATCCCAAGAGGTATCAATTTTCGACAGAATATGCATTCTTTCGCATCATGTGATGCAAATTATAGTATTGATATGAAAATGCGATTTCTCTACTAGAGACCCCGTTTTAGAGAACATCATGGCATGACGCCCTACCCCATATTATAAGACCCCAAGTTTAGGCGAATAATAATAGGGAGAAGTTATATCGGATACGGTTCCAACACTTTGCGCGATTATTATACGGTAATAAGAAATATTGTGGATCGTAAAATTTATATTTAGCGTAGCTTTATTTTCGGAAAATAGAGGCATTACTACACTTGCTTTATACGATTCAACATATGTATGTTCTGCAGACAAACGAACTGAAAGTTATTAGAACTCAAAGTTTGAAACTCGGAATTGAACGTGAAATACAAATACCACTTCTAAAAGCGGAAAATTTATTCATCTCTTTTGTCCATAAAGCTTCAAAGGTGATCTGAGAAAACAGGTGCAACGTTATAAAACCCGGATTTTCCATATTAGCAGGACATGTCATGGGCTGCTAGATTACGATATGATAAGGTAAATGATAGATTGCGAAACGGCAGTTTCAAATGTCATGGTGGGACATATTTACTGTGATGAAATATTTGATATGGGCGACAATGTGGTGTGAGCGGAACCAAGCAATCCGGTACATAAATCAAGGGTTCTCAATCGCCGGTCCGCGGACCGGTGCAGGTCAGCGACGACTTTCCTGCCGGTCCGCCAGGTATATTACAATTTTAAACAGATTCAGAACTTCGTGAGGTTACATATTCGATATGACTTGAAGTTCAAGACGTGTCATTTGGCGACATGCGAGCGACATGTAAAAACTGACCCGCTAAATCACGCAGTTTGGAGCGGGCCGAGCTTGAAGGAGCCAAAAATTACTTTATGAATTATTAGCATAAATTATAGAGTATTTTTTAAACTTCATCCAACTGTTTCAATTTTTTTCGTGCTCTGTGTGATTTAGTGTCACTAAATGTCTAGAATATTTGGTGCCCTTTCCCCAAGAAATACGCATGATATATACAAATAGGCATTTCGGCGTGAGCCATCACCGCGCGTATGACGTACTAACACATAATCAAGTTGAGGCTAACATGGGATTCCGAAAAGTGTGCCAAGCATTCGGCAGCGAGAAAACCTTGGCCGAAAAGGACTGCTCTTTGTTGACCGAAAACTTCGATATATATGTATGTCTAATTGTCCATATAGGCGCCTAAATGGCTGGCGACGAATCCCGCTGTCCTAGCAATCTGTACCCCACAGGACAAATGCCTTACCAGCAGAAAAATTATTTCCCAGTGAAGAAATACCAATTTAGAATCGTAAATTAATAGCAATATATATATCCTAATACACTGGTCAACACATATTTTTAGGCAGAAAAAGTAAGAGTGGTTTTGAGGGTTCTGAAGGGCACTGATTCCGAATATGACCGTAGTTTTTTCAAATTGGCTCTTGTTGTGGAGATAACCCATGGGGCTATTTGGACAAAAATCTCACATTTTCACGGTAGAGAGTAGATATAAAATCGGCTCAGTTGTACTATAAACTTTAGAAATTCAATCTACTTGTTATTTTTACACACCGAAGACTCTTTTCAATCAAAATACAGCAACAACACTATAGTTAGGATTAATAGATCTATCATAGTTACAGACTTTCACGGATATCATGTAGGCCTACATAAATAAACTCCAGTCACGTAGGCCTATATAAGTATTTGCCTAGATCAGTGGTTCCCAACCTTTTTGTCTTCATTCCCCACTTCAGATTTATTCCGAGCCGTCATTCCCCACCAGGACTTTGAGCGAGCGAAGCGCGAAAAATTTATATAATTCATGTTTGAATCGGTCAATATGATCGGGAATTGCATATATTTTGCTATCAATTTTTTATCCCCTCTCTGCTCACGTAATCAGATTTACCGGTAGAGCTGAGTGAGGTGTGTTGGAAAAGGTAGGACCCCTAAATATGAATTTAACATCTTCGGGCAGACCCGTTGGTATATTGACTTCGTTACATCATGCTATTTCGTGACCTCCAATATCTGCTATGTCAAAAGACATGGAAATCGCCAAAGCTAAAAGGCACACACGATTTCAAATTGGTATTGCTTTACTGGCTAATAATTTTTTCCCTGCGGGATGACATTTTTCCTGTGGGGTTCAGATCGCCAGGCCAGGAACATTCGGCGCCAGCCATATAGCCGCCTATGGATAATTAAACAAATCAAAATTTTCGGTCAACACATGGGCATTCCTTCTCGGCCAAGGTCTTCTTGCTGCTGATCGTTCTGGCACACTTCTCGGAGCCCTATGTTACATGGCCTATAACTTCATATATGTCTTGGTGAGTCGTGGCGCAGTATTGGCCGACGCCGAAGTCCATATTTCTGTAAATTCTACATATTTTCGTTGGGGAAGGGTACCCAATAATCAAAATATTATAGGCTTACCATACGTCCTCTTTTAAGATGATTTGTCCTCTTTTTTGACTTTTTTGAAAGTGTCCTCGGAGGACGCCCTTTTGTCCTCTTTTTTGAGATTTTGTCCTCTTTTTTGAAAATTTAGGTCAGATTTAGAGGAAATCGCGAGTGATATGCCCTAAATTACCGCAGAAGTGAAGCTCCGGCAGGTATTTCGGAGGGAAAAGTGGTGATTTAAGCTCTGAGCGAAAAGAAGACCTTTTTTTTTCAGTCATCCACCTGGCAATTGGCAATGTAGAGAGAAAAACGTTATTTTGAGCTCTGAGCGGAAGTGATGACCTTTTTTTTTTAGTCAACCGATCACGAAGTGAGAGAAATTTACCGGTTTTTGAGAATTCTTCTCCAGTTTTGCATGTCTGAAATTTCTGAAAAAGTGTCCTCTTTTTACATTTCCAAAATATGGTAAGCCTAAAATATTAGGCAATATTAAATCTCGCGCCCACCGAAAAAAAAATTGAATAAGTGACTTAAATTCCCAAAAATATATTCTATAATTTATGTTAATTCACGAAATCATTTTGGGCCCCTTCGAGCTCCCCCCCCCCAATTGGGGTTTAGGTCCTGTTCGCCACTACTCAACACTTTTGTCATCACAGAACAGCTAATTGCTGGTTTGACTAAACAAGACACGCAACCACACCAGCACGCAAAACAATCGCTAATAACTGCAACGTAAAACGTTATGTGAACCGATACCAGTAACGCTCAAAATTTCGCGAAAGTATTATTTCACGTCAAACCAGTCGTGCTGGATGCGTTTGTGACGCCATCATTGGCCACCCAGAGTTAAAAATGAGGTTTTGTGAACACCGCGCAATATAATTTTCGATACATACATTCCACAGCAGTTAACTGGTAGCGGTAATTGCGCATATGTCTACGTGAATATGAAGACTGTCCTGTAGACAATTTTGAGCAAACGCGTCTATTCCCCACCGGAAACCATTGAATTCCCCATTAGTGGGGAATTCCCCACCGTTTGGGAACCACTGGTCTAGGGGTCCGGATTCCTGGCTTTCACCCATGCGGCCCGGATTCGATTCCCGGTCTGGGAACTCTTATTCAACTTGAATTCGAAAACGGTAATACCATTCACAGACCCGTGATTCAAGATGTTATTTCGTCCGGTCCGCGGACAGTCTCCCGTTTGTAATGATAATGTAGCCTGCGGCCCCAGTCTACCGAGATTCCCCACTACTTGCCTACTACGTCAAATTCTATTGAATGTATGTTATTATATACGTGTGTGCGCAGCGTGCGAGAGTGAAGCTTACGTGTAAGTTCGTCGAAGCGAGAAGACTTGAATTATCGACATTTAAAATGCAGGCCTACTCAACTCTAATGACTTGATATCTTGGTAAATTTGCAGTTCCGCGGGCTTATCGAACGCATTGAAATCTTAATTAAGGAATGGACCATGTGTTAATTAATCTGAGAGAAGCAAATATGGCGGCGCCTGTATGACAATGCTGTTCTCTAATCCACATTGTCTTCGGCATTATCGGCGAGAAATGTCTTTGAAGTGACATTGCGGTCGTTAAAATACATTCATTAAATACGATTTATTCCTTGTATGTGTGGATAAATGGGCGAATAATGTATCGATTCAGCAATCCGGCCCGCCTAGTTCCTAATTTTCATATATCAGGCCTGCCGATTGGAGAGCGAAGTTGCCCGCTCCTGCTTCAAAATATCAAACCATATTTTGAGATCCTAAAAAGAAGATCTGAAAGCTTCAAAAAAGGGTGATTTTGAAATTTTTTCGATCGAGCGTATTGTGTTGACTAAAATAACGGTCATCACTTTTACTCAACCCCCGATTTTTTACGAAACGAGTCGCAGTTTTCGTGGCATTGAAATCCTTTTCAGCGGAGAAGAGGACAAATCCCTCTAAAAGAGGACATTTGAGCGTCCTCCGAGGACATTTTCAATTTATATATTTTTTTATACATTCCGGCAATCGCGCATGAGCGTCCGTAAATATGTAGACTACCCTGTATGTTAAACAAATACGTCAATTCCCCAGTGGAAACCATTGAATTTCCCACCAGTGGGGAATTCCCCACCGGTTGGGAACCCCAGGTCTAAACTATCTATGCATGCCAAACTCTTTGGATTAAAGTGGAACCACCAGATTGGTTTCGTGAGATGAACAGCTCCGTGTCAAGGTCTCCCAGATGGTCTAGGGGTCCGGATTCCTGGCTCTCACCCAGGCGGATCGGGATCGATTCCCGGTCTAGCAACACTCTTTCTCGAAAACGGCGATACAATTCACAGACTGTATTACCCGTAATTTCAGATGTCTTACATAAATAGACAAACATCGAAAGTCCTTGAAAGGATTGTCAGTCGATTGTAATCTTAGAATTTAGCTACATTAAGTCTGAACTAAACTATCTATGCATGCACATTGCGCACTCTTTGAACTTAAATGGAACCGCCATATTCATTCGATGGGATCAATAGCGCACCTTCGCCGTCTCCCAGATGGTCTAGGGGTCAGGATTCCTGGCTTTCACCCAGGCGGCCGGGGTTCGATTCCCGGTCTGGGAGCGCTTTTTCAACTTGCATTTAAAAACGGCAATACCATTCACAAACTTTATACCATTAATTTCAGACGCTTAACATCAATAGAGAAACTGTATACGACTCGCGCTCCCACAAACGACAAAATACGGTACCTTATCGTGTCGTATTTTCGGTAGTCGATAAAGTTTTGTATGGCAAACAAAATTAATAAGCTACTACAGATACTAAAACATAAGCCAAAGAAAGGGCCAATAAGTCTTCACTGAAGAGGGCAACGTAGTCGCTAAGGCTGATAAAGTACAAATAACGCTGCAAAGTGCCGTTCAGTACAAACAGTTTTATCGCCGTAATGTACAGGCAGGCCCAAATTAAGCTACACGGTCAGTGCACAAGTAAAAGCTGAGTGGCTGAACGTATATAATAAAGTTAATAACTTGAAAATGCGACTTTCAGAGCAATGCGTCCTGGATTTTTTCTGTGACGAATCAGGAAAATGTACTTTGTCTCAAATCCAACTATGAGAATGGCAAGAGTGCCGATGCACGCGCGCACACAAATAAATGGCGTCAAAATATATAGAGGTATATTATTTGGATTTGGTAAGTATCGAGAATAAAAAACTTCAAGTAAATTTCCGCAGATGAATTGAATGGATGTGAACGCTGTCTATTAATTCAAGACGACCGCAAATAGAATAAAAAACCATCCGCTGATTTCAATCGTCTGTAGTATACGAAGAAGGCGTAAAGAATAGCAAATCCTTCCAAGCATGTTCCCATGAGCCCTGTTATGACTCCGTGTTCTTTATATTTCACCACATTAATGATGAAAAGCACGAAGTTGGTCGTCACCATAATAACGTAAATCACTGAAAAGTAAGAAAGGATTCAAATTCAATAGCGTTCTTGTAAGGGATATATTGGCAAACATTTTTGTAGAAAGGAAAGGTATATTTAGGGCAGGGTTTCTCAACCTGTAGGCCATGGTCCGTTGCGGGCCACGAGACCGTCAGAGGAGCACGCAAATATTTTATCATCTCTAAGTCTATAGTCCACGATAACAAACGACATAAATTAAAACTTATCCACTTAAGCTTGACGCTGAGCGTTCAAAGCCATAATTTCTGCCATTGGCGAATATTTGTTGGATGATCCCGCCTGTGCGAAAAATTATCGAGACGACAGACTTTGCGTCATCAAGAGGGGCCGCTCACACTTTCACTTGTGTGCCTTGAAGTCGACCTTTATCAAAATGCACCAGCCCAAGTTTTGTCGACAAAAGGACATCATCATGGACCATCTTAAAATAATACATTCGATGGTATTTGATTCACCATGAGTAGACAACGGGCCATCTACAACATTTGGACTAAACGGGCTACACAGTGGTTCGGAACCTTTTTCGACACATCGCCTCCTTATCAATCTCGAAATTTTCGCCCCCTCCCCCACCCATATTTAAGGATCCGAAAATAGGACATATTACCTAAACGGGCAATCACTGGTAATTTTAGTACTAAAATAGCCAATTTTCCGAGGTAGCAACACCGGTTTCCGTGTCTAATTTTCGTTGATTCGACATTTTTTTCGCGTCATATGCAGAATAAGCCGTTCTAAAATGTTCGTGTCCTAGTATACTTTGGTATTTTCGCCCTCTTGTTTCTCAAAATTGCCCACTGGGCCCGATATCGTCCACGTTGGGAACCACTGGTCTAATCTATCTGTGCATGCCAAACTCTTTGGATTCAAGTGGAACCACCAGATTGGTTTCCTGAGATGAACAGCTCCCCTATCAACGTCTACCAGGTGGTCTAGGGGTCAGGATTCCTGGCTCTCACCCAGGCGGCCCGGGTTTGATTCCCGGTCTGGGAACACTTTTTCAACTTGAATTCGAAAACGGCAATACAATTCAGACTTTATTACCCGTAATTTCAGATGTCTAACATAAATAGATAAACATCGAAAATCCTTGAAAGGATTGTCAGTCGATTGTAATCTTAGAATTTATCTATATTAAGTCTAAACTAAACTATCTATGCATGCACATTGCGCACTCTTTGAACTTAAATGGAACCGCCAAATTGATTCGGTGAGATCAATAGCGATCCTCCGCCGCCTCCCAGATGGTCTAGGGGTCAGGATTCCTGGCTTTCACCCAGGCGGCCCGGGTTCGATTCCCGGTCTGGGAACGCTTTTTCAACTTGTATTTGAAAACGGCGATACCATTCACAAACTTTATACCAGTAATTTCAGACGCCTAACATCGATAGAGAAACTGTATACGACATTTGCCCCCATAAACGACAAAATACGGTACCTTATCGTGTCATATTTTTGGTAGTCGATAAAGTTTTGTATGGCAAACAAAAGTAATAAGCTATTACAGATACTAAAAGAAAAGCCAAAGAAAGGGCCAATAAGTCTTCACTGAAGAGGGCAACGTAGTCGCTAAGGCTGATAAAGTACAAATAACGCTACGAAGTGTCATTCAGTACAGACAGTTTTATCGCCTTAATGTACAGGCAGGCCAAAGCTACACGGTCAGTGCACAAGTAAAAGCTGAGTGGCTGAACGTATATAATAAAGTTAATAACTTGAAAATACGACTTTCAGAACAATGCGTCCTGGATTTTTTCTGTGACGAATCAGGAAAATGACTTCGTCTAAAATCCAACTATGAGAATGGCAAGAGTGCCGATGTACGCGCGCACACGAATAAATGGAATCAAAATATATATAGGTATATTATTCGGATTTGGTAAGTATCGAGAATAAAAAACTTCAAGTCAATTTCCGCAGATGAATTGAATGGATATAAACGCTGCCTATTAATTCAAGACGACCGCAAATAGAATAAAAAACCATCCGCTGATTTCAATCGTCTGTAGTATACGAAGAAGGCGTAAAGCAGTGGTTCCCAACCTTTTTGTCTTCATTCCCCACTTCAGATTTATTCCGAGCCGTCATTCCCCACCAGGAATTTGAGCGCACAAAGCGCGTAAAATTTATATAGGCTAATTCGTGTTTGAATCGGTCAATATGATCGGGAATTGCATATATTTTACTATCAATTTTTTATCCCCTCTCTGCTCACGTAATCAGATTTACCTGTAGAGCTGAGTGAGGTGTGTTGGAAAAGGTAGGACCCCTAAATATGAATTTAACATCTTCGGGCAGACCCGTTGATATATTGACTTCGTTACATCATGCTATTTCGTGACCTCCAATATCTGCTATGTCAAAAGACATGGAAATCGCCAAAGCTAAAAGGCACACACGATTCCCTGCGGGATGACATTATTCCTGTGGGGTTCAGATCGCCAGGCCAGGAACATTCGGCGCCAGCCATATAGCCGCCTACGGATAATTAAACATATCAAAATTTTCGGTCAACACATGGGCATTCCTTCTCGGCCAAGGTCTTCTTGCTCCTGATCGTTCTGGCACACTTCTCGGAGCCCCATGTTTCATGGCCTATAACTTCATATATGTCTTGGTACGTCATGGCGCAGTATTGGCCGACGCCGAAGTCTATATTTCTGTAAATTCTACATATTTTCGTGGGGGAAGGGTACCCAATAATCAAAATATTAGGCAATATTACATCTCGCGCCCACTGAAAAAAAATTTGAATAAGTGACATAAATTCCCAAAAATATATTCTATAATTTATGTTAATTCACGAAATCATTTTGGGCCCCTTCGAGCTCCCCCCCCCAATTGGGGTTAAGGTCCTGTTCGCCACTACCCAAGACTTTTGTCATCACAGAACAGCTATTTGCTGTTTGACTAAACAAGACACGCAACCACACCAGTACGCAAGACAATCGTAAATAACTGCAACGTAAAACGTTTTGTGAACCGATACCAGTAACGCTCAAAATTTCGCGAAAGCATTATTTCACGTCAAACTAGTCGTGCTGGATGCGTTTGTGACGTCATCATTGGCCATCCAGAGTTAAAAATGAGGTTTTGTGAACACCGCGCAATATAATTTTCGATACATACATTCCAGAGCAGTTAACTGGTAGCGGTAATTGCGCATATGTCTACGTGAATATGAAGACTGTCCTGTAGATAATTTTGAGCAAACGCGTCTATTCCCCACCAGAAACCATTGAATTCCCCACTAGTGGGGAATTCCCCACCGTTTGGGAACCACTGGCCTAGATAGTCAAATAACGTGACATTAATTTAATCAATTTTACGTCAGCAACCCATTGTAAATTCGAAATAATCAGTTGGAACATAATATTATGAATTTATTTTAAAGAACAACTTTTTTTGTACGATTTCACCTGTAAGCTATTTAGTGCAGTTTCTCGAAAGGTTCCGGCAATGGTCTGCCATAATATGTTCAATTGTTCATCTCATCGGCCTTAATATCTGTCTTTTGTTGTTATGATGTCTTGATAGAACCTCTCCCCTTGCTAATCAACAAGATGATCAGGAAATATATATATCAAGACGACTGAACAGGAAGTGAACTTTTATGCTCATGTTTGTGCTCAAGTTTTCGATATGCAGATACGAATTTTCGGACGGTTTGTTTGTAGTTGAGTGCTTCGCGATCATCTAAAAAGTTTTATTTACTACATCTCAGGAGAAATTACATACAGTGAACTCATTCCTAATGTGAAATTGGAATCTTTCATTCGGTATACGAATACGCCTATACCAGATACCAGATTTAAGCTTCACGTTTGATAGGGTTACTAGGTATACCCACTTTGTTGACTCAGCGGAAAATTATCCATTTAACAATCAAAAAAATGAGACTCATACGGTAGTTAAGCTCTTCAAGGGCAAATTTTATAGTTTTATACTTCTCTTTAATCTTGGTAGAATTATCAATTGATACAGGATTGATGCGTTTCTGTTGTGCAAAAGTAGGCTACAATTCGTGGGCTTGATAAACTTCTATTTTAACAAACAAATATTTTGCATCATGTCATGTTAATATTGATAGAATAAGTGAGAATAACATGAGGGTTCTTCTTAGTCAATTATGTATTCATGCGCAGTATTAAATTAGCAAAAAACGACGATTTTCTTCATACCAAGTGAAATATTTAAGGGTAGGCCTACATACAGTAATTTTGGGCTTTTTTTAGGGGTATAAATATCTTCTGACAAAGAGCCAATCTGACAAAACTGATGTGATATTCGTAATCAGCAACCTCAAAAACCCCAGAAACGGCTCTCAGATGTTCTGCCTAAATTTTTTTTTTTCATTTTGTTGACCAGTGTTATCAATAATACTGACTGATTCAGCCATGAATTAGAAAGTACTCACACACGATTACGCCACATTTACTCTTTCCCTACAGTACTGGTGAAAACATCCATGCAAACGTGGGGCCAGGAGAGCTTTGGTTTATCACCCTGGGGGGAAGACTATATGGTGTGTTGGGGGTGAGCTGAGGAAGTGCTTAATCGGCCCTGACTATGTTGGTGGCTATAGGTATAGCTGTTGTCAGTTGTTTTCGTGCGGCGCATTGTATTCGTAGTAGCCAGAATAGCTTACGTCTGGTCGTAGTGGGCAATGAGTAAGTTAGCACGATAAGGTGCTTGGTTAAACTCCGAAACGCTTCTTCTTACGATATTGTCGAGTTATCATGGTCGGTTAAATCCGCGGTCTTCGGAGGCGTAAGACTGTGAACGACTCTAGGCGGTAGCACGTTGCTCCGGGCAAGGTGATAGCCTATTACATCGACTAAGCAGATTCGCTACCGTAAAATCACATGGTTGCCAGCTTGAATATAATTAATTACGATCAAAACCCTCAAAATGTCACTTGCTATCACCATATACCTACAAGAAAACGGTGGCATACTTTTAATTTTGGTTTAATTTCAATTTTTGGAAATCCACCGGTCCGCCAAATATTTTTGACATTTTACCGGTCCGCAAGGTGAAAAAGGTTGAGAACCACTCCGATCCATTGGCTGGATTGAACGAATACTTTTCATAAAATAGTAATTTTCGTAAGCGACTTTTCCTTTTCTTGGGGTCGTATTCGTTCGTTTTACGTGGATGCTGGTCAAAGACAGATTATCTAGAAGAGTATTATTGCGCCTATACTTAACCTATTTACTAGGGATGGTGTGAACGTGAAGTTCACGTTCGCATTCGGTGTGTGAACCTCATAAAGCTGGAGGACCGCGTTCACAAACGAACCTTGGTATGTTCTGCACTGTGGACCATTTTCATGTATTACATTTTCACACGCTATCTTTGCGGCTGGAATTATTTCCATTCAAACTTCAAACCTCTGCAATTTTACCCTTTTCAAAAATTTTAATTTCTTTGTTAGAAGTTTGCTCAAAATATTCAGCTTTCGCTTTGTGAATATTTAGTGACTCTCTGCTTTGAGTTACCCGCAATGACACAACATCAAGAACGAAATGCAGCATTGGCGGGTGGCTGCGGGGGAGGCAAATGGGGCAGTGCCTCACCTGGCGTCATGAAGAGTAAAAGAAAATAGGAAAAACCTTCAATTGCTGGTATTTTCCGTCGCGCGGCAACGAAGAACAACTACCATGATCAGGACTGAATACAAGATAAAACGCATTGCTCTATCAAGTATGCCGGACCCCAATTGTGGAACAGCATCTCGCCGGCTATCCGACGGTCGTCGAGCATGTCCCCATTCAAGTCGAAATACAAGCAATTTCTTCTAAATGAATACTAGCCAGTCTTCAGGATTACCGGACCACGACCTAACATCGACCTCGCCCTCCGCCACATGCCACCTCATTTTATCGCTTGCGTCTTATATTCTCTGCATTACTTTTCATTCAGTGTGCCTGTGCA
Source organism: Botryllus schlosseri (assembly GCF_051294905.1). NCBI lineage: Eukaryota > Metazoa > Chordata > Ascidiacea > Stolidobranchia > Styelidae > Botryllus > Botryllus schlosseri. The sequence continues at coordinate 3,673,806 of NC_137244.1, read as the reverse complement.
GTGCGCACGCCTCTTCTTTACTTCGCCTAGGCTAAGGTGAGTGTCTGATAATAACGGCTACTCCAAGTTGTTTCGACACCTTCCTATCTTTTCATTGTGTCGCAGTCTTGTAATGTTTTGAAACGATGAAAATAATAATAAACCTGATTGATTGAGGGGCCTAGATAAACCTCAAACACCTGGTAGGAATTCTGGAGTCGGCCGTGGTTTAGCATTACAGATAACAAAGCAGCATGGCTTGCTAACAAAATCACAGCGGATGGGTTCGCTTCCCGGTAGTGTCATGATTTTCTATTTTTAAAACTACAGTTTTAATTTTTGCTTGCTTGCAAACTTGGTTAGAATATATCGTTTGCGTCAAATCACATCATATCGTTGAGCAGCAACATTCAAACTGCGTTTAGCCAAAATTAGCCAGACAAATAACAATTGCAACAATAGTGTTGACAATCTACATGCTATTGATCATAATAACAATCCTACGGCGCAATTGACTTCTCAAAACATCTAGCCAATTAAATTATAAATGTGAAACGATTTAGCATCATCCGATCGAAAAAGTTTGGAGACGCCGGGGATTGAACCCGGGACCTCACACATGCGAAGCGTGCGCTCTACCACTGAGCTACGTCCCCACGCGACGAGGATGGGATTCGAACCCACGCGTGCAGAGCACAATGGATTAGCAGTCCATCGCCTTAACCACTCGGCCACCTCGTCGTCGAAAGGCTGGCAAGCCAAGTAATGATCAGATTCCGTTTACCTGCGAACGTACATTCGTGCCGTATTTACAGTTTCTACGCTATCCAAATTTGATCGTTAACAGTGATGGTTGGCTTGTTTAGGCGTTCGTATTCACAAACTATCGTCCTTGCGTAGTTCATCATCATTGGTTTATTAGCAATTTTATCAGTTCAATACACCACAAAAAATGCGATACAATGAATAGACAGGAAGCTTGTTCTAATGTTATCCTTTATTACACTTTTATTAAAGCTTAATATCGTGTCGTTAGTCGTATATTTACTGAATGTTGACTCTACGTATATGTGTGTGATTTAATATATATGTTACACGCATCAAACACTCCAAACGGGTGGCGACTGACTCTGAAGGCCTAACGGCCCCTCGTCGTCTCCCAGTCTATACTGCAATATTTGTTTCGTATACTTCTTTATTTATTGATGTGACGAATAAAAGACTATCTATCTATATCTATCTATAAGATGTCGAAGCGACTTGGATTTGTCAATGGAATCGGACACCCACCTTGGCCTAGGCGTAGTAAAGAGGAGGCATGCACACTGAATGAAAGTAAAGAATACAGTATAGAAAAAGAAAGCGACAAGAAATAGGGCGGCATGTCATGGGAAGCGAGATCGATAGGTCAGTCGTGGTCCGGTAATCTTGAGGATGGACTGTATGTTATGACAATTTATTTCATGATATTCAAATGCATGGTGCCTCGCTACAACCGATCACAAGTTTTGTACATTTCCGTCATTTATAAACAAAACCATAATGCAAAACTGCAAAATCATAATCAGAACGAAGTTTATTTGTGGTTTAAAATACGAAATTTTTGTCGAGTAGGCCTACCGTCAACATGTCGTCTCATCGTGGTCTCGTAGTGACTAGCCTAACGAGTGGCGACACCGTTGTAGCATTTTTTGAACAGGTCTAGCTGTATCCTGTATGCGCGCATCCAATCCAACAGTTGTGAGGTACATTCTTATGTATATGGACAATTCAGCTATGTCAAGTATTGGTGACATAAGCATTTTAGCGCTCCGCAATTTCATCTACTTTCTTCCAATAAGATGCCATCAGTTAATTCAATAGGATTTGGAATGAGAATGACACAATGTCGAATTCCACAATACAATCCCGTGACCAGGGCAGTGGAGTCGATCCACTTCATTTACTACGACTCCAAATAGGGTTGCATTTAAAACTAAAATCAATTTCAAACAAACGTGTTTAAAACAATAAGGCCCTAATTTAAAACATGCTATTATTGTTTTTTACGTTTTTTTAAAGCCATGACGTCACAAATATTCGATTCTGACGTCATAGGGGATTGACATTGACAATTGAAAATATAGGGTAAAAATAGCTCCTTTGATGAAATAATATATACTATTGCTGTTGAACAGACTATATCGGGTGGTAATTGTCCATGTCCATAGGCTCATACAATATGTTTTTGTAAAGTATTTACACAATTATGGCATAATTTACAACTTAAAAAAAAAACATTTTTAAAAGGACCTTTTTTAAAACACTGTTTAAATAAAGTACTTTAAAACAACGTTTGTTTTAAATGCAACCCGAACTCCAGACATTTTCGATGTACTAGTAGCTTAGTATGCTGTTCACATTCAGTCTCCCAGTTTCAAAGCGTCATAGTGATACGCAATTCATGACTGCTAGGGAATTCATGAAACAGAGTAAAGCATGATAGAATTACACATCATCTACGCTACGCACGTGAAACCAGCAAGTGTGAGTCTCTTTTACACGCCGCCGAAGATCTACCGGCAAGGATCTAAAATTTTGAAAAATCAACCCTTTCATCCATTCTATTTTTGCCAAGTTAAATAAATTTCTACTATGCTGTTTTGATATACCCATTTATACATACTGTGACTTTGTAATTGGATGGTATATTCACACAGAGGTATGGTTAATGTAGCCATCGTCTCACTCAAGTAGAGTGTAACGCACATAATTTCTACAAATGTAGAACTAGCGATTTACAAGTAGGCCTAATGAAGCATAACTATATCGGGCCCAGTTTTGCCTGAAATGCCGAAAACTGTCAAGTAGAAGTAGTTTAATATCAAAATCACTTGAGAAAGTAATGAAAGTGCGCAAAATATACTTGAAGTAGCCTACTGCGACAAGTAGAAGTACTTCGTTACTGACCCCCCCCCCCCCCCCCCCCCCCGCAGCGGTTTCAGTTATTTTTTACATGGTGAATCCAGTAAAATGTTGATTAGCCTTATGTATAGTTCAGTTTACTCGATTCAGTTTGTTAATAATTTTCATTAATGCAAAACACCACAAGACTGCGATACAATGAAGAAGCTGCTGTCGAAATGAAATTGAGTAGTCATTGAAATCAGACACCCAGCGGGGCCTCTAGACCAGTGGTTCCCAAACGGTGGGGAATTCCCCACTAGTGGGGAATTCAATGGTTTCTGGTGGGGAATAGACGCGTTGCTCAGAATTATCTACAGGACAGTCTTCATATTCATGTAGACATATGCGCAATTACCGCTACCAGTTAACTGCTCTGGAATGTATGTATCGAAAATTATATTGCGCGGTGTTCACAAAACCTCATTTTTTAACTTTGGATGGCCAATGATGACGTCACAAACGCATCCAGCACGACTAGTTTGACGTGAAATAATGCTTTCGCGAAATTTTGAGCGTTACTGGTATCGGTTCACAAAACGTTTTACGTTGCAGTTATATTTACGATTGTCTTGCGTATTGGTGTGATTGCGTGTCTTGTTTAGTCAAACAGCAAATAGCTGTTCTGTGATGACAAAAGTGTTGGGTAGTGGCGAACAGGACCTTAACCCCAATTGGGAGGGGGGGGGGAGCTCGAAGGGGCCCAAAATGATTTCGTGAATTAACATAAATTATAGAATATATTTTTGGGAATTTATGTCACTTATTCAAATTTTTTTTCAGTGGGCGCGAGATTTAATATTGCCTCATATTTTGATTATTGGGTACCCTTCCCCCACGAAAATATGTAGAATTTACAGAAATATAGACTTCGGCGTCGGCCAATACTGCGCCACGACGTACCAAGACATGTATGAAGTTAAAGGCCATGTAACATGGGGCTCCGAGAAGTGTGCCAGAACGATCAGCAGCAAGAAGACCTTGGCCGAGAAGGAATGCCCATGTGTTGACCGAAAATTTTGATATGTTCAATTATCCGTAGGCGGCTATATGGCTGGTGCCGAATGTTCCTGGCCTGGCGATCTGAACCCCACAGGAAAAATGTCATCCCGCAGGGAAAAAATTATTTGCCAGTAAAGCAATACCAATTTGAAATCGTGTGTGCCTTTTAGCTTTGGCGATTTCCATGTCTTTTGACATAGCAGATATTGGAGGTCACGAAATAGCATGATGTAACGAAGTCAATATATCAAGGGGTCTGCCCGAAGATGTTAAATTCATATTTAGGGGTCCTACCTTTTCCAAAACACCTCACGCAGCTCTACAGGTAAATCTGATTACGTGAGCAGAGAGGGGATAAAAAATTGATAGCAAAATATATGCAATTCCCGATCATATTGACCGATTCAAACATGAATTAGCCTATATAAATTTTTCGCGTTTCGTGCGCTCAAAGTCCTGGTGGGGAATGACGGCTCGGAATAAATCTGAAGTGGGGAATGAAGACAATAAAGGTTGGGAACCACTGCTTTACGCCTTCTTCGTATACTACGGACGATTGAAATCAGCGGATGGTTTTCTATTCTATTTGCGGTCGTCTTGAATTAATAGGCAGCGTTTATATCCATTCAATTCATCTGCGGAAAATGACTTCTTGAAAAAGCGTTCCCAGACCGGGATTCGAACCCGGGCTGCCTGGGTGAAAGCCAGGAATCCTGACCCCGAGACCATCTGCGAGACGGCGGAGGATCGCTATTGATCTCACTGAATCAATTTGGCGGTTCCATTTAAGTTCAAAGAGTGCGCAATGTGCATGCATAGATAGTTTAGTTTAGACTTAATATAGCTAAATTCTAAGATTACAATCGACTGACAATCCTTTCAAGGATTTTCGATGTTTATCTATTTATGTTAGACATCTGAAATTACGGGTAATAAAGTCTGAATTGTATTGCCGTTTTCGAATTCAAGTTGAAAAAGTGTTCCCAGACCGGGAATCAAACCGGGGCCGCCTGGGTGAGAGCCAGGAATCCTGACCCCTAGACCATCTGGTAGACGTTGACACGGGAGCTGTTCATCTCAGGAAACCAATCTGGTGGTTCCACTTGAATCCAAAGAGTTTGGCATGCACAGATAGATTAGACCAGTGGTTCCCAACGTGGACGATATCGGGCCCAGTGGGCAATTTTGAGAAACAAGAGGGCGAAAATACCAAATGATACTAGGACACGAACATTTTAGAACTGCTTATTCTGCATATGACGCGAAAAAAATGCCGAATCAACGAAAATTAGACGCGGAAACCGGTGTTCCTACTTCGGAAAATGTCTATTTTAGTAGTAAAATTACCAGTGATTGCCCGTTTAGGTAATATGTCATATTTTCGGATCCTTAAATATGGGTGGGGGGGAGGGGGCGAAAATTTCGAGATTGATAAGGAGGCGATGTGTCGAAAAAGGTTCCGAACCACTGTGTAGCCCGTTTAGTCCAACTGTTGTAGATGGCCCGTTGTCTACTCATGGTGAATCAAAAACCATCGAATGTATTATTTTAAGATGGTCCATGAACTCCTTTTGTCGACAAAACTTGGGCTGGTGCATTTTGATAAAGGTCGACTTCAAGGCACACAAGTGAAAGTGTGAGCGGCCCCTCTTGATGACGCAAAGTCTGTCGTCTCGATAATTTTTCGCACAGGCGGGATCATCCAACAGATATTCGCCAATGGCAGAAATTATGGCTTTGAACGCTCAGCGTCAAGCTTAAGCGGATAAGTTTTAATTTATTTCGTTTGTTATCGTGGACTATAGACTTGTGGATGATAAAATATTTGCGTGCTCCTCTGACGGTCTCGTGGCCCGCAACGGACCATGGCCTACAGGTTGGGAAACCCTGCCCTAAATATACCTTTCCTTTCTACAAAAATGTTTGCCAATATATCCCTTACAAGAACGCTATTGAATGTGAATCCTTTCTTACTTTTCAGTGATTTACGTTATTATGGTGACGACCAACTTCGTGCTTTTCATCATTAATGTGGTGAAATATAAAGAACACGGAGTCATAACAGGGCTCATGGGAACATGCTTGGAAGGATTTGCTATTCTTTACGCCTTCTTCGTATACTACAGACGATTGAAATCAGCGGATGGTTTTTTATTCTATTTGCGGTCGTCTTGAATTAATAGACAGCGTTCATATCCATTCAATTCATCTGCGGAAATTTACTTGAAGTTTTTTATTCTCGATACTTACCAAATCCAAATAATATACCTATATATATTTTGATTCCATTTATTTGTGTGCGCGCGTGCATCGGCACTCTTGCCATTCTCCTAGTTGGATTTGAGACAAAGTCATTTTCCTGATTCGCCACAGAAAAAATCCAGGACGCATTGCTCTGAAAGTCGCATTTTCAAGTTATTAACTTTATTATATACGTTCAGCCGCTCAGCTTTTACTTGTGCACTGACCGTGTAGCTTTGGCCTGCCTGTACACCAAAGGGGATCACAGCCTCGGAAATCCAGCCTCGGAAAATGACGGGGGATCCGAGCCTCGAATCGGTGAATGCACGCGTACACACTCACGCGCAGGCTAGATGCCAGTTCACCGCGACATTATTAGATACTCGATTTTGATAACGAATTACTACTCCGCTAATTGAGACCCAATCACGAAACTCATAACAGTGTTAGCCAACATCATTAAGGTGTAGCATACCAAATTTCGTCAACCATTTTAGGATGAAACGCCTTCAAAACCAACGCCGTCCAACATCGACTTTTCCGTTACATCTGTTTGCGGTAGCGTAGCTCGCACCTATACATAATCAACTTTAATATCGAAATTTGCCATTTCCCCAACTCGAAATTTGGTACGCAGTTGTGGGACATTATGACAATGCAACATACCAAATTTCGTAACATATTTTATGATGGAACACCTTTAAAACTAACGCAGTTCTATACCGACTTTTGCGTTAATCTATTTTACGGGAGCGTAGCACGCACGTCGCACATATACACAGTCAACTTTAATATCGTTACGGGACTGTAGCACGCACCTATACATAGTCAACTTTAATATCGAAATTTGCCATTCCCCCAACTCGAAATTTGGTACGAAGTTGTAGGACATTATGACAATGCAACATACCAAATTTCGTAACATATTTTATGATGGAACACCTTTAAAACTAACGCAGTTCTATACCGACTTTTGCGTTGCGTTAATCTATTTTACGGTAGCATAGCACGCACATATACACAGTCAACTTCAATATCGTTACGGGACTGTAGCACGCACCTATACAAAGTCAACTTTAATATCGAAATTTGCCATTCCCCCAACTCGAAATTTGGTACGAAGTTGTAGGACATTATGACAATGCAACATACCAATTTTCGTAACATATTTTATGTTATTATTATTATTATTGATGAAAAGATGAGTGACGCTTTTCGCCTGTAAGGCCAGGTGCATCACGGACTAGAATGAGCGATTTACCAAAATATGGTCAATAACCGATTTACAAGTAAGTACCACAAGATATAACAAATTCTGCAACATGGGATAACATTTCGGGGATGATCAGTAGATTTTCGAGTGTTGCAGTGATTTTGAGCTCGCGCGCCCTGTCGATTAAAAAGTTCCGATGAAAATCATATCGATTGCAGTGCAGCAAAAAATGCTCGACTGTATCAGGTACTGTACAATGGTCGCATAGGTCGGTGTCGCTACATCCAATTTTATATAAATGCGCTTTCAGGCGGCAATGGCCTGAACGAAGCCGAAATATTATTCGTTCGTAAAGCCTATGTCGATGCATCGATGGAAAGTGGCCATCAGTCAATGATCTATGGAAATTTCGATAGTGTCCTCCACGCTCATTTCGTTGATATTCGGCGTTCCAGGTCGCTCTACAGTATTGACGTACTTCGGCTTTCGCCTCAGCGTGGCTAATTTTTTCTGGAAGCGTCTGAGAAGGGGTATTTTCGATATTGGTCCTGGCAGCTTGCCAAGCCAATTTATCAGCTAATTCATTACCACCGATATCAGCATGCCCCGGTACCCAGACCAGGACAACAATGGCGCCTTTCTGAACCACTTGATTCAGCAAGCGACCACATTCAAATATAACATTCTGCGTTTGCGGTGCCTGCAGGTTGGTCATAGCGGATAGCACGCTCAGACTGTCCGATAGAATCAGATATGTTTGTTGGTATGAGCCATTCTGGCAGATCCATTTTAGAGCGTGGAGAATGGCTTGTGCTTCTATGGAGAAGATTGACTTAAGAGTGGAACACGACTGGGAAAAGTTTATCATCAGCGACGGGAAAGTCAACATTAATATCGAAATTTGCCATTCCCCCAACTCGAAATTTGGTACGAAGTTGTCAGACATTGTGACAATGCAACATATACCAAATTTCGTAACAGATTTTATGATGGAACACCTTTAAAAAATATCACAATTGGATTAGAATTAGAATTAGAGCATAACAACATTTAAAAAATTAGATTGGAATCAGATTACTTGGCATTTTGCTCGATTTTAGCGAAATTAGACAACTATAATTATCTAGTTGTCCAAATGTGATGCATACTCAGCTTTCTTAAGGGGCCACTTAACATAATTAGCGGTAAACAAAACAATGGCGTAACCGAATGAAGACGTCTCGTAATTATACGGGTGCCATTATATGAACGAAGAGATGTAGCAAAATATCTCAGTGATTTAAAAGAAACATCGACATTGCGTGAAATCAGTTTTGCGGAAGCTTTGCGCGATTCCTCGAATGGCGTCATATTCCGTCAAAACAACGGACACCCCGCTGGCATGTGCACTCGTGCCTGTATATAATGGGCCCCTATTCCATTCCGACTCACGTGCTCTTCAATTTTGTAATATGTACATTTGAAGGAGGCAGTTAACGTCGTATGTCCGTCGTATCAGTCAGGTCAAGTTGTCTGATGGAAAAATGTTGTCTGGAGGCAGATTTGGCAGTGTCGTGACGATTGATCGGAATAAATTTGAACAAGCTGCTGAAGAATTTTTCAAATTAAATGAACTCAACTTCTCACGAGATCCCCCGACGGAAATATGGTTATTTCTTGTCAGTAAACTTTTTCCGTCGGTTCTTTCCAAATCGAAAGAGAATATACGAAATGCCAAGAGAAAATGTAGAGACATGTGGAAAAGTACATACGATGGCATGGATTCCAATATAGCAACGACAAAATCTACAACGCACGAGAATGTTAATACTCCAGACGCTGAACAGGAATTTGCGGGTCTTGCGACGCCTCCCGACATCGATTCCAATATCCGAATGAAAAACTTTGATGGAATGCATGTAGATGCTTGTAAATCAAGCCTGGGACAGACTATGCACGAGATTGATACTGCCCCAGACGCTGGACAGGAATTTGAGTGTCTTGCGACGCCTCCCGACATCGATTCCAATATCCGAATGGAAAGCTCTGATGGACTACATGTAGATGCTTGGAAATCAAGCCTGGAACAAACAATACACGAGAATGATACTACTCCAAACGCTGGACAGGTATTTGAGTTTCTTACGACTGTTCACACCTGGCGGCCCCCTACTCCTCTACCCGAAAGCTCTTCGTTTCATATGGATTTTGGTACATGGGAGAGATTCAAAAGAAGCGCTCGAGGCAATACCATCACATATTCAGGATGGACTGATGTCATTGCAAAGTACCTCAGTGCAAGTAATCCATGGTGTTCCTTTGCCTTTAAGCGTCATCGCTTCAACACTGTATCTAAAAAAATAAGGTTCTGCTGCTACGGATACTGCACGATAAATGCTTGTGATAACACAGTCAGGGTTACAACAATGGACGGTATACTTTACAACAGGGGTGTCAATTTCAATTCGGGTCGCGGGCCGGATTCAGACCTCCAAACGTCTCGCGGGCCGGATCAGTTGAATGTGTTTTAACTCACATAAAATGAAGTTACTGGTTTATTGCATACACACACATACAGTTTACTGAGTAAACATGCTCTTGCTCATGTTACGGGGATAAACTACCCCTCGAACGGCAAGACTTTCAAAAATTATTTGTTTTTGATATTTGTTCTGTTTGATGTCATATTCCCTGCACCTAAACCTTTTGATGATCGGATAAGTGTGTTCTGGCGACGGACAGACAAACCGACGGACCTGCGGGGATCATGCACTTTCGGACCATAGTCACTACAGCTATACGGAGAAAATAACATTAAAAACCGAAAGTACGCGAGCCCCGTCCTAGTCGGGCTCGTCAAATCAAATTTTACCATGATGCGCTTTGGATGTGCGATTATCGCCCAAGCCGATCTATTCGATACGCATTGGGTATCGCAGTATAAATGAAAGTGGTTGAAAAACGGTCACCTACGTTATGGTATTTACCATGCCACTTGGCTCCAAATTGCAGGAATATGTCTTAATCAATTTTAAAGTTATGGTTATATGACTGGTTTTTCACGTCGAATGGTAGATTAGCCCAGTGGTTGCCAACGTGAGCGATTTGGCGGTCTAGGGGGCGAAAATGACGAAGGGGAACAACAGGCGAGCAAAATAATATGGTAAACACACTGGTAGCAAGCAAACGTATACACAAAATTGGGAAATGCACATATGGCAAGCAGCGAAGCAGATGGCTCAGCTCTGTATGGGGAATCCTAGCACTGCTATATGTTGCAATTACGTCTACTTGTAGTGGTGACGTCATAATCATGACGTAGAATAGAAATAGAAGTCAAACTGGTCAACAAGGCATGTCGAAACACGTGCGTTGTGCTGGCGAACTAAATCGAGTGTCGGTATGAAATCGCCATGTCGACGCGGGCTAATCAATAACTCGGTCAGTTAACGAATCGAAAGATTAGGAATAACAAATAAGTAATAATCACAGCACGCACACCTAACATATCGCAAATGTAAACGTGCGCCCAGCTACTTTCGTGTGCTTCGAAGGCTGATTAATAATAATAATGGCGTATCGACCGGTGGAATACGCCTTAATAACGGTGTGATAGGTATAATTCGCCTAAACGTTGGATAATTATTTCATCCAAAAACCGTATGATAATGTCCGGTCAGTGGATCATTTCGAGAAAATGGCGCACGGGCGAGACGCGAGTCGGCGGAACCCTACTTCTGCTTCGTTATGCAATCGTGAAAGTAAATAGTATGAGTTTAAACTGGGGGGTTGCAAATCATAAATTCCATGCGCATTAGAATTGCTGAATCGCGCACCAGCAGTCCCCATATCTAAAAACAGTTTGGCGAGATATCACAGCCAGTACAAGGAAAATTACTTGGAAGCATAAGTTCCCCGTGCTCACGGCATTACATATACGACCCGGGAGCGAAAGCGAAGACCTACAGACCCCGTACTTCAACCGTACCCCAAATTCGCAAGTTTTCCAAGTAGCTGTAATGGGCATAGGTGATGTTAAGAGAATCGTGAGTATACAAAAATGTTTCACGGATATCTGTGACCAGAAATCAGTAGCCATGCACTAAAATCGCATGGCGACCATATCTGCACAATGAAAAATCAAGCAAGGTAGTCTAATAATGAATATAGACTTAGAACAAAAGATGAAAGAAAACCGAGACCACGCTATTGTCATCAAGACAATGGCGAAGTCATTGAGGCAAAATTGATATAAAATGTGCAGCTAGTTTTCTGCGAAAATGAATGACAGATCATATTCTTGCAAATTCCGAGGCGCCGTCAAGCGTCGTCCGGAAGTCGAAATTTTGTGTACAACAGTCATCCTTAGTTTTATTCAGGTAACACGTTTAGTACAATAGCGTAAAGCGAATCGACAGATTAAACGATCCAACAAATGACGCGTAATGTGTTAACTGTATATCAAATTCAAATTCATGTAGAGGCGGTCTGTCGAGTTCAGAATCAAAAAGTGATTGGCAGCGTGACAGCAGTGCTGCGATGTGGTCATTTGTACAACATGATGTCACGTTAGATACCAAACCTGCCTTCTGAACGTCCGAAACGGCTGAGATCGTTATATGATTGTGCTCATCCCTAATCGTGCGCTCGCGCATGTTTACAGTCCAACCAAAATGGCGAAGGAAGTCCGAGCCAATTATGCAATAGGGCAGCGATGCGATCTCAAAACTGAACGTATATTCGACCGAAGAACCGATTGAAAGCGTCAATTGCGATTGACCATAGCCGAGAAGTATCGTGTCATTGGGACAACGGAACGCGACGGAAGGACTACCCGATGAATCAGTCAGGGCTTTTATGAAGCTCTTTTCACTTCCCGAGTAATTTAAAAATACATGTTTAGTTCCGTAGTCAAAAACAAACAGCAAATAGGAGGCATTAGGTTAGGCTAGGCATTAGTGTTGTAAAGAATTATCGGTGGCTTTAGCGTCTGAAATCATTGTGGCCATGCGTACTAGTTAATGAAGTATAAAGCGGGCGCGTTTCGATCAAAAGATGCACCTTTAAACGAAATAATAGCGCGTCCAGCTTCCTCAATACACATGTCACGATATTCCTTTGTCAAGCCGAATGAGCGAATTTGCCGGTTCTCGCGTGGGCGAGAAGCGTATTGATGGTGTGGTTCAACAACTAAGTTCATGCGAACCGGATCACGGGTAGGCGGTGCATTCCGGGGAATCTCACTACTCGCGCCCCGGGATACCTCATCATTATCCTCGGCGTCCGTCTGAGTGACAGGCCCGTTAATTTCGGCAGTTATGACATCGACATTTTGATTTTCACGAAGTAGGCCTATGTTGACTTGAACATTATCATCGGATAGGCCGGATCCCGTAGCAGGTTCATCCCTGCGGTTTCTAAGATCGTAATTATGCAATTTATTTTGAGCTTCACTTGCGTCTGTTTCGCTGCTGGTTGCCATATTAATATATATCGTAATAAATGTACGAAAATGGTAATAGGCAAAGCGCGGAATAAATAACACGGAAAATTAAACTGAAAGGTATGTGCGAACTGCTGACCGACAAACAATTCCAGAAATGGTATAGAAGGGTAAATACCGGATGTGTCTTGCAGCCCTGGTGTTCTCAGTGAGTTTCCGTATCGTCGCAGGTGAGTATCAATGGTCCGTTGATGGAGTAGCGAAGAGTCTTTTCGTTTGAACTAAGTCATTCACTCGTGGGCATCATGCGGTGAAAGGAGCTGTCTGTCCGATATTCTGCGATGGCATATGCCGCAAGTCCGTATGTTGCGGATAGCGGCTTACAATACCCTTAGCTGGCAGTAGCGGATACGAGCGTCCTGCGTGTAGCTCTTGACTGGTAGTTCAATAGACGACAATTGCCTTTTCCATATGTATTGGACGGATGGTCACTTCAAGCAGTAGGTTATACGGCGTACGTGAGTCTCATATCAAAAGGGACTAATATGCGATATGCGCTCGGTTATAACTATGCGATAAGTCACGTGATGTAGTATTTCTTCCTACAGATAGGAGAGAGGGGGCTAGAGCTCCCACACCATACAAAACTTTATCGACTACCGAAAATATGACACGATAAGGTACCATATTTTGTCGTTTATGGGAGCGCGAGTCGTATACAGTTTCTCTATTGATGTTATGCGTATGAAATTAATGGTATAAAGTTTGTGAATGGTATTGCCGTTTTTAAATGCAAGTTGAAAAAGCGTTCCCAGACCGGGATTCGAACCCGGGCCGCCTGGGTGAAAGCCAGGAATCCTGACCCCTAGACCATCTGGGAGACGGCAAAGCAGCGCTATTGATCCCATCGAATGAATATGGCGGTTCCATTTAAGTTCAAAGAGTGCGCAATGTGCATGCATAGATAGTGTAGTTTAGACTTAATATAGCTAAATTCTAAGATTACAATCGCCTGACAATCCTTTCAAGGACTTTCGATGTTTGTCTATTTATGTAAGACATCTGAAATTACGGGTAATAAAGTCTGTGAATTGTATTGCCGTTTTCGAGAAAGAGTGTTGCCAGACCGGAAATCGATCCCGGGCCGCCTGGGTGAGAGCCAGGAATCCGGACCCCTAGACCATCTGGGAGACCTTGACACGGAGCTGTTCATCTCACGAAACCAATCTGGTGGTTCCACTTTAATCCAAAGAGTTTGGCATGCATAGATAGTTTAGACCTGGGGTTCCCAACCGGTGGGGAATTCCCCACTGGTGGGAAATTCAATGGTTTCCACTGGGGAATAGGCGTATTTGTTTAACATACAGGGTAGTCTACATATTTACGGACACTCAAGCGCGATTGCCGGAATGTATAAAAAAAAAAAAATTGAAAGTGTCCTCGGAGGACGCTCAAATGTCCTCTTTTAGAGGGATTTGTCCTCTTCTCCGCTGAAAAGGATTTCAATGCCACGAAAACTGCGACTCCGACGCAACGAACGTCAGAGTTTCGTAAAAAATCGGGGGGTGAGTCAAAGTGATGACCGTTATTTTAGTCAACACAATACGCTCGATCGAAAAATTTTCAAAATCACCCTTTTTTGAAGCTTTCAGATCTTCTTTTTAGGATCTCAAAATATGGTTTGATATTTTGAAGCAGGAGCGGGCAACTTCTCCATTCGGCGGGCCTGATATATGAAAATTAGGAACTAGGCGGGCCGGATTGCTGAATCGATACATTATTCGCCCATTTATCCACACATACAAGGAATAAATCGTATTAATGAATGTATTTTAACGACCGCAATGTCACTTCAAAGACATTTCTCGCCGATAATGCCGAAGACAATGTGGATTAGAGAACAGCATTGTCATACAGGCGCCGCCATATTTGCTTCTCTCAGATTAATTAACACATGGTCCATTCCTTAATTAAGATTTCAATGCTATCGATAAGCCCGCGGAACCCCAAATTTACCAAGATATCAAGTCATTAGAGTTGAGTAGGCCTGCATTTTAAATGCCGATAATTCAAGTCTTCTCGCTTCGACGAACTTACACGTAAGCTTCACTCTCGCACGCTGCGCACACACGTATATGATAACATACATTCACTAGAATTTGACGTAGTAGGCAAGTAGTGGGGAATCTCGGTAGACTGGGGCCGCAGGCTACATTATCATTACAAACGGGAAACTGTCCGCGGACCGGACGAAATAATATCTTGAATCACGGGTCTGTGAATGGTATTACCGTTTTCGAATTCAAGTTGAATAAGAGTTCCCAGACCGGGAATCGAACCCGGGCCGCCTGGGTGAAAGCCAGGAATCCTGACCCCTAGACCATCTGGGATACGCCGGCGGATTGTTATTGATCTCAGCAGAGCAGTCTGTCGATTCCACTGGAATTCAAAGAGTTTGGTATGCATAGATAGTTTAGACCAGTGGTTCCCAACGTGGACGATATCGGGCCCAGTGGGCAATTTTGAGGAACAAGAGGACGAAAATACCAAAGGATACTAGGACACGAACATTTTAGAACGGCTTATTCTGCATATGACGCGAAAAAAATGTGAAATCAACGAAAATTAGACGCGGAAACCGGTGTTCCTACTTCGGAAAAATGGCTATTTTAGTAGTAAAATTACCAGTGATTGCCCGTTTAGGCAATATATCCAATTTTTGGATCCTTAAATGTGGGAGGGGGGGGGGCGAAAATTTCGAGATTGATAAGGAGACGATGTGTCGAAAAAGGTTCCGAACCACTGTGTAGCGTTTTTAGTCCAACTGTTGTAGATGGCCCGTTGTGTACTCGTGGTGAATAAAAAACCATCGAATGTACTATTTTAAGATGATCCATGAACTCCTTTTGTCGACAAAGCCTGGGCTTGTTCATTTTCATAAAGGTCGACTCCAAGGCACACAAGTGAAAGTGTGAGCGGCCCCTCCCGATGACGCGAAATCTGTCGTCTCGATAATTTTTCGCACAGGCGGGATTATCCAACAGATATTCGCCAATGGCAGAAATTATGGCTTTGAACACTCAGCGTCAAGCTTAAGCGGATGAGTTTTAATTTATTTCGTTTGTTATCGTGGACTAGACTTGAAGATGATAAAATATTTGCGTGCTCCTCTGACGGTCTCGTGGCCCGCAACGGACCATGGCCTACAGGTTGGGAAACCCTGCCCTAAATATACCTTTCCTTTCTACAACAATGTTTGCCAATATTTCCCTTACAAGAACGCTATTGAATGTGAATCCTTTCTTACTTTTCAGTGATTTCCGTTACAATGGTGACGACCAACTTCGTGCTTTTCATCATTAATGTGGTGAAATATAAAGAACACGGAGTCATAACAGGGCTCATGTGAACATGCTTGGGAGGATTTGCTATTCTTTACTCCAGTGGTTCCCAAACGGTGGGGAATTCCCACTAGTGGGGAATTCAATGGTTTCTGGTGGGGAATAGACGCGTTTGCTCAAAATTGTCTACAGGACAGTCTTCATATTCACGTAGACATATGCGCAATTACCGCTACCAGTTAACTGCTCTGGAATGTATGTATCGAAAATTATATTGCGCGGTGTTCACAAAACCTCATTTTTAACTCTGGATGGCCAATGATGGCGTCACAAACGCATCCAGCACGACTGGTTTGACGTGAAATAATGCTTTCGCGAAATTTTGAGCGTTACTGGTATCGGTTCACAAAACGTTTTACGTCGTTGCAGTTATTAGCGATTGTCTCGCGTGCTGGTGTGGTTGCGTGTCTTGTTTAGTCAAGCCAGCAAATAGCTGTTCTGTGATGACAAAAGTGTTGAGTAGTGGCGAACAGGACCTTAACCCCAATTGGGGGGGGGGGGGGGATCTCGAAGGGGCCCAAAATGATTTCGTGAATTAACATAAATTATAGAATATATTTTTTCGGAATTTATGTCACTTATTCAAATTTTTTTTCGATGGGCGCGAGATTTAATATTGCCTAATATTTTAGGCTTACCATATTTTGGAAATGTAAAAAGAGGATACTTTTTCAGAAATTGCAGACATGCAAAACTGGAGAAGAATTCTCAAAAACCGGTAAATTTCTCCCACTTCGTGATCGGTTGACTAAAAAAAAAAGGTCATCACTTCCGCTCAGAGCTCAAAATAACGTTTTTCTCTCTATACATTGCCAATTGCCAGGTGGATGACTAAAAAAAAAAAAAAGGTCTTCTTTTCGCTCAGAGCTTAATCCGAAATACCCGCAGGAGCTTCACTTCTGCGCTAATTTACGGCATATCAAGCGCGATTATTACCTCTAAATCTGACCTAAATTTTCAAAAAAGAGGACAAATCCTCTTAAAAGAGGACGTATGGTAAGCCTATAATATTTTGAATATTGGGTACCCTTCCCCAACGAAAATATGTAGAATTTACAGAAATATGGACTTCGGCGTCGGCCAATACTGCGCCACGACGCACCAAGACATATATGAAGTTATAGGCCATGTAACATAGGGCTCCGAGAAGTGTGCCAGAACGATCAGCAGCAAGAAGACCTTGGCCGAGAAGGAATGTCCATGTGTTGACCGAAAATTTTGATTTGTTTAATTATCCATAGGCGGCTATATGGCTGGCGCCGAATGTTCCTGGCCTGGCGATCTGAACCCCACAGGAAAAATGTCATCCCGCAGGGAAAAAATTATTAGCCAGTAAAGCAATACCAATTTGAAATCGTGTGTGCCTTTTACACACTTAGAAATATTCGTAGATTTACCCAAATTATACCGGTAAATTTGTCCCGTCAGTTATATTAACGGTAAATGCCCGTTAAATTAATATACGGGAACGTCAAAATTAAATTTACTTGTTTTTAAAGGGTAAAAAAATTACAGATTAAATTCGTAGAAGCAATTTACGGGATAACCAGTATTTCACATTTACTTTTGGATTTGTAAAAGCAATTTACTGGATAATAAGTATTCCGGATTTACTTTTGCATTCGTAAAAGCGATTTACTGGATAATCATTATTTGCAACATTGCTATTGAACTTACAATTCGATCATTTTACACGCTTACGGTCTTATGTACTTGTACATATATATTTGTGATTTTCGTAATTACATCATGTTTCAATTATCAACCAAATTACGACATCGATGGCCGTGCTGATTGCTAATCGGTGAATGGTATCCGAACATTTGGGCATTGCAGATACCATCGTTTATATCGCTTCATAAATAGTATCCTTTGAGACATCAAGGTCTAGCAATAGTAGCATGGCAAGCGAATTTGGTATGTTATGTAGTGTTACTGCAGGTATGATCTTTTGTGTAATTATCTGTTGGACCAGTTCTGCCACCATTGTAGACTCCTTAACGCATGTATGATGCAAACTATATATCGAAACACCGGAGCTGGTGTTTAGCCACCATGCTCCTTTGCCATTGAGACGAGATTAGTAGACGTCCTTTACCTTTTCCCTGCGAATGGCCTTGTGAATTGTTTGATCATGAATTCGTAGCTGGTCGAGCGAACAGTACATTGTGGCGTCATACATATTCCAGACATAGTGGCGTCAGACGTCAGACATATCTGAGCCTGAGCACGTGCGGCTGAATGTTCCGAGATAGATATTATATCGACGCGATGTTTTCGTATTGGATAATAACAAGATGCGTTGCTGCAAGATATTGAGGGTTTCGAAGCCACAGCTTAACTCTAGCTTTAGAATATTGCAGGTGTTGATAGCAGATATTGTAGGTATAGCAGTATCCGAGCTCAAATCTGGCAAGTTATTCTCAGTCCTGTTTCTGAAGACGTATGTATTTTCGTTACAGTTTAATGGTGAACAGAAGCTATGGCTTATAAGAATGTATTACATTTTCTGACATTGAACTACACGAAAATGGAAGCGTTATGGCATTATGAATCATGACGTCGAATGCTTATGCGATAGAAAGGGATCATTTCGCCTCTCGCTTCTAGCACGATGCCGTGCGAAATACATTGGACGTGCGATGCAAAGGAGTATTGCCAGAAAAGTTTGCAATCACGCTGGAAAAGATGATTCAGGTACGAAGTCCTAGGCCAAGGGTATCCGTATAAAACTCAACTTGCGTCGCTGGCCAGATTCTAACTTTCAAACCGCTCGCGGGCCGGATCAGTCAAATCATTCCAAAATGTTACGGTACATCAAAACGCCCGACCTTACTTTTCGCTTTAATAGTTTATTATCAATCCTGTATACATTTTGGTATATTACATAACATTCACGATCATATCATATGGATATATTCTAGCAGCACCTTTACTCGCAAACAACGGAAGTTTGGCAAAAATTCAAAGATTGATCGTTTGAATTCAACCGCTTAAACACTGACCCTAACCACGGAATAAGCTGACATATTTGTATGCTCCCTTTGTTTTAATCGTAATCTGCCGTTAACTCATCATCGTATGCGCTTTGAGGAACACAAGTGATTTAATTGTAAACGCAGACGTTAGAATTTGGCTCATTATTAATCGTCATTCGGGTTTCTCTGTCTGTCTGGGGCCTAGAGTAGAAGTGATACAGCAGTGCGACCAAATATATTTGAATTGTATTTTTTATAACTATTATATTTTCCATGCGACCTGCATATAACAGTTTTTTTCACTTCACGAATAACTACTTTTTGGCTCATTTCTTCATAAAAATATGAACTCAGTGTGCACTTTTTGGAGTTTTTGGAATTGGATGTCAGTATCACCAACTTGTTCCTGATGATGACTAGAGTAAAACCATAACACCACTGTCGGATAATTATATCACGGTCTATGATCTTGACATTTGTGGCCCTGCGGGAAGCATTATCTTACAATAATATCTCAACATTTGTTATAAAATGTGCTGGGTAATACAGAGGTTTTTCAAACTACTCAGAATTGCTTCGCAGGCTGCATGCGGCCTGCTGGCCTTATGTTCGACATCGCTATCCTAGGCCATCATTATTTGAGAAATTGACAAGAATATGAAAAGTCGCAGTATGTCATACTATAGCGTCTCAAAGTTTCCAAATTGTAACGGTGTTGATGACAGCATAATCTTTGTTCAGATTATAGAAGAACCTTCAAAAGAGCATGGCCCAAAGTACAGTCCTTCAACTGCTGCTGAAGTTTTGATGAAGCCCTCTTCATTCAGGCAGTTGCTGACCGATGATCTCCACAAGAAAGACTGGATTTTCATCATTATCCACACTTACTTTTTTTTTACGTGTTCCCGCACCAAATAAACCTGATTCAAATTTACTGGTCTCAGGAACGTAAAACTGCTGCAAGGGACCAGACGAGTATATTGATATTACAGCAGATTTCTGTTACCTTAGGTTACGGAAATTTTCCGTAAAATTTCCTACGGTCAGCATATGTAAAATCATATTACAGGGAGAGTTATTTCGAATTTACTGGTCTCATCAGCGTAAAACTGCTGCACTGTACTAGACCAGTAACTTGGTATTACAGCCGTTTTCCGTTACATCAGGTAACAGGAATTTTCCGTAAAAAATTTAACAGTCAGTCTTTGTAAAAATAAATTACGGTCAATAATATTTACGGGAAAATATTTTTCAAATTTACTGGTCTCAGAGTCGTAAAACTGCTGCCAGGACCAGACCAGTAATTTGGCATAGAATATTTTTAACAGTGTAGCTTTGGCGATTTTCATGTCTTTTGACATAGCAGATATTGGAGGTCACGAAATAGCATGATGTAACGAAGCCAATATACTAACGGGTCTGCCCGAAGATGTTAAATTCATATTTAGGGGTCCTACCTTTTCCAACACACCTCACTCAGCTCTACCGGTAAATCTGATTACGTGAGGGGATAAAAAATTGATAGTAAAATATATGCAATTCCCGATCATATTGACCGATTCAAACATGAATTATATAAATTTTTCGCGCTTCGCGCGCTCAAAGTCCTGGTGGGGAATGACGGCTCGGAATAAATCTGAAGTGGGGAATGAAGACAAAAAGGTTGGGAACCACTGCTCTAGACGATGTAGAGAGGAGGCATGCCCACTGAATGAAAAGTAAAAGAACAGAATACAAAGGACAAGCGACAAAATGAGGTGGCATGTGACGGAAGACGAGATCGATCGATATGCCAGGTCGTGGTCCGGTAAACTTGAGGGCTGACTGCTATTCATTCAGTAGAAATTGGTTGTATTTCGATTTGAATGCGGACATACTCGATGACTGTCGGATAACCGGCGAGATACTGTTCCACAAATCAGGTCCGGCATAGAGCGACGATCTTTCCTGTCGACCATATGATGATTGGACGACGAGGACGCGGTGATGTTGTTTTGTTTGTTTTGAGGTATTCATGGTGTTTGTCGACTACTATGGTCATTTACACCAGGCCGATATTCTTCTTATTTTCCGTAACTGCCGACTTATAGCACGGCCCACCTCTAGGCTTTTGTAAGACACCGCTGACGCGGATGAGGTGGCGAGGAGGAGCCTAGGTATGTTGTATATATGCGCTTTTGATTCCGAGGTAAAGAAGTCTTTGAAATGTTCGGAGGCAGTGACCGCAATGGAACTGTTACATAAACTTGGCAATATTATGGTTTACGCATATCTTTTATGTTTAGGACAGCGAATCTTTTGAGCAGCGATTTATTGGACGCACAACCTGACCCCCTTGGGGCCCTAGCTATGATACGAAGAACCTGATGATGTAGTTTTTGCAGAGGCTTGAGTGCGCCAACACTGGCAGCCCCCAACAGAGGATGCCATATTGTAAATTCGAATGAAACATGGATTTCAAGAGTATCAGAAGGACCCAGCGCGACATATATAGTCTCTAATGCTGTAGTAGACAACAGTTTCGTGATAGTTTTGTTTTTTGTATGTAACTCTTCCAAGACATTTTTGAGTCCAGTAAAACCCCAAGGTATTCCGCATTTTTCGCGTTGGAAATAGGTTGACCAGCGATGTTAACGGTTTGATTTGTTTTAATTTTTGAGGATTTCTAAACCAGTGTGCAATATGGAAATGATGTTTTTGACTTATAATTCAGTATAGTGAGGTTTGTTTGTTTGTTTTATTGACACACCTGTGGTTCTTTTCGCCTATTAAGGTAATGTGGGCCACGACAGTAACATGTGCCTTTGCTTTTCGTCATCATTCCGGACGACTTTTCACACTTGAACTCTTTCACCACCGGTCCCCTTTCTCTGGGCTCCTCATCGCCGATCTCGCTACTACGGTAGTGCGCATTCAAAAAGCCCAGACTGAAAGTAAGCCGTGCTATAAGTCGGCAGCTGAGAGCAGGGGCGCATGTTAGTGAGAGAAACTGAAGAATGACTGGGAGAAGAGAATGAAAGCCGTCCCCAAGATTACGGAAAAGCAAAGACAAATGAACGTTATCACAATTCGTGTCGTGGCAGCACATATAGCTTGAAAAAAGCAATAAGCTCCATTGTGCTGCACCAATAATAACAATAACCATCGGTCTCCCTTGTTTTCATGCGCCCGTATCTTCGTTTTTACTGGCGATTTTTGGCTCGGCTCACCTTATTCACCCTGGGATTTTCAAACACTGCAATCGCAGTGAGGTTAGAGATGTGAAGCCCAGATAAACCTCCGGGTCTTGGCGATAATTACAATGATGCCATCGTGTAGCCTGTAATCTTCAGCTCGCTGCCATCAAGCCTACGTGGGACCTAGCCCGTTCTCTTGTGATAGAATGGGGCAAAAGAAAGGCGAACTATAATTAGATGCAAGCATGGGCGGGTGGGAGTACTCAGACGGGCGGACACATAGCGGCCACTTATTCGGGTATTGCGTGGCGGCTAATACACTCAACCCTGGCCCCCGAAGGCTCTACGGCATGTACCCTTTAGGGCGAGGTATCATCTCAGCTCTCAACCGGCTCGCTTCCGGCGGGACAGGGACATCGGAATCGGGGGCCCCCCGACCTAAAGACGTTCGGTCAGGGGCCAGACAGGGACATAGCTGGGCACTGGGGGTACCCTCGAGAGAGGTCCCCGCACTAACCCTCGGCCAGCTCTCAGCTCTCCACTGATGGAGTCCTATACGGTCGGAATTATACAACACCGCTCGATAGGATGCAGAATTTGTTGACGAACCCAGAAGTTACATTCGTGCGTCAGTTCTCCTATCGCACAGACGGAGATATTGAACCCGACAAATCAGTGCTTTGTGCGTTGACAGTCTCGCCTGCAGTGGCGGCTCTTTCTATAGGGCAACTGGGGCATTGCCCCACCTAATATTCGGTTCAATAACAATTCTTTACCATTTATAGACGCACACCAATCTATATATACCGAAATCACAGCGGAAATCGTATCCTTCTTGTCATTTCGCTTGTATAAATGCCCATATCTAGCAAAGTCTCCGCGAAAATCGAATTCTCTTCCGTGTTTTCGCTTTGCGAATGCCTAGCCGGGGCATGCCCCGGTAGCGCTCATAACAAGCTTTCACTGTCTATTCTCTCAAAGCCGCGCACAATAAAGAAACGGTGATTTACTCTCTCCTATTCATAAAATTGCCGAGCAACCGGGGCAACATAGGTGTGTTGCCCTTAAGGTGTGATGTAACAATCGTATCTATATCTGAACTCAATTACCGTAACATGCGTTTAGTCGACCTTTGCTGGTATAGGTCGATTTTGATGGTGTTTCACACCATGAAAACTCTTGAAACTTGGTATGTCATGTCGTGATGGTGGTATTTAACACTGCCCCAAGTTTCAGCGTTTCTACTTAAAGTTTAGGGTAGTAATTCCGTTACCGAAGTTAAGTATGTGCTGATCCGTCATGTATCGCAAACAGATTTTACCTAAAAGCCGGTATTGGTATCCATTGATTTTGACGATGTTCAATACGGAGATCGGTTATGAAATTTTGCACGGTAAGTCTTAATGTTAGTATCGAACGCTGTACCAAGTTTTAAGTTTGTCACTGAACTGTGTTAGTGGTAATTTCGTTTCCTAATTCGAGTGAGAGCTGACTCGTCATTTATCGCTAACAGATTATACGCAAAGCCGGTATTGGTATCTATTGATTTTAACGATGTTCCATACCTAGATCCGTCATAAGCTTTTGCACGGTATGTCTTGGTTTTAGTATCGAACGCTGTGCCAAGTCTCAAGGTTTACACTCAGTGATTAGGGCAGTAATTTCGTTATCAAGGTCGAGTATGGTAGAGATGTGCTCCGATCTGACACTTTAGCATACAACGCATTGCGGATTTCACGCAAAAGCCGGTGTATCTGCGGTAACGTTAACTGAGATGATGATATCATTCTCAGTTTGCATTCAAATATTTACTTTGATATTATATTATCCAATGTCAATTTCACCGTGAAATTGTGGCCTTCAAGCCATTTGCTCACAACCCCCTGCTGTCAAGCGCGATAGCTATTTCGTTTTCGATGGCAGCTAACAGCTGATCACTTGATCAGCCTATTCCTCAGTAAATTGTGCGCAAAATTCGGTGTTGGTCTGTTCGCATTAATTTTGACAGTGTACCATACCGAAAAGGGCCATGAGACCACTTCTCGATGATGTCATGTAACAGTGTACTAAGTTTAAAGCTTTCATCCACGTATTTATTCGGTAATATATTTTCCAAAGGCGATTTCGCAGCAGACCTATAGACAGTAATAAAGCCGTATGTGTCGTGTTACAGTCTCCAGTTTCAAGGCCAAAATCTCCTATGCTGCACCGAGACCGAATTTCCGAGGCTGCTATTCGTACTTCTTCAGAATGATGTTTTGGATTCAATATGACAGGCCCAATCTATGAGATAACAATTGCGTATCTGTCCGAACTCGTTGACCTTTCCAGTTAGGCTTACGTTATCTCTCCAGTTATAGTCATTTCGAGGTCTAGTGCGAACATGAACCGTGTTGAATCTTTGTTCCGTACGCCGTTTACGCAGTTACCACACTTCAAGTCACAGCTCACCGGCGGACCTCTCGTGGCACATACGTTAAAATCACTGTTGCCGGCAAATTCATGTTACCGTACCATCATTAAGTTACTTGTTTACGTTGGAAAACGCCATTGTGACGTCATCTTAATAAAAAGTCGCTTGCAGCCCTTGCCCCACCGGTTCCCTACTATTACCGAGAATGCTATTACCGAGATGGACATTACCGAGAATGCTATTACCGAGAATGGACATTACCGAGAACGGACAATACCGAGAATGGACATTACCGAGAATGGACAATACCGAGAATGGACATTACCGAGAATGGACAATACCGAGAATGGACATTACCGAGAATGGACAATACCGAGAATGGACATTACCGAGAATGACATTACCGAGAATGCTATTACCGAGAACGGACATTACCGAGAATGCTATTACCGAGAATGGACATTACCGAGAATGGACAATACCGAGAATGGACAATACCGAGAATGGTCATTACCGAGAATGACATTACCGAGAATGCTATTACCGAGAACGGACATTACCGAGAATGCTATTACCGAGAATGGACATTACCGAGAATGGACAATACCGAGAATGGACATTACCGAGAATGGACAATCCCGACAATGGACATTAGCGAGAATGCTATTACCGAGAATGGAATTACCGAGAATGCTATTACCGAGAACGGACATTACCGAGAATGGACATTACCGAAAATGGACATTACCGAGAACGGACTTTGCCGAGAATGGACATTACCGAGAATGTATATTACCATATCATCGTAACATACTTGATGGAAGTGACAGTGTATGACTATGGTACCGAACAGTCAGTCAGTGAGGTTTATTAATATTTTCATCGTTTCAAAACATCACAAGACTGCGATACGATGAAAAGATAGGAAGGTGTCGAAACAACTTGGAGTAGCCATTAAGATCAGACACCCACCTTAGCCTAGGCGAAGTAAATAAGAGGCATGCACACTGAATGAAAAGTAATGCAGAGAATATAAGACGCAAGCGACAAAATGGGGTGGGATGTGGCGGAGGGCGAGGTCGATGTTAGGTCGTGGTCCGGTAATCCTGAAGATTGGCTAGTATTGATTTAGAAGAAATTGCTTGTATTTAGACTTGAATGCGGACATGCTCGACGACTGTCGGATAGCCGGCGAGATGCTGTTCCACAATTGGGGTCCGGCATACTTGATAGAGCAATGCGTTTTCTTGTATTCAGTCCTGATCATATGGTAATTGTTCTTCGTTGACGCGCGTGTGCTGTAATTGTGCGCTTTTGTCTCCGTGGACTTGGAGACGACCAAAGTAACCATAGACCATTACCACATTACGTACAGATTACGTACCATATTACGTACGTGTAATGCAGTAGCGACCAACTTTTTTTACCCTTCGCTACCATTACTGTAAGAAGCACGGGCGTAACCGTTGCCATTGTCAGCAGCAGATAGGCGGTTGGTGGGATTTCTGGGTTGAAACGATAAATATGACAAAATTAAAAATGTTTGGCGCGCTGCAGCATACGAACAGTTGCCGAGCCCTGAGATAGATTATGAGCTTATATTACACACTCATCACACTGCATGTCCTATCCCCAGCTCTGACTGCTCATATGCAAAGGTGATATAGGATTCGTGCTATATTTTCTCGCCTCTCCTTGCCTACTCGTTACTTCTAGGGCTTGCAGAAATAAGAGACTGAGGAATTCCGGATGTACATTGTACACTATCCCCCAACAAATCTAGTCTACACTTTGGAAAACAATCATTCGTTCAGTAGACCTGAAGTTTATTATTTATATGGCATGACTGACATATAAATACAACGAAACAAACGAAGTGAAAGACACTCTAATTGACTTTACACGAGAGATTCAGATTGTAAATATGTAATAGTAATTGCCATAGATTTAGCATCACTTAGGTCTATTGAAACCTAAAATTCGAAAGCTTGCAGAGCTCTGCTCCGTCGTCAGAAACCTCAGGTACGAGCAGGGCTCCGAAAGCTGGTGATTTCAGTTTCAATAGACACGGCGTTACGCTAAATCTGTCTTGATCGCCATTATATATTTACTCAGTTAAGATTATGTGCCACTCTCTTCAGAAAACTTTCTGGCATGGTGTCATTCCTCCATGTTTCCTCACAGAGTCGCTTCAAATTTTCGCTCAGTGTAACGTATTTCTTCTTTCTTGTAGGCGGTCCATGGCCAGAGAAAGTTTGAATTAAGTCCACCTGCTTTTGTATGACATCCTTCCTTCAAAAATATGCCATGTCTGTAATTAGTATGCCATGTATAATATGCCTGAATCTTAGGGCGGAGGTAATAAAGTTATAGCTGATCCGGGAGAATGCTAATCATGTGATTAAAACTGATTGCTCTTTTTAATATTTTTTTCGGATATGACGATAAGGGGCGCGCGAAAATTTTCACTATCATCAAGGGGGCGTGTCTAAAAAAGTTTGAGGACCGCTGATCTACAGCAGCATGCAATAAAAACTTACTTAATACATTCTAAAAAACTCCAAATGTTCACGTGGCACCCCCCAACCAGTATGCCGAAGCCACGATGCCATCCTTCAACGGAGTTGTTCGTTCGGTGCATCTCATCGATGGTACGTCGCCGCACGTTCCACACGCTGGGTGGGAATAGTGCCCGCCTGACACTGCCTTGTTGATGGTTTGTGCTACCTAACGCAGAAAAGATAATGATTGAAATATGCCTATATCGATAGAATTGTGCTACAGCCTACCTATATATGTATCTCGAAAATAATTAGCCAATTCGTCGGCAATACTTGGCCAGCCATTGCCAGAGGAAGTCAATATACGAAAGCAACGTTCTACGTCTGACTCCGGCACAAAAGCCAGGGCCGTCAAGGACTTTACCTGTAACAAAACCTCAAGTCATTATCACTTAGCGATAACGTCATTGGCTATACAAAGGCTTGCCTGAATGGAGAAGTCGCGATCAGATAGATATTGAGTTTTCAATCCTAACTCCTGCACCTTTCTTTGTACACTTTGGCTGAGATGAAACAGGCACCCCGTAATTTTCACATTCGGAAATTCATCAGAGAATGCCCGAATGGCTGCCAATTCAAAGTCGTGCATAAGGGTTGTGGGCTGCAATGAAGGCCTTTTTTGTTTTAGCACCTGTTATTAAATATATGCATCATTATTTGATATTAGCCTTATATAGTTGATTATGTAGAGATTGTAGAGTAGAGCAAACTTCTAAATGTAGGCCTACCACTATATAAGCTACGGATGGTGTGAACGCGAGGTTCACGTTAGCGTTCTGTATGAATACCAGAAAAAGCAACAATACCACATGTGCAAATGTGATTATTCAACTAATCAATTTTTTAATTCAATGAAATTTAGGTAAAGAATGCATCGATGTGAAATGTAAAATCTAGCAGACGTACGGGAGTTGCCTTGATTTGATATTGTATCATGAAAACCGAATCTGGCCGATTACGGTGTTGGCTACATTAATTTCAGCATTAGAACAAGACTTTACTCGGTTTGATAGCTACACGGCTGTACGCAGTCGAGCGCACCAACATAGGAAAGTTGTTGTGATAAGCATGACTAGCGGCTGGCGTAATTTACGCCATTTCGGCAAAGGCATCGCGTAAGGCAGTGCGCATTGTAATTCGAGCGTAGTTGGTATTTCCTGCAAACGTATATTCTGCCTCATATGAGACCAAACTCCATGTTATTGGTCTTATAGATCCTATTGATCGTACACAACCAACTATATGTGTAATTTTAAGCTGCATAGGGCCATCGCAAGTAAATATATTATGTCTATTTGACACTGCTAGTTCTCTTAAGTAATATAGTATTGCTGCATTTCATATCAATTTGAAACATCTTCCGCGCGACTTATAATCCATATAAGTGATACAGCTATTCATTGAAGTCAACAGTAACTTCGTATCACATCCCAAACTTATGATACAACTGTTTGTTATTACAAGCTGTTATTACAAGGTCGGGCGCAGTTATTACTTCCGTGAGTCACATACCTATTTGTGCAGTGTTAGCACTATAGTCCCTGGTACTTTACGCAAGACCAAACTCCGTAATAATGATCTTTGCTGAAATGCTGGACCTCATCTCACTATGTCTGTAATTTGCAACTGCGTAAAGCAATCGTATGTGAATATTTGGCTTTATTTAACGCTCTTAGTACGCGCGCGAGTTTTGTGGCGTAATAGAATATTGCCCCATTGCACGTCACTTTTAGACATCTTGTACACGACTAGTTTTCAACTAAAAGGTTTCAATAGACTCTTACGATCAACAAGTTTTGCAATTTAGGTCAAATCTATTGCACAAACCATAAAATATGAGGGGATGCTTTTATTATAACACCAATGAATTTATGAGAAGACTTAACAAATGACAAATTCAGCACGTTTTCTGAAATCTTTTTCACTTCAGACAATATTGATAATAATTATTTATTTCCCAATAGCAATTTTTTTCGGCTCTATACTAAAACAGATTCTCGCGAGCATAATATCCATCACATTCGATCCAATCCGAGTGAAGGATATATAAAAAGTGGTGTAGCGTCATACACTCACATAATAAGGACTAATGGGTGGTTTTCTAGCTTTTCCGTCGTCAAAGGATCAAATAAAGCTATACTGGAACATTTCATTAAATTGAAACCATCGAAGCCAAATCACTATGGGCAAGCAAGAATGTCCCATGCAAAATCAGACTTTAGCGTTATGACGTCAGGCCATTTTTCAATTCACTCTGCTACTGATAAAAATGATGGTCAGCAAGGCAATTTAACTATGGGGTTTGTTGTTTTGCTAAATGACAAAGTGTAGACGGATAATAATAATTATTCCTTAAAGTAGATTATGTAAAACACATCAAAATAACATCTTTATTGAAATGTATTTTTTAATGAAAAAACACTAGATTTGCAGAATTTTGATAAAATAAAATACACTAGAACACTAGGTCAAGTCAAATTCCAATAAATGTAGTGTAAAAACACTTGGAGTGGCATCTCTGGTCTAGAGATTTGTATAAACGCATCGAAAAGAAATCTTTGTTAAACCACTACCTGCAGTAAATCTTTGTACATATTGACGTCTTTATGCGTCAAGAGCGCGTAAATCCCAGGAAACGTTTCATGGCCTTTTGTAAAATGAATCGTGTACATCTGGCGGAATAGATTTGGCACTGTTTTAAATGTGCCGTCAGCGTGCCATTCTGTGTATCTGGTGAATAAATGAGTATTCAGCTGAAGAAAAATATCCTCTCACGATATATGTAGCCTATAGTTCCGCTACTTAGATACGTCTGCTACAAAGTTGTTTAATCTCGCCTAAATGAAAAGCTAATTATATCCTTACTTTTCCATGTTGTCCAGTAATTCCTCGTTTGAAAAGATGACATATCTCCTATTAGAGTCTGATCGTCCACTGTCACAGAGCATCAAATTCACCCCTCCATCCGTTATCAAAGGACCAATTTCCAACTCTCGTAGGGACTTCGGTAATGAGGGCTAAAACAAATAAAAGTGTAAAATATTTCATTTTCACGAAGAGCCCAAATTATTTCTATACAGTACCACTTGGTTATTTTTGTTTCGAGTACGATTGATCGTCCGCTTTATTGTCTCTTTCCTCCCCATCGCAATCGCCCCGAAGGGACTTAATTGGGCTGATGCCATAGTGGACGCATATATTTGCGATGGCGGTTCGTTGGTCTGGCTGCTACGCATTTTCATTCTAGAGCAATACGAACTGTTGGTTGATCTCAAAGAAAATGTCATTGCTGGATAGCACTAATTTATAGTTTGATTTAACAACACTTGTAGCATTTACTTACAGATATCGCGAGCTGCCGTTACTCGCAAAAGCATGATGGTATCTGTTAAAGCACAGTAAACACTACAAAACCATAAATAACCATACCTTTGAACCACTTCTTTGGCCTCTACTGTGCCAAAACTAGCACAGTGATTGTGTTCTTGGGATTGCTGTATGATACATGGTGGATCCGACCCATTAATGACTTTCAAGGAACACCGACATCTAGTTTTGTCGTAATGAGTGCAAATCCAGTACGAGATGCCCTTTGACAATTTCGTTGATTTATAGCCAAATTGAGGGCGAAACCGGGCAACCTATATCGCATCTAAATCTGTCTTAGGCAGTGCAGTTCGCCAGCTATCAACAACAGCTACCTAGCGCATAGAGATTTAGGCTACCGTCAAAGCTATAAAGTAATGAATGACTTGCACGTAAGAATTTCTCTAAATCTTCAAAGGATATGAAGAATTTGCTCAAATGAAGTTGAAGTCAGCCTATACTCCGTTGAGCGCGACTGCTGGAGTTTGAGTGTGGCAAGCTTTCTAGAATACGAATTAAGTTTAATCTTCAATAATCGTCTCTTTAGAATGGTTGTGAAACACCTGTTTAGTCACAATATATACAGACATTGAAAAAAATTTCTCGCCCCCCCTGAGAGCCCCCGCGCCCCTCAAGGGGGGTGCGCCCCCCAGGTTGAGAACCCCTGGCCTAGACTAAGATGGGCGTCGGATCTCTAAGACTTCGTCACCTTCTTATCTTTTCATTGTATCGCAGTTTTGTGGTGTTTTGAATTGATGAAAATAATATTAAACCGATACTGATGATATGCATCATCTAGACCGGTGGTTCTCAACCGGGATTCCGCGACGCATTTTCAGGGGGTACGCGAAACCTCTAAATTTGCAAAATGATTTATAACCTAATATCAGGGAAATCGTGAGGCAGTTTCGCTTCATAAGTGCAAAAACTTCAGGACTCACATCAACAGAACGGGGTTTGATATGAAATATACCGTACTGTGCAAACTCTTTTTAATTGCCAATAGCTCACTGATACTAACATTGCTGCTGAGAGATGTTATGTTGGGGTTTGTGCGAAGAAAAGTTAGAGTACTAAAAGATCAGTCAGGGTGACTTTGAAATGTTTGCGCAAAATTGGGATTTGAAGTTCTTTGTACCCGCAAAATTGGAAACAATACTTTGGGATAGAAATTGCAGACTATAAATTCCTAATCCGTCCCTGCAAAGTTATTGAGACCTCGCCACGAAATATATTTTCTTCTGTGATACACAATATACATAACCACTATTCTAGATTTTCGAAAATCACTTTCTCAATATTGGGGCCATATGTTGCGAATATATCCAAAGATATCGTCGGAAGCTTTTACGCGTTAATAGTATATTCGCGACCACCTATCTTTGAGGAAACATATTTTAGGCAGTCGTTCATATCAAATCACAGGCGTGGATTTTCAAGCCACGGCCACGTATTTCAAGAAATGCAGCTACAGAATTCGTTTTGAAATATTAAAAGTCCACCGAATTACGATATATATCATGGTGATATTTCAGGAAAATACAGTTTTTCCGGTTTAGCACTCTACAGTTAATGTGTGCACAAGACTGATGTCGGTTGCATGATAATTGAGTTAAATTTGACTTTACCTTGAGTCCATAAGCGCGAAGTTTCAGCCTATAATGCTAGTGCCCGGCGTTTATCTTGATCTCCCAACGTAACACGTGTAACAAAACAAATCTAGGTCATTGCGACACTGTCTGTCTAGCTACATCACTCATTTTTTTAACATACGTAAAACAATGATGGAAATTTCGAAGGTTTCGTAAAAACGGGTGTAAAAGTCGAAAATTGCGATTTTTCAAACGACTATTCCGAGCCCGATCGGTTCGGTTAGTCTGTACAGCAAATGGGGAGATCGCTTATCGCGTCGACACCCTCGGGTGGTCTCTGGGACATGAGGTCGCCGAGCATTAGTGCGCCAAAGTGTATTGTCGGTAGTGTCCATTCTCGGTAATGGTCCTTCTCGGTAATAGCATTCTCGGTAATGTCCATTCTCGGTAATGGTCATTCTCGGTAATAGCATTCTCGGTAATGTCCATTCTCGGTAATGGTCATTCCCGGTAATGGTATTCTCGGTAATAGACATTCTCGGTAATAGCTTTCTCGGTAATAGCCATTCTCGGTAATAGCCATTCTCGGTAATAGCATTCTCGGTAATAGACATTCTCGGTAACAGCTTTCTCGGTGATAGTATTCTCGGTAATAGACATTCTCGGTAATAGTAATCTCGGTAATAGCCATTCTCGGTAATAGTCATTCTCGGTAATAGTATTCTCGGAATTGTCCATTCTCGGTGATGTCCATTCTCGGTATTGTCCATTCTCGGTAATGTCCATTCTCGGTATTGTCCATTCTCGGTATTGTCCATTCTCGGTATTGTCAATTCTCGGTAATGTCCATTCTCGGTATTGTCGTTCTCGGTAATAGCATTCTCGGTAATAGCATTCTCGGTATTGTCCGGATACGGATTACCAGCTAAGAGCATCGTTTACGAGCCAATCGGGAAACCTGATTGACTCGACGCGCTGACGTTTTAATTTCACAGCACATATAAACTGTGTACACGATACCGTCATTACGGTTTATCTTTGCCAATCGATAAGTGTACGGCGGTGACATGCTACGCAAATGTTTGCCGGACAGACTGATGAGACGAGGCTTTTGTCGGATGCGATATCGCGGACAAACAGAGCGCGATTTCCTTGCGCAATTTAGATTAAGTAACGAGCAAACATAAGCATACTCGTTTTGAAGGACACCGGCACCCGTTCTGCACCACGCCGTATCTGCACTGTAGACTGCGAAAAGGCCGGCAACATTAAAAAGAGGTGGCTCACAGGATCGAACCATACCCGTTGCGTTTTGAAGTCTTTTCCCGTAATTCTTCAACTCAACCTGGAGGGACTTTACACTACATTTTGTGCATGTCTTTATTCCCGTCTTGTTCAGTCCACAAATAAGCACCCGAACAGAAAACTCCGAGCACTTACAGGCAACGCAAAAGGGATCAATCAGCAGACACAAGAAATGAATGATGGTTGATTACTGACGTAATGTACTACGCATTTCATCGTGGAAATCACTCTATATTGACTTTCTCGCGCCAACTTTCAACGTCCAATTTCAAACGAAATCTTTTGTCTGATTGAATAACGCTCAGCAGAGTCCTATATTATTATCCATCTTCCGCTGTCGGTCTCGTAATACAATGATCATGTTAAGAAACATACTTAGCGTTTATACAGTTATGAAGTAATTTAGCATCTCTGCTGTCCTGATTATGCGATGTATCACACCGTTTCATGAAGTGATTCGAGGTATAGGACTTGAGAATTACAAGAAAACATTGACTTCAAATTGTTAATCCATTCACTAAAAGCTATTTGACCGACTCTCATTAGTTACTAGTGAACGGCAGTAATACTGGGAATCGATTTCGAATTACCGTTATTACTGACCTTCGCTATACCCATGAGAGTCAGTCGCGAAGCTTATAGCGAATAAATGAACACAGCATGAAGTTATTCTTTCGTGCAGCATTTTTTCAGCGTTTCAATCAAACTAATTCGAAGGCGATCGAGCAAAATCGCATGGTATGAATGAAATACCATTTATCCACAGATCTGGACAATGGCACGACCCCGTTGACCATGTCAGTTTGAGAGCTCCTCGCCAAAAGAGATGTCATTCCAAGGATACCGTACACACTCTGATGAGTACCATCAATGTTACTTTGGTCGCAGTATTAGAGCCAATGCGAAGGCTCGTGAGGAATAACTGCAAAGTGCACATAATATCGAAGCAATACGTAGTCAGACATGGACGGAAATGGTCATCCTGAAGAGGGTATCGTACCGAGTATGGCGAGAAGTACAGCGAAAGTCCGGGTCCAAAGGACGGAGGTCAGAGATGGTGGAATACATGGCTGACATACAGAAGCCACTTACTCTCCATTTATATCGAAAACAATTCGACAGGCAGACAGAGTACAAAACTTTATGACGGCAACATATGCACTTGTCGCTTGGTAATGAAGATTTACGATTCGATGTCATTCGGTCGGGACAATAGCTTGGTAGCAAACATTGCCTTCACTACCGCCTTCGTTACATACGCGCCAAACTTACGCCCACGTGATACCCACGTGAGTGCCTGTCATAGGTATTGGGCAGAGTGGGCACGCTGAGCAAATTCGCTGAGGAATATGCTACCGTTTCAAGGACAATTCATATGTACATAGAATTGGAGTGATACCCAAACAGTTGTTTTGAATTTAGTCTTTTAGTAAATTTGATTAGAATTAGAATCAAAGCTACGTTTTTTTCGAATTAGATTAAAATTAGAATCACTTAATTCGCGAAAACTTGGAAATTGAACCAAGTTCAGTTCGTATCAAATTTTCATTAAGCATGAGAATGGCAGATGTCTGTACGGGGAGCTTGCCTGGTTCCCCACTATACAGTTCTCTCGTAGCATTTTCAGCAGAACCAGAAATTAGATTAGAATGAAAATGAGCGCATAGAAACATTTCACAAAATATATTACAATTAGAATTTGAGCCAAGAAGCATTTCAGAAATTCAATGAGAATTAGATTACCGGCATTTCCCTTTAATTAGTTTGATTAGACACAAGAATTAATATCTGGAGGACAAAACGCCTAAGACAGGCGGGGCAATGTCCATAACGCGAATGGTGGGTACATATCTTCAAAAAGAGCGCGCAAGTCACAGGTGTTGTAACGTATGAGCCGATCCGCCATAAAGCAAATCAGTCGATATTCAAAACGGCCTAGAATAATCCATAGACAAAGAAGCAAGACTCATTTAAGAGGGGACGGCGTGATAAGCAGTGATGAAGGCCCAGTAACTGTATTTGTTTTCCGACATGTGTGCACTGTACACACAGCGGCTGACGTGGCACGGGCAAATACGATCCAGATCAAATCGCTTCAGCAAACATCGCCCTTCCTCCGTCCATGTTTGGCGATGTAAACGAACAATATAGTCGGCGCTGTTTGCCCGACCGCGCTCCGGTCAATATTTGCGCGGTAGTTATGCCGACATTCCGTCCGTATACCTCATATATACACTGTCAGCGCGATGTGTTTGCTTTGGTCGCGAATATGGGGTCGATAAACAGTACATAACATCATATTCTTCATAGTTTACGTCCCGATTTCAATGGGGCAGCAATGTTTGTCAGGGGTTTCTCTACACGCAACAAGATATTTAACATCGCAACGAGCCTGCGCAGCGGTCGTATTTCGTGGTACATTTTATTAGAAATACACCGCACTTGCACAATCGATTCTCGTAAATGAAGAATACGACACTTCGCTGCTGTTTCTTATTGGTAATCTATATTCTACAAGATATACTAGCGATGATCTCTTTCCATGACTGGAGAAGTGACATAAATATGTTGAACAAAAAATACAGTCTACCCACTACGATAACACTATATGTTCGTTCCGCGATTCAAAGTCTTCACACGCTTACATAGATATTTGGAGTGCGTGGTCGTGGTCTCGTGGATGAGCGACAATTTGATTTTCGGTGTTATTGACACAAAGGGCGACGCTAATAGCCACTGCATAAAAATCACACTACGAATCACGTCGGTGAGGAAATTCATGGGTAGTTTCTCCACCTACTTTAGAGCCGAGTCGCCAAAGAGAGTCATTCTGACTGAACAAAAGCCCTTCAAGTAGCAGCAAAAGTCAGAAAGAGAGAGAGAGAGAGAGAGAGATAACTACTCAGTAGATTGAAAACTTATAGTTACGCAATACTGCTAATAAAGCGCGAACAACTTTCCGAAATTCCATTATGAATTTCCGGCAGGAATGACGAAAGGTTCAACGGCTATCAGTCATTTCATGAATCAGGTCAAGCGGTTCCTCAGTCACTGGCAACTCCTGTCATACAGTACGAAGACATGACGTAGCGGAGTTACATCAGAGTAACCCATCCGTTACCCATCGCGAACAAGCGACGAGCAATCTGATCTGGATCGAATATTAACTTTGAAGAAAAGTACCAAAAGACAAAAACACGCAATGGGACGGATGACCAAAAGTAAACACGCGCGACTATATGCTCTTCCGCTAATATCGAGTCACAGTCGAAGAGAATCGCGCGCAAACAGAATCCCGTTAACGGAAATTTCCACCTCCCGGGCAATCAATGGGACGAACTGTTACTCGCGTGTAGCGCTGTTTGGAAAGCTGGTGCGTGAAGTCGAGTCAATATTTGGCGTAAACACGAGAATTCGGTTGAGACGATCGGCGGGCTGGGCGACCTTCTCGGCAAATATGAATCGGTCAATTAACGGAACGCGGATACACAAGAAGTGACGGTATTAACACGGGTACACTACACACAGAGCGATTGATTTCCTTCGATTCAGTCCTCAACCCTCATAACGGCCTTTGAACTGTTGCAATGTTTTACGAGCCGAAATCAAAATACCGATCGCGGTCGTCAATAATTCATGACTCTGTCATAATATCATACACAGGCCCATATAGTCGGTGTGGAATCAAAGTGCATATGTCCAACCTACACATTTTGTGAAAATTAACTTTTTCATATTCTTTCGGGCAAATCTTGGCAATGATCAACTTCGAAACAATGTGATAAACATAAACATGGTCAAGATACGACCGAAAAAAATGAAAACTTTACAAAAACTTGATTTTCCATCAATTTGAAAAAAGGATCTCGAAATTTCAAAAATGGGCATAAGCCTCTTTGATTCCACTGCGACGATATACGAGCTGCATTCCGAGATACGGTGTGAGTAGTTATTTTAATCCAACTGAACTACATAGCAAACAGACAGCAACAGTGACACAGAAATCAAAGGCATACTGGTGTAAAGGTATAGTGCCGGACTGAGAGAGTTGGAATATGATTTCATTCCTGATGGAAAAGAGTTGAAACATACTGGAAAAGCCCGTTTTCCTCTCGAATGAACCAAATGACATCAGCCGTCTAGGTGTGCGTCTTAATATACATGACACGACACCCTCCTAACCACAAAACAACCAATTTCACTTCGTCCTATCCAACAGTGAGTTTAAGCAACGACTCATCGTGTTAACAGTCTTCAGAAAGTTAACATTGGCACTTGCAGTATCCCTTTGGCTTCATACAGGTAGGTAGAATTACACACGGTGTCATCCTTGTAATATACAGAGGTCGTCAAAGTAGTCAAGAAAGCTACTCAAGTAGAAGTAGAAGTTGCGACGAAAAAATCTCTTCAAGTACGAGTAAAGTACTTCTTCAACAAGACACCTAAAACTACTTCAAGTAGAAGTAGAATTGACTGACTTTAAATCTACTCATGTAAGTAAGTAGTTGTGAAAACAGTCTTATTTCGTTCGCATGGACTGTCAAAAGCTGCGATTTGAGGTATGCGGGAGGTGCAGAGAGCTTGATGCGTATTGATGCATCCCAGGAGGTATCAATTCTCGACAGAATAAGCATTCTTTCGCATCATGGGACCCTTTGTTTACTAGAAGACCTCATTTTAGAGAATATCATGGCATGGCGCCCTACCCCATATTACAAGGCCCCAAGTTAAGGCGAAGAGCAATATGTAGAAGTTGTATCGGATACGTTTTCATTACTTTGCGCGATTAGCATACGTCATTATCAAATATTGTAGATCGTAAAAGTTATATTTAGTGTAGTTATATTTCGGAGAATAGAGACATTACTACACTTGCTTTTAGGCTGCAACATGTATGTTCTGCAGACAAAAGAACTGAAAGTAATTAGAACTCAAAGAATGATACTCGCAATTGAAAGTGAAATACAAATACCACTTATAAGAAGTGGAAATTAGATTTCATGTCTTTTGTCCATAAAGCTTCAAAGGTGATCTGCTGAAACAGGTGTAGCGTTCAAAAGGGCTGGATTTTCCAGATTATTAAGACAAGTAATGGGCTGCCAGATTACGATATGATAGGTAATTGCTAGATCGCCAAACGGTAGTTTGAAACTTTATGGTGGGCCGTATTTACTGTGATGAAATGTTTGAAATGTGAATGAAATGTTGGCGACAATGTGGTGTGAGCGGAACCAAGCAATCCGGTACCTAATTTATATTCTCTTATACTTTCGTGAAAACATATTTGACACTCTATAACAGTGGTTCCCAACCTGCGGTACACGCACCACTAGTGGTACGCGAGTAGATTTCCGTTTTTGACTTACGAGACCTATCAGTTCAGGTGGGGTTGATTTTAGAGTTTTTTTGAATCCGTCGTCGTCGTGGTATGGTACGTCCGTGGTGAGGTACGTCTTTTGTTTCTCACCACTGTGACATGTTGTGCCTACATGACCGATCCATTCTCTGTTTCTCCAGTCGACTTGCTTGTCGGGACTGGGGAGCAAGAGGATCTCATAGATGGATATCCAGGATGACCATACGGCAAAGACGAAACACAAAGATTGTTCTCCAATAAACTTGTGGCTTGGCGTGGCCTCCTTGTACTCGACGCTAGCTTCTCACGCTATTACCCAGTTGCTACTTTTCACTTCTACGTAGGAGTACGAGCAAGGATTTTCATCCATGATAACTATCAAATCGAAGAAACGAAACCGACTTGTTGCGCCCATGCATGACTTTCGGTGCGCTTTGAGCCATGCATCTACCAGCTAGTTGAAAATAAACAAAGGCAGCCATCGCATCAAATAAATTGACTTTTGTTGTGTGTTGTTTCATTATATTGTTCTTCTTGTGACTGGTGGTGAAAAAACAATGTCATGCATCCCATCAACAGTGGCTGATAATGTAGGGTTACCATATTTTCAAATCTGAAAAGAGGAAACTTTTTCAAAATTTTCTGACTTGCAATACCGGAGGAAAATCCAGTGGTCGGTTTACTAAGAAAAAAAAGTCAACTTTCCGGCTCAACTCCCGAACTACAGCTTTTCTTCTTTCGAACTGTCATTCGATTGACTTAAAAAATAGGTCATCTTACCAGCTCAGCTCCAAAACTAGCCGCCGGAGCGTTATTTCAGTGCTGATTTAATGTAGTCCAGTCGAATTTTACCCTATATTTAACCAAAAAAGAGAAAACAATCTCAAAAAAGAGGACATTTAGGCTTCAAATCTTCTTAAAAGAGGACGTATGGTAGCCCTATGATAATGCCTACTTTAATAGAATCTGTTATTACACCTCGCATAGGTCAAATATGTGATTATGACGTCATAAATGGTAGAACTAATGTAGGTGGTACGCGAGCACTGCATAAAACTTCGAAATGGTACGTGAGCACAAAAAGGTTGGGAACCACTGCTCTATAACTACTGTGCGCGAAGCGCAACAAAATTTCTGGGCTTTACTTCACTTTTATGAATATTAAATGTTGGTACTTCGTGAGAACAGCCCAGAATTTCCTCAGGCTATCTTTGGTATTGGGGGATTAAACTACTTCTACTTGACAAACTGAAAATAGCGAAAAGTAAGTACGTCGATCACAAAATATTACGAAGTAGAAGCAGAGAAAATCAGATCTACCTGAGTAAGTGCCAGAAGTAGAGGAAAACTACTCGAGTACTCCCAAAAAGTAGAAGTACTTCGTTACTGACCACCTCTGGTAATATACCACCTTAATAACGTCATCCTCTCTCTTTGTTAGCAATTGTGTACGAATGAGGCGTAGACAGTGTTGCCTTGACCGTTACAGTCACGCCCTTTCCCCAGAAGGAGCTTTGCGCCATGCGCAACAAACAAACAGAGAAGTCAGCGAAATTAATGCCACCACCTGCAGTTCTAGCCTTAGCAGAAGCATGTTTGGAAGTGCCGGAGGCTCATCCGGGCTGTTCACACGTCCAGAGAAAGACTTCACAACGGACGCATACAAGGAAATACAATCGAAGAGCTCGGATCCTTCAAAGAAATAAGGCAGCAACCATGAACAATATCAACGATAATGCCGTACTATACCAGTACGACAAGGTGGGTGTTCGGTGGATGGATCGTGTCGTTTCGACATCCCCATACCTAGCCATTGCATTGCAATGTGTCCTGTGCATTGCATTGTACTTTGTGCCTAGTGGGCGGAAACAAATTGGATCTGTGGCAGGTCTACTCAGCTGACGGACCGCGGTTCAAAGGCAGATATTTTCAGTATTGAATCCAGACCTTGTTGGTCTTTGTATTTCCTTTGTTTTTCAACTAAACCAAATCCATGATCGTCGATTTGCAAAGACAAAACAATGAATACACAACGGTTACTGTTTTTGCTAATATCACTTTATCGGGTTTTGCACACCACAAGATCTCACCAAGCCAATAATAACCAGACCAGTAGTAGCTGTGAGCCCTCCGTCGTTTCCGTTAACCCAGAGGTGTTCAGCCTAGGCCCGGATGGGTCTCTGATTTCAAAGACTAATCCTAGACGCTTCGATACCTTATCATCTTTTCCTTGTTTCGCGGTCTTGTGGTGTTTTGAAATGATGACATTGCGAAAAAATGGACTGGGTAAAGGAGTACACCTACACTTTTTAGGAGCACTCACTGTATTACTTCCTCAAGTAGTTACGAGTTTAGACTTCTTAGTTTCCATAGTGAGCTAATACATGCTTGGAGATGGCTACTTTTACATGCGGCTGAGTAGAAATTTACGTTACTTCTATTCCTTCTCAAGTGCTAACGCTGAATACTTGACCACTTCTGCGCATGGTCCATTGTCACCTGTTATGGCTACCTAGGCCTGCCATACTATTCCGCCTAGCATATGTATTCTGCGTACAAACCTCGATATCGAGTCGATCCGATGAATCTGCTTGTGGTTCTTCCGGCCCGGTGAATTGCCGAGTAGATTCGTCAAAAGCCATCTCCGATGCTTCGACGCCGACCAAGCGATGACAGAAACTACGAATTCTGCAGACGCGGATCACGTTCTAAAAACGAATTGAAGGCGACTCAAACAAAGAAATTCACATCACATTACAAACTGGGCCAAATCGACAGCCTGACAAATTTGATTTCAAGCATGAAGCGGGGCTGGGTAGTCACAAGAAGTTGCGGAACATTCCGGGTCAGTCCTGTACCGTAACCAGAATGACAACATTGTAGGTCAATTTTGAGTCGCAGAAAATCTGTACGACTCTACAGCGTTAGGATTAAGCTTTGAATTGAGCTTATTACCATGCCAACAGTGAAAATGACTTGGAAAGTTCAGATATATCCACTTTTTTGAGTCCATGCTACATTACTACGGGCCGATCGTGACTTAACCAAAGTGCTGTACTTTAAACTCAGATTCACCAAACGTCACAAGTTTTATAAAATGCACAAACCTGCTGCAATTCAGTCAAGTCGCAAATGAGAGATTTCATCTTTCTATCCTTCTCGTGATGATAAGACACGGAGCTCGTGTTGTCGTTGAGGATGTGATCTTCCGGCAGTCGAGCGACCTGCTTCCATTTCCCCGGCGATTCGGCGCATACGGACAGAATGTCAATCTGCTTCGTAAGGCTCTTGTCCGAGGACACTTGCACTGCAATACGAGTGAAAATGGTGCCTTGGGATCACGACTGCGTAGCCAGGATGGAAATAAGGGACGAATGTGTTTCATTCGATCTCTTCGCCCCGATTATTCAAAATTTCATGCCGGTGACGTCATATTTTGTGATACGATTCTAGATAAACAATGTTCTCTCTAATTCTCTAGCCCTGATGAGTGTCAGCCAAAAATATTCGGGTTCAATATTCAATTATAACTAGGGCGATTTTTTTTGACATGTCAACAAAAAGTCATAATTAGGTCAAATTTGTAGCGTACGATACAACCGAAATACAGGTTGCAAAAAAGTTTTCAACTTAGTAAACAATTTTGACATTTTTTGACCCAAGTTAAAAACTTTTTTGCAACCTGCATTTCGGTTGTATCGTAGATTATGCACCGTCTTGGAACTTATCATTTGACATTTTACAGCTTGTAGCCTACTTTATAGGCCTGCCGTTGTAGACGGCCCATTGTCTGCTAATTGTGAAGCATAACCATTCAAATGAAACAAATAGGTTGACATGGTGTTATGCTCAACGTACCGCAATATCGCAACTGAAGCAAGACTGCGTGGGCATTCCATGATTCTTATATCAAGAAGCGCATGATGAAAAATGGTGATGCCGACACCATTGCCAGAATGAAGCAGTGTACGCACAACTCGAGTGTTGTCAGCCAACAGCTGCTGCTGTTGAACGTTC
The DNA here is from genome assembly GCF_051294905.1 of Botryllus schlosseri. Taxonomy (NCBI): domain Eukaryota; kingdom Metazoa; phylum Chordata; class Ascidiacea; order Stolidobranchia; family Styelidae; genus Botryllus; species Botryllus schlosseri. The sequence continues at coordinate 3,630,841 of NC_137244.1, read as the reverse complement.
TTTCTCCATTCTTGGCAAGCTACTTAGTAAGGACAGACACTTTCTACCCGAGAATGTAGTTCAGTATCTTTCCTTGTACTATAAATTTTTTCAATTATTTCTACCATAATGTGTAATGTAACTCCTGGAATTTTTCATAGCGTCAGATTTCGTTAAAATAAAGTTTTTTCATGTAAAAATTTGTCAGCTTTTGAAGCAAATTTTTTTTTTTTCCAGGCAAACTACTTCGTAAGGACAGACAGTTCCAACCAGGAATGAAGATAAGTAGTACAATTTTAACATTATGTGGGAAAACCCCTAATTTGCATACGTTAGGTCGAATTTGGTCAAAATCTTCCGTTTTTTAGGTAAAAATAAATCGCCCTAATTACAACCTTTTCGTTTCGTGTGAAAATCATGTTTTAATGCTTTCGTTTTTTCATCACTGTTTATGATGCACAACTCATTTTGTGCGCTAGTATTCTTAAGTAATAATGCATTAGATGTGTAACATGGTCGATTTTATTGCGTGCAACAGGTTGGCGTAGGGATTCGCCTGGTCAGTAGAGGTTTAGAAGCACAGTGTTGGACTCAAAGCATCAGCAAACTCACCTATTTTTCTCATGACCACCTCGTTGGGCATCAACTCGGTCAGCTTCGCGAGACGACTCCACAACGCTTTCGAGTTTTGCGCGCAAGCGTTGATGACCTTTTCGTTTGCGCCCAGCCAGTCGCACAGCAGCTTCAACGATCCAAAGACCTGCCACAGTTCGGCCATTCTCTGGAAGACTTGCTCGTGGCTGCCTTTCACCCGAGCTGACACGCCGCCGTCTGAAATGGCATCTGTTTCTCAACTCTTGGACCAAGGGTTGAAAGAAAAGTCACAAGGATCCGAGTCACAAGTCAATTTTACTTTTATAGTTTTGACTCGAGTCAAGTCGAGTCATTTTCAATTCACCACCGAGTCGAGTCTGAGTCCAAGTCAGCGAGCCACGGTTCGAGTCCGAGCCATAGTGTTGAGACTCGAATCCAAGGCATAGAGTTCACCGTTTATTATCATGTTCAAGACAGGTTGAATTCACTTCTCTGAAACTCTTGGGTGATTAAGGCCTCGCATTCATAAAATACTCATTTTTCTCACTCTAAACATGTTTATTCAAACAGATAACGTTTTCCATTTTTGAAAAAATGACTCGAGTCAACAAAAAATTGAGACTCAAGTCATTACAACCCTACTTAGAACGTATCAAGAACATCCTACCTCTGTCTGATTTATCTGCGACTTTATTGTCGGGCTTCCCTTTGTCCTTGGTTTTCTTCAGGCTTTCGCCATCGCCTGCGTTTCAAATTCGGGCATTTTACAATTCATGCGACTGCTAAGTATCTCGGAAAGTGGACCACGCTACAAGCCAGTTCAGGAATCATAAGAAATATAGGCCTGGCGTAAATGACCGCAGTAGTCAAAACACAACGGATTCTGTTGGCATGCTATAAGCCTATTTGTGGTGCCATTATTCCCGATAGGACCTTGAGATTGTAAAATTGAAAATTTACCGCCGAATTTATCGGTAGATCCGCAAACGTCATTCGGTAAGGATGTTGACATCAAATATTCAAGGTAAGAATTTCAAAAAGTAAAAATGGTGGAGGGGTCGCATTCTTTTAGCAGTTAATCGGAGGTGGCCACTTTCAAACTTGCGAGATGCGTCTCTATGAATAACGGCACTTACAAATATAGGTACAATCTTAGAAAAGACATTCTGTTACCTTGATACAGGGGCTATATTTCCAGCGTTTTATGACTATCTAATTCACAAAAGCATGCTACTCGTATGACAAACAACTTTTAACTTAAAATAAGTCAAAAAGTGACTAGTTTTGCATAATAAACTGTTCCAAGCACAAGTGATCTGAAAACAAAACCACTCGAGTCGTAGAAAAGAAAAACGGAACTGACCTGCTTCTGAAACTTTTATTGTGGCTTCGTCTGTCTTTGCGTTGTTGTTGGTGTTCAATTTTTTCGGCGCGTCACCGACCGCTTTGGATTTTTCCTCCGGTTTCGGTACGTTGTTGAAAAACGATGGTGCCAGCAAGATGCGGCGTTTCACGGACGGCTGAGAATGCAAAAGTGCATGGCAATGGCCGCTAAGAGTGGGTACAGACGCGTAGCCAGCCGAAAAAAGGCGGGGGTTTGCAAAAAAAGGGAAGGGTTTCTTTTTCAAATTTACCAATATGGCATCAATTCATTAGGGTCGAGTACAAGTGGAAATGGCGATTATACAAGCTTGCTGTGTTGACGAACTTGCGCGTACAATAAGTGCGCCAGCGAGTCCGGGAGTGCTGTCAATTAACGACAGGGTTGTAATGACTCGAGTCATGACTCGACTTGAATCGAGTCATTTTCTCATAATACGGAAATGACTCGACTCGAGCCAATCTGTGTATCGACTCGACTTGGACTCGAGCCATTGCGCATGACTCGAACCAAGTCATATGACTTGAGACTCAAGACGGCCAAGACCGACATTTCATAGAAATTTCGAAGAATAGTAAAGTAACCACCCTATTGAGATTTCGTCTATCGGTGCTGGTGCTTGAAAATGCGACCGCAAACTGCTAAAAGTGAGGAAAATGAGTATATTATAAATTAGAACCATTCGATATCACCATACTGAGTTATGAAAAGCGGGTTTAATAAGACTTTAACTGGAAACTGAGCAGTCAACACAATGATTTGGACTCGGACTCGAGTCATAATACCATGACTCGGACTCGACCCTCTGCTCGATGACTTGGACTCGGACTTGACTCGGTGGTGAATTGAAAATGTCTCGACTTGACTCGAGTCAAAACTATAAAAGTGAGATTGACTTGTGACTCGGAGCCTTGTGACTTGGTTACAACCATGATTAACGAGTCCCTGATCTCTTGCCAACAATTAAATACGCAAGCGTAAAACGCAGGCTCGGCGACGATTTTCACGATTCTAAATGCCCATGCCTGCGGTGAAATCTGTTCTGTAATGGCACCGATTTAGGGTGATTCAGATCTTCACCATCTTTGATAACTCGAGCCTCATTGTTATGTTTTAGTAACTGCGATTGTATTTAGGCGATCATACAGGCCAGCCATCATATCGTGCCCACCAGGCCTGTTCTATGTGATCAACAGGGTGGCGGATAAGCGCACACCGCACAGCCAGTGAAATTTGAAAAAAAAATCAAAATCTTTTATGAGAAATTAAAAATTTAGAACTGTAATAGCTTCACGATAACTGTTTGGTATGGATAAAATTTGGTGTGCATCATTTTTCAGGCAACCTGACGATCTTAGTGCCTAGCAAGCAAGATTTCGAAAACAGGCTCCAAAACCATCACATAGGTAACTTTAACTTATTCATGGGCCGCTTTAGGAAAAGATTCAGAATCATGAGAATCCGTCATCGACGCGTAACAGACCTGAAACATTCTCTGAGACATGTCTTTCAGGCTCGCCAATGTGCTTTGCCCGTTCGCCAAACTGTTCGCGAGCTCCAGCCCCGTCCTTTTCTCGATTAGATTGTCTTCTTTCGAGCCGGAATTCGCTTGGCCCTTCGCCGGGTCGGAGTTTTTCTTCGCATTGGAAATTTGATCTGAAAAAGACAGTAGAGCTGGTTAAAAAAGCAGGTCATTTTAATCATAATGTTGCCAAATCACAGAAACGCCGTCTTCATAGTAGACTAGCCCCACGAATTTGTATTTGAATATGTGACTGGTGGCACCGATCTTGAATATTGCTTTCAGAACTACAGAGCTAAATTCATTGCAGCAAAATTTAGTAAATGTATTGTAGAGCTTCTTGGAGGTACAGAACTTCCATATACAATTGAATAGTATATTCATATTGAAATGAACCCGAATATTTTCGGCTGACACTCGTCAGGGGTAATCGTCAGCAACTAGTAGAGAATTGGAAAGTCGACTTTTATCAAAATACACCAACCAAAACTCTGTCAACAAAAGGAGTTCATGTTCCACCTAAAAATAGTACATTGAACGCTCTCTCATTCGAAATTTCATGTTGACGTCATATTTTGTGATACGATTGGTGATATATAGGGCAATTTTTTTTTTACCTAAAAAACGGAAGATTTTGACCTAAAAAATCTAAATTTTGACCTTTTTTGACCTAAAAAAAACTGAAATTTGACCAAATTTTGACCTCACGTATGCAAATTAGGTGTTTTCGCATATAATGTTCAAATTGTAGCCTACTACTTATCTTCATTTCTGGTTGGAACTGTCTGTCCTTACTAAGTAAATTGGCCTGAAAAACGTTTTTGGCTCAAAAACTGACAGATTTCTACATGAAAAACTAGTATTTTAACGAAATCTGGCCCTATGAAGAATTCCAGTAGTTACATTACGTATTCTGGTGGAAATAATTAAAATTTGTTGTAGTTCAACGAAAGATCCTTTCCTACATTCTCGGGTAGAAAGTGTCTGTCCTTACTACGTAGCTTGCCAAGAACGGAGAAAGAACGTTCAACAGCAGCATTTGTTGGCTGACAACACTCAAGCTGACAACACTGCTGGTGACAAACCGTGTTGCTTCATTCTGACAATGTTGTCTATATCAGTGCTCTTCAACCTTTTTCGTCGTGGTACACCCTTTTAACATTTTCTCAAAACTCGTACACCCCTGACCGTATAATACACCGATAACGCCGAAAGCCGCATTTTGATTACATATACAATACGTCCGGATTCCAACGGGGATTCGCCATGGCGCATGGACGACAAATGCTCATATGAAATTGGATACTGGGAACTTAACACCACGGAGAGCCCTTGTGGTGTTCTGTGCCTTCACTTATTTCTTGAGATATGCAATGCGCAAATTTTCTTACTGTAGAAGCAAAACATCCCAGCAGGCTTATAATATATAATTTATGTACCAAAATCGCGAGTATAAATATCAAGAAAAGACACTAGGATTATGTGTGTAGTCGCGCAGAGCGCGAAAAGTTTGCACCTTAAATGGATTTCATCGAAAATGTTGGTAGTTTCACATATTATTGTCAAAAATTTATTAATTCTCAGCCCACGTGATCAGATTAACCCGTAGAGCTGATGGAGGGTGTTTTCGAAAATATTGGGTACAATATTAATGATGATGCATCTTGCGGTTCCTATTAATCACTTAGTTGCATGTTGTTATTTCTTGGCCTCTCACCAGGATTGTTTGTATTGTTATTAATAATATTTTATTACACATCAATGACAGTGGTGATAATCGCCTGTTTAGAATTTGTGCGCCACGAAAGTGCATTTCCTAAAGTTTAGTATTTTTGCTTTGGGTAATGAGGACGACTTTTGCTTGCATGCGCACTCCCATTCTTCATTCTCTCTCGCTAACGCGCGTCCACTTTCAGGACTTTGCTGCTGACTTTGAAGCTCGGTTAACTCTTCTTCTGGGCTTTTCATGACGCTACGTTAACAGGGGGTCGGCGACGAGGAGCCTAGATAAACATCCGACACATAAAAACATGGCAGAGCCGAGACTAGAACCAGCAACAATTGGTTACATAATGACGGCCGCCAACACACGCTAATTTGAATATGTGTAGAAGATCGCAAAATTATGGTTATGCGGCTGAATGAGGCCGTACGTCCGCAGGTTGAGCACCCCTGACGTAGCCGAAATAAGGATGGACATTTGAGCAAGGCTGCAACGTATAGTAAATGATAATACGAATAAGGGCTCGAGGTTACTGGACCACCATCTAACGCAGTGGTTCGCAAACTCGACCCCGTGCCTGCGTAAATAGGCTATGTATTCTGCACTATTCATAAGCTGGCCGCAGGAAGCACAAATTCAAAATGTCCGAGATCTCCTCGAGAATCATCAGACAGATATCGCAAGCTGAACACATGCTAACTCCACCCTGCTCTACTCGAAAAGGAAGTAATAAGTCCATAACCAAAGGTTGAATGATTAGAAACATTTGCTTATGACATCACATTGTACGATATTACACATCCGGTCATTCTGTTTTGAAGCATAAACTGACGTATTTTTGTGATAGCTATAGTCATCGTATCATCGGTTCATCATAATGTGGATCTGGTACACCCCTGTACACTCCATCCGAGTGGTACACCCTTTGAAAATTCTGGTACACCCTAGGGTGTACGACCACCCCGGTTGAAGAGCACTGGTCTATATCACAATTTTTCAGCTTGCGCTTCTTGATATAAGAACCATGCAATGTCCAAGCAGTCTTACTTCAGCTAGGATATTGCGGTACGTTGACCATAAAACCATGTCACGATTTGTTTCATTTGACCATATATCATTCACAATGAGCAGACGATGGTCCGTTTACAACGGTAGGCCTATAAAGTAGGCTACAAGCTGTAAAATATCAAATGATAAGTTCACCGACAGCGCAAAATCTACGATACAAACGAAATGCAGAGGTCAAAAAATGTTTGACTTTGTAACAATTTTGACAAATTTTGACCTAACGCTACAATTTTGACCTAATTTTGACTTTTTTTGACATGTCAAAAAAAAATTGCCCTAGTGATATACAATGTTCTTTCCAATTCTCTACTACTTGCTGACGATTGCCCCTGACGAGTGTCAGCCGAAAATATTCGGGTTCATTTCAATATGAATATACTATTCAATTGTAAATGTATTGTATTGTACAACTCTTTTTGAAACGACTGATTTTTTGGCTTCGTTCCGCTTCGCTGAGACTGGAATCTGGATCATATCGCGGTGCTAACGCAAGATTTATGGCGGTCCTATAGTTGACGTACAGAGCACAATATTTAATGAAACTGGTCTTGATCGAAAGCTACCAGCGAAAATATAAATGAAAAGTGGATCAGGGCACTGGAACCTCACTCAAAATCCCTTTAAACATCTGAAACCAGCATTGTTGAGAACAATCATATCATCATAACACCATAACAATGACCTGTTGCGACGCTCCGATTGTTCAGACGATGCCGGTATTTCAGACTTTAAGGTTGAATTCGGGACGGTTCCAGTGCCCTGGTAAGATTTTAATTCATATTTTCGGAATCAGTGCGATGGTAGCTTTCGATCGAGACCAGTTTAAAGAAATTCTGAGCTCCGGACACCAGCTATCCATTGCCAAAAATCCTACATTCACATCTGCAATACGATATGGATTCCAGCCTCAGCGAAGCCAAAAAATCAGTTGTTTCCATTCTGTGTTTACATTCGATAAAGTGGAAGCCTTGAAACGGCAATTGGTCGTACCATTATCATCCAAAGCACATTGTAGACTAGGATTGACATAACTTTTTTTCCAGATACCACGGACTCACTAATTAAACTGTTAGGATGCTCACCAAATTTGGCTCAATTCCAACCAGTAGATGCCGCCACAGAGCCAATAAAAATTTTGAATTTATTATAAAAATTCAAAAATTTTTTATTTAAATTTCACTGTCAACCCCTATAAAATCGTTAACTTGCCTAAAAGAACGATGCAACAATTTTTGCTCATTTCCAACCAGTAGAAGCTACGTTATTGCAGTTTAAACCTGTTGATGTGCAAAAATGGTATTGACGGTGGAAAATCCCAGAATTTTATTAATGAAAAACTCAAATAACTTCGCTTCTACACGTTGGAATTGAGTCAAATTTGTTTTGCATCGTTTCTGCAGACAACTCCACAATTTCACGGGGTTGACAGAAAAATTTCAAATTTTTTTTTTTATAGTAAATTCAACAATTTCAGTCGGATCTGTGTAAGATTGTGATCAACCAGCAGCATAGTAAATGGTGCAATCAAATAGATACGGTTGAAAAATAGCAAATAATAGTGTAGGTAATATTGTTGTTGACGTCACATTAACATAAACAGTAATGCTCCAACATTCACTTCGAAGTCTAATATTTCGTTGAGAATGTTATCAGTCAATAGCCACTCTCGATTCTACGTAATGCGCAATGTGTCTAGCGTTATGACCCCGGGAAATCCCGATCCCGGGATTTGAAGCAATCCCGATCCCGAGATTGGTCCCGATGAAATCCCGGGATTTGTGAACAGCATCTACCAAGGCTTAAGTAGCGCCATATCTCTCATTTTGGTAATAAAGCAGTGTCACAAACTCGGCTGATTGTCTAGAACAGTGGCCTCAAACACGCGACCCGGCAGAACTGTTTTTGCGGCCAACGTCGGCGTTTTGACTTTTCAAGCATTCGACAATATTAAACTCGAAAATTTCAGATTTCGGATTTGAGAGCTTGAAATTTCATTCTGAAACCACTCCAAAAACCTGAATCGCTATCACACGTCAAACGTCCACTAGCTGCTAAATTATAATGCGACAGCTTTTACAATGACACGATGCATTTGTCGTCTCGCATGGTTTCTAACTGTCTATATAACTCCTTATGTCACCAAATTATGCCAAGCACAACAATATTTTTAAATGATATTGAAAAATATGACTTTTTCATGGCAACCGTGAATATTACAATAGTGTATTACATTTTCACAATGTGTATGGAATGCCAATCTGCAAGGTCCGACAAAAAAGGCGTACTGGGGAATACATATTATACCCCTATTTGATGCTGCTGCCCGCCGCGTCATCAAAAACTACGAAATTGGCCCGCAATAAAATTGGAGTTTGGGACTCCTGATCTAATCGATGATACTCTTGATGCTCTTATGTTTTGCGTCAATTCAATATCACAAGGACTAAATGTTATTTGTGTACCTTGTATGTCTATTTTACTACTTTTCTAATCCCGGGGAATCCCGGGATTGAGGAGCAAAAATCCCGGGAAATCCCGATCCCGGGAATTTCAAATTTGATCCCGAAGTCCCAACCCTAAATGTGTCGCCCCAGAAAGGGTCGTATATTTTCAGAACCTAATCAATCGTCTTTCGTTACTCGACTTGAATTATTTCAATTATTACTCGATACGATTTCGAGTGCTCTAATTATAATGCCTGGCCCATGTGATGCGTTCGACAGCACTTACTTTCCAGGACAGTGTCGTCCACGTCCTCCTGGCTCAGTTCCGAGTTGGAAGAGGCCTGCGACGATGAATCAGAGTCCCCACAGTCTTCGTCTGAATCAGACAGATCTGACCCTGTAAAAACGAAACCATTATCGAAACAGCAACAGCTTCAAACGCGACATCTCCGCAGATACCTGATTCCGATTCTCCCTCGCTGAGATCGCTGTCGCCGTTACCTCTGTGTCGCCGCCGTCTCACGGAACGGCTTTTCTTTTTCTTCCCTAATTTCGATCGGTCCGACAGGCCGGCGCGCGACGCGTCGCCATCGCCTGGAAACAGACACACATTCCCATTATTTCACGACACAAGCGTACATTTTAAGGGGCCACAACCAACAATAACTGTAACAAAGGGGCCAGACCAGACGTGAATGGATGTGTGCTTTGGTAAACTTGCCTCATGGAAGAAAAAATTCGCATTTTACAATATAGGATAGGCATATAATTTTCTATTTTTGTCCTTGATGTTTTTCTCATATAGCCTAACAACGCATGATGTGCAACGACCCAAAACCGGCTCACGGCTTTCCCACAAGATCAAGCACACAAGATCAAGCATTGCGAGGTGATAGTCATTCAGCTACTACAGTGTCTCCTTAGCTCCAATATTGATTCCTTAGACATTGTCTCCTTAGCTCCAATATTGATTGATTCCTTAGTCGTTGAAAGGAGTTGTCAGGTATCATGCACAGCTCATAGTTTAAAATAAAATTGATGATACTTCTGGTTGTATTTGTATTTCTTTATTAAAATTTTATTTCTTTTGTGGTAACCACTCCCGTCACCCCTCTTAGAGATCACAGCATTGTAATGACGTGAAGTTTACAAAAAGTGGTCACTAAACAGTGTGGAATATTTTGCAGGCCCCTGATATACATACACACGATCTGTGCATATGCATATCATGAGTGCATGATCTGCATAAGCCGCTGGACAAGGAAGGTGCAGATATAGCCTTTTAAGGCTTTTCAAGTGTTGCCCTGCCATGTTTTCCCTGGAAATTCTGAGCGCCAAACAGGATAGAGCGCCGAGGATTCCAGCTTTAGTAACCCGGTATTTGGTCTGACTGTACCTACAAACAGCCCGGAAATAAACCAGACGCTCCGCCATTGCGCTATCTTGACTTGGAGAGAGCATGCGCTTTTATGTTGAATGAAAATGGGACGAGTCTTTGAACATTGAAGATCAAATTATAGAATGTAAACATGGAACGGCAACAACCGATTTTGCAGCTTCGTTCCGCTTCGCTGAGGCTGGAGTGGAGAATTGTTTTGCGTAAGCGACTGTAGGGTTTCTGGCAGTCTAAAAGCTATCTTCCCAAGCGCAAAAATTACTGAATCTGGTCTTGATCGAAAGCTACTGTTGCACCGATTCCGAAAATATCAATTAAAATATGATCAGGCACTGATCCACATAGACTCCACCCTCCAAGTCTGAAAAATCGGCATTGTCCGAACAATCGGAGAGTCGCAACCGGTCATTGGTATGGCCATTGTTTTGCGGTATCCGATTGTTCTGAACAATGCATTTTTCAGATGTTGAGGGTGATTTTTCGTCAAAGACTGGAGCGTGACCATATTTTTATTCATATTTTTGGAATCAGTGCGACAATAGCTTTCGATCAAGACCAGATTCAGTAATTTCTGCGCTCGGTTAGATAACTTTTGGATTGCCAGAAATCCTACAGTCGCTTACGCAAAACAATTCTCCACTCCAGCCTCAGCGAAGCGGAACGAAGCAGCAAAATCGGCCTTGCCGTTCCATGTTTACATTCTATAATCAAATAAAGAATTTATCTTTCAAAGCACATGCAACTTTTGTCATCCTCCGAGAGATTATTTGCGCAATTCGAACCCAGTACGACCATGACCACTCTCATGTGACTTTCTGACTAAATAGGCTTATAGAAGCACAGTACTTCAATATCGTGACAAACAATAAATGTTCATATTTCCAAATTTATTTACTCGCAGGTTGGTTGGACCGGACATTGTGTATTAACTACTTTGGGTCATAACGACACAAAAACGGGTCAATTAACTGGACTAGACAGCGAATATACAACAAAATTTTGCATGCAGGGTAGTTTAATGTGAGGCACAAAGAGTGCAAACTTTGTAAAATGTGCTACACGAAAACTATATCTTTTCTGCATACATAAATTTGGTGAGGAATATCGCTGAAAACGAAAAATACTGGAAGCTCACCATTTTCGTCAAGAATGTCGTCCTTGTCATCACCTTCTGCAATCGGAGTTTTCTCTAAATTGAAAATTGAAATTTACAGCGTTCTTGAAAAATGACGAGGTATTCGCATTGTTTACCGATTGCTTTTTCTTTCTCCGGATTAAGACGAGCGATGGCGTGTCCGAGAAGGTGCGAGAAAAATGCAAGGGTAAAACATATTGCGGCAGAAGACCGGTTGGATCGTGACATCTAAAATAATGGCGCACTCGTTGGTAGGGATTGATGTACTACTATGACTGCATAGTGTTTACCCACAGTGACAGAAATTTTTAATTGCATTCCCCATTCAAATCCTAATCCAAACTCGGCTTAACCCAAGTTAATAGCAGGCAACAACTCGTCAAAATCTTCACGTAGCCAATAGCCATTTGATGTTCTCAAAAATCCAAATCGACGCTAAATCTCATGTGAAACCTCATTATATGCAATCTACCCGCCACGGGCAATCCACAACTCACATCTGGACATGGCTACTGCAATGGTCTATGCACAGAATTATAATTGATGTACCGGAGTAACTATCGCGCAATTTTTATTATCATATAATTCAACCGGGGCATTTTGAAATTTGATTCTAATTGAATGCAATTCAACCTTCTCACAATGCTTATCTTTGAGCGACAATGTGCGTGATTGAAACCAGGCAATGTTGCAGTCACTGGGCAATTACCGCAAATGACATGCAGCATATTCGCTGTATTGCAACAGATGAAAACGTGTGTATCAGGGATACGACATTACATAGACGAATTGGTCTGGAGTTAAATAAAGGCTATGTAGAATAAAACGATTCTTTTGATACCCGGTTTGAACACATACTTTCTTGGTGGTGTATTAGCCGTTTCGCCATATAGTTTTAAATATTGTAATAAAAATAGTTTCTAGCAAATGAACGTATCGAATGCATAATCCTCAACCATTTTTCAAAAACAATAAATATACATGCTTTTACATTCATGATGAGTAGGGCGATTTTTTTTGACATGTCAAAAAAAGTCAAAATTTTGTCAAAATTGTACCGTTAGGTCAAAAATGTCAAAATTTTTTACAAAGTCAATATTTTTTTGCAACCTGCATTTCGTTTGTATCGTAGATTTTGCGCTGTCGGTGAACTTATCATTTGACATTTTACAGCTTGCAGCCTACTTTATAGGCCTACCGTTGTAGACGACCCATCGTCTGCTCATTATGAAGCATAAACATTCAAATGAAACAAATAGGTTGACATGGTGTTCACCGCAATATCCTAACAGAAGCAAGACTGCGTGAGCATTGCATGTTTCTTATATCAAGAAGCGCATGACGAAAAATTGTGATGTAGACACCATTGTCACAATGAAGCAACACAATGTGTCACCAGCAGTGTAAGCACATTGCACAACTTCATTGTTTTCAGCCAACAGCTGCTGATGTTGAACGTTCTTTCTCTATTTTTGGCAAGCTACTTAGTATGGACAGACACTTTCTACCCGAGAATGTAGGAAAGTATCTTTTATTGTGTCAAAATTTTGATTTTTTAGGTCGAAATTTTCCTTTTTTTAGGTAAAAAAAAATTGCCGTAATGATAAGCAAAAAGTAGAATATTGACAATTTTTACCAAGGTCTAACCGCATGCTTAACCACAGATTGTGAGAAGTTTAGAGCCACCGCACTGACCTGGAGATTATGAATGTTGATGATACAGACGATGCACATTTTCAATACAATGTGTGGTTGCAAATAGGTGAAATCGCTTCCGAAATGTTGATAGTGATGAAAAAATCCACCAGATCCCCTGAAAAAAGACGAGATATGTAAAATTACAGGCATTCGAAAATAAGCTTGGAAGAATGTACCGGCGAGAAATAACACTAATCAAGAAACACAAAATTGAAATCACACAGTTCCGTTGCGAACAGTAGCCTACTTGGGAATTTCCTAGCTTCAGAAAAGCGAAAAATTGAATGAATATTCGTACTGAAATGAACCCAAATACTTTCGGCAGACACTCGTCAGGGGTAATCGAGAGCAACTAGTAGAGAACGGGAAATAACATTGTATATCAACAATCGTATCACAAAATATTTCAATATGAATATATTATCCAATTATATATTGAAGTGCTGAACCTCCTAGAAGCTTTTCAAAAGCATAAAGTACATCATTTCCTTGTCACAAAATGCGGGCGAAAGGAAATATAGCTAGATTAGCTACCACACGCACATAACAATTTTATGAAATGCCAGCATGTAGCCTAATGCACTGCTAAGGTGGACCCTGGTACAATTTTGGCACTGAAGTTCAGAAAAAAACATGGAGTGCATATGAATGTATAAGAAACTATATTGCACAGCATCTCCGGCGAACAGTAAATAACAAAGGACGGCAAAAATTATAAAATGATACGAATTGGTGAGGCTTCTAATCACCCGATGTAATGTTTGAAGTTAGTGCGGCACACAGTAAGCTGAATTGATAGTTTTAGATGCTGGATACCGCAATAAGGCAAACGACACATACACATACCTTTTTGAGGACTTTGTGCTCAATCTTTGGAAGTTGGCAGGATGAGATGCATCTGAAAGGGAACAAGTCTTACATCAACAAATTACGGATACATTTTTGACCAGTTCCTAGCAAATAAGCATGTTGTCAATTTACTATGTTGCCAATGAACACACAAACATTGGAAAACGAGCGTCTTTTCATGAAATCATCTGACACCCTCTTTCTAAGTCAAAATCACATTGATGAAGTGCGTATCAATAATGCTGTCCAAAGGTCATCCGTCGTACCTGAAACGTCGCTCTTTGAGAGGCACGAATGAGCTAAGCACACCGGCAAAGCGTCTATCAACTTCTTGCACAAACCTGAAAATTCAAACGAGATATTAGCACATACATTTGTGACATTTCTTCCAGTCAAGTCACTGCAGCTGTATTGGATAGCGCTGGGTACAATGATTTCAGTACTCGCATCTGAACCGAGTATTATATCTGATGATATAAGTCGAGGAGTGTGAAATTATTCTTGCAAGTACTCAAATTTCATGCTCGTCAACACCAAGAGTTAATTTTTCAACGAGAATTCTAGTTTCGGTACTACTTTCCATTGTTGAAGTCTTGAAACCGAAACCGAGGGCCAAGTAAATCTCACTTCTAAAATTTTGACTCGAGTCAAGTCGAGTCATTTTAAATTTCAATTCACCACCGAGTCAAGTCCGAGTCTTAGTCAGCTAGTCGAGGGTCGATTCTGAGTCACAGTGTTTTGACTCGAGTTTGAGTCCAAGTCATTATGTTCACTGTTCAGTTTACAGTTCAATCCGGTTCAACCCGCTTTTTTCAACTCTGCTCGAGTGATACAGAATGGCTCGCATTCATAATACTGCAATTTTCCCAAGACTTGACAGTTTATGGCACTATTTTCCAAGTATCAGGACTGATAGACGAAATACCAATAACGTGGTAACTTTACTAGTCTCCGAAGTTACGATGAAATGTCTGCCTTGGCCGTCCTAGTCTCGAGACATATGACTTGCTTCGAGTCATTTTATAACCTTACTGTTATGACGTCACAACGCATGATACTCAAATTGACTCGAATCACACCGACCCTCAATTTCGACAAAACCATGTTAGCCACAAACCTGTAATTTCGACATCAGTTGCATAGGTCTTTGGTCGGAGTAAATCACACAAGTACAAAAAGGAAATAATAAAGATGCGGGTGTGTTCTTTCCTGCAAAATAAGACCGGTGTTCGAGTGCGGGGACATGCCAATATTGTATCGACATACTTGTATTCTTCGGCGCTGATCATATTCTCGAGCGCGTCCGTCGGTATTTGATAGAAGCTCTTTTTGTTTCGATCGAGCAGCTTTTGAAGGTTGCCGTCGGCCCCGTCAAATTTGTTTTCCGACTCGAGGCTGCGAAACGAAGGAGTTATTTGACAAGGCTCAATTAGCTAAAGTCAAGACTCTCTGTAGAACAGTCTGACGGGAATGTGTATTGTATTGTGTATTCTTCAGTGCCACCTTTTAAACCACAAGACAAAACAACAAGAAAAATTCGGGAAGCTTGTCAGTCAATATTAAAAAGTGAGCAGTCAGAACCTATGCGGACCCCCAGAAAAAAGGCAAACAATCCCAGGTTGAATACAATTGCCTTAGCACGACTTACCATGATATTGCACTGGAAATCATCCTTAAAAATCGAAAATCATCATTGTTCCGAGCATTCAGAATGCCACAATAGGTCATTGTTAAACTCGTACTATCCAATTGTTGGACACAATGGTTATTTCCAAATTTGGATGCTATTTTGGTTGGGCTGCAGTGCCCCGAGCAGATTATAATTTATAGTTCAGGAATCAGTGCAACGGGAGCTCACGTTTCAGGACATTTTTATTTAATTTTACGCTCAGGTATCCAGCTATGAGACTACAGTATCTATGTAGAAAAAGCTCAGAATTCACTGATAGTATCTGGGTGAATCTGAACAGTAGCACAGTCACATGTTTCCCGTCAATCCATAGTTGAGTTATCTATACTCCCACACCGCCGCTAAACTCCATCGTTATGAGACAATGATCCTTCTTACTGAACTAATAGTTATTTATGTTTAATAATATTGCCTTTCAAAACAAAGCGCACAATATCAACAGTATAAAACAGTAGAATCTTTTCAAATGGATCTGTGGCCCGTTGAAAATGTATTGGGCTATGCTCTGCAAAGTATTGGGTACTGGCCCATGCTCTCAGTCTTAGAACCACTGGCCTAATCGGTTGTGGTGGAATATAAAAAAAACGTCATCTTTTGTTGATAAAGACACAGTTGCAGATCGCAAGGTATCTAGTTTTCGAAGTAGCATAATTGGAAGTCAAGCACTCGCTTGAGATTTCACTGTTACGCTGCAGATACGGTTTACAATGATATGAAGCAATATCTAATACTGTCGACAACTCAAAACCATCTTAATACCGTTAGCAGGAACGCCGGAACTGTATAATGTGTGAAACATGTTACAGTTCACCACATCACCAGAACAGCGTTGTTCTACATGTAACGCTAACTCACCATCTGTAATAGCAGTAAGCGGCAGACAATCCCCACCACGTGTGGTACCCGGCCAGCGTTCCGATTTGGTTGAAAGGCAGTCCAACGTCCGGCTGCACCAGCAAAGCCAGCAGGTAAAATCTCTCGGCGACTGCCCTGGAGCCGCCAAACTCCACAAAGTAACGGCCTACAGAAAGAATTTATGCGACAGGTTATTAATTACCAGAAATTCAAATTGATTTAGAAATTTGGAACGAAACCTTGTCATAACATAAAAGTCCATGGTCTGCTCAGTGTACATCGCAATGCTACAGATGATGCATCAAACGGTTCAAGGGCAGAGATCATTAAGTTGGATTACCAGTAAAGTCGATCATCAGAATTTAACAACCCAGGAGTAAGGAAACTGGTTGATCGCAGCGCATAAAGTAAGTTTTAACCTCATGATTTAACAAACCGGAACAAACCATAGACACCTAGTTATCTATAAAAACCGCGTACCATTCCTACGCACAAATAATTCCGATAATGACCTTAGATTGATTAGAGCGAAATGACAGTAATTTAATTCTAATTCTAATCTGAGAAATGTTTCAATGCCTCTAATTTCAATTCCATGATCTCATTTCTGGTTTTCCGGAACGTGTTACACAAAAATCGTATAGTGCGAAACAATTCAAACTTGGTTGTACAGACATTTGCCATTATCATGCTTATGAGTATGAAATGACATTTGAAATGAGCTGAACTTCTACATTTTAGAAATCAAACCTAAATCTCCGAGGCGAAGAAATATCTTGTAACAAGTCGCCAAAGCCCACTGATCGATGGTCAGCTCTTCCGTTGAGTCTTTCTTCTCTGACGCCTTCTTGGAAACGCCGTCTTTTTGCCCGTCTTTTGCTTCGACGTGACTGCTGAACAGTATTTGCCGCTTCCTAAAATCAAGAATCAAGAGTCCGACAATCGAAGAGCAACTTCCCCACATAACCAAAGGCGAAATAAAATACCTGTTTGCATTTTCGCTAAGCGGGCTGTTGACGTACGGCCAATCCACGGCCGCGTTGGGTTGGTATCTAGATTGCAGCTTCATCAACAAATGCTGGTAGTATCCTAGGGCGGCAGACAAATATTCTTTGTACAAGGTCTCGAGGTGACTGCCTGGTTTCACCAGCTGAAAACAGATCAAGAAAAAGGCTAAATCAGCTAGCAAAATACATAAGCTGAAGGCCAAGTTTGACCAGTCGATAAATGGCGGGGCTGATTATATGGTTGATAACAGGGTTGTAACCGAGTCACAAGTCAATCTCACTTTTATAGTTTTGACTCGAGTCAAGTCGAGTCATTTTCAATTCACCACCTAGTCAAGTGCGAATGCAAGTCAGCGAGCAGAGGGTCACGTCCGAGTCATGGTATTATGACTTGAGTTCGAGTACAAGTCATTGTGTTGGTTGACTGCTCAGTTTCCAGTTAAAGTCTTGATAAACCCACTTTTTATAACTCTTTTTGGTGATATCGAATGGTTCGCATTCATAATATACTAATTTTCCTCGCTTTTAGCAGTTTCTGGTCGCATTTTCAAGTGCCAGTACCAATAGACGAAATCCCAATATTGTGGTTACTTTACTATTCTTTGAAATTACAATGAAATGTCGGTCTTGGCCGTCTGAGTCTTGAGTCATATGACTTGATCCGAGTCATGCGCAATGACTCGAGTCAGAGTCGAGACAATACACAGATTGACTCGAGTCGAGTCGAGTCATTTCCGTATTTTGAGAAAATGACTCGAGTCAAGTCGAGTCATGATTCGAGTCATTACAACCCTGGTTGATAAGCATAAAATTTATGCATTACTATAACTTATCAGATAATGGTTTTCGTACCCCGCAACAATACAAACAATACAAACTTTTCTATTTTTCTTCACAAGTTGTATGACTTCGTAATACACTTTCCGCCAAATCAATTCCTCGGCCTTCTTGCCATATTCCAGCGGATGCGCAAACAGCAATCTCTCACACGCATCACGCAGTTTATGCCTGATCATGAAAAAAATAGTATTTATTTCAGTAAAACCTGACTACCACTGTAGAATGAGGATTAGGATTTATACCTAACATTATTTGCAGGACTAACGACAACAAGGGTGGGGAAGGGGCCGATTTACATACTCAAATCCGAGTCAAAAATTTACGTCTTAACATCGATAGTCAATATCTTTGCACAAAAAACAGCATTTCCACCGTTGGATCCCAAAACCTTGACTAGTCCCAGTTCCACATAAAACATGCTTCACAAGGTGTCTGCGAGTCACGGAACTCAAAATAGAATCACCCAAATTCTGGATTGAAAGGGTGGAGTGAAAAATATAAAAAAATTATTTCAAAAAGTACCGGTAGTCTTGATATATGGTGCCAAATATCAAATAAAATACTTGTCACGATTTTGGGTCCATGCATACTCTGATGGCCGTGCAGATTCATGAGAAAATCGCTAATTTTACCACTCGATATCTCACTATAAGGCTAGTTCTGGGCTTAAAAGATGCAGAGATAAAGAGAGGGACAGAAACATGTTTCTTATGCATATTTTAAGCCCAAAACTTACTTTCTATTGTAGGCGGTTATCAAGATATGGCAAAATTAGCAATTTTCGGCTCGTTCGGTGAAATGGCACATCTACTAGGGCAGTGGTTCCCAACCTTTTTTTAGACACGCCCCCCCTTGGTGATAGTGAAAAATTTCGCGCCCCCCTTATCGTCATACCACAAAATCCAACCGGGATGCTAGCAACTCCAACAGATTTTTGACGGCATGAAAGGCTATAACTGTTGACGAGAGAATTAAAAAATATGAAATTCGGTGTATATATGTATAGAGAAACATGCGTGAGTAGGAGGTAAATCGCGCAAAGAAAGAATTTTTTTTTAGTTTACCGCTTCTTCGCGACCCCCTTCCGAGTTTTCACGCCCCTCAGGTTGGGAACCACTGCACTAGAGGGTGCACAAACCCAAAGTAATTTAATTGATATTTCACACCACAAATCTAGACCCCCTTTTGGAATTCAATTTTTATTTATTCTCCACTTCACCCTAATAGGGGCCCTGTCTCAGCTGATATCGACTCACCTGAGACCAGCTTGCTCAGACTGAAACACACTCATCAAGTTTCTTCTGTGTTGACGGCCATTTTCCAGCCTCCGCGCATAATCAAGAACGCCCCTGTAATTGAACATTCATATTCACTACAAGGTTGTCAGAAACAAAATGCTTATGCCTTATAAGTAGGGAGATTTTTTTTGAAATGTCAAAAAAAGTCAAAATTTTGTCAAAATTGTTGTGGTACGTCTAAAAATGACAAATCGTTTACAAAGTCAAAATTATTTTAGAACCTGCAATTTGATTGTATCGTAGATTTTGCACTGTCGGTGAACTCATCATTTGACATTTTACAGCTTGTAGCCTACTTCATCGGCCTACCTTTGTAGACAACCCATTGTCTGCTCATTGTGAAGCATTAGCATTCAAATGAAACAAATAGGTTGACATGGTGTTATGCTCAACATACCGCAATATCCCAACTGATACAAGACTGCGTGGGCATTGCATGGTTCTTATATCATGAAGCGCATGATAAAAAATTGTGTTGTAGACTACATTGTCAGAATGAAGCAACATGGTGTGTCACCAGCAGTGTACTCACAACATCAGTGTTGTCAGCTAACAACTGCTGCTGTTGAACTTTTTTTGTCCATTCTTGGCAAGCTACTTAGTAGAACATACACTTTCAACCAGAGAATGAAGGAAAGTATCTATCAACTATTTCTATTTTCTACCATAACACGTGATGTAACTACTGGAATTCTTCATAGGGCCAGATTTCGTTACAAATAAAGTTTTTCCATGTAAAAATTAGTCAGTTTTCGAGTCAAAAACGTTTTTTCAGGTCAAATTACTTCGTAAGGAAAGACACTTCCAACCAGAAATGAAGATAAGTGGTACAATTCTAACATTTTGTGGGAAAACACCTAATTTGGAAACGTTAGGTCAAAATAAGATCAAAAATTGTCAAAATTTTGATTTTTAGGTCAAAATCTTCCGTATTTTAGGTAAAAAAATCGCCCTACTTATAAGTCACAAAGGGTGAACTATTCTCCCAACCATTCTCTGTACAGATGGAAAATTTGTCATAGGACACCATTCCTTATATGCCAACATGGGAGGGATATTATAGCGTTGAGCAGAACATTTCACAGAACTTTCACAACAGGACGAAGTAAGTGATATGCAACATAATTAATACATATATACCGTACCGTACCTGTACAATCTCTTTGCTGGAATACTCTTGATGTCACTGACTTTTTTCGATTTGGTATCTTGGCGTGACATGGTTCTATTTGTGCGTCTACGTCCAAATAGTCTGCTTCTTTCACTCCATTCTGTTCGAATCCGTGCCGCTGACAGTCGAGTGTAATCTGCATCAACTTGTTGACTCCATCTTTCTCACCGTCACCATTCCTTGCATATCATATTATCAATAGTAACGATTAATTCAATTCTTAACATACAGTTCCCATCTAACTAAGAAAAGTGACAGCAATTTGAATATAGTAGCTGACTGGTGGCAACCAGCATGTCATTCAAACAGAGATCCCAAAATGTGCATCTAGTCTAGGGGATGGCTGCTTTGAATGTAACTTTATGCTCTGCGGTAATGGGATATTAACAACATGCAGAGTAATTAATGATCATGCCATGGTAATTATGATAACCAATCCAATATATAGAAACAAAAAACCTTATATTAACACTAAACAATTAAAATTGAAAACATACAGGTATTGGGCAATGGTTTTACACAATAACAAGTAGCCAATTTCAACATTGAGACAGATTGAATCTTTAGAAATATATTTTCTGCCGCCAATGTTACCGGTATGTATGAAAACATAAAACGAAATATTGGTAGAGAATATCACATATACTGGACATTATTACGTTGATGCAGGTAGAAATTGTAATGCTACGTGCTAACCAAATGCAATGTCGATAGTACTGCTGTGGACAGGACTAGTTGCAAATTTGTATGGAGCGCATAATCGCTGAGATATGCAAAATTCGGGAGGCAAAAGACAATTCGTGCCAAGTCAGCCGACAAAAGCGTACCCTCAAACTCAAACCAATTCATAAATAAGGCAAGGCAAAATCGAGTACTATTCCGTGAGTCGAGTTGAGTATTGACTAATTATGGATGGGTAAAATATGTAGCTTTGATGCAACCACATAGAATATGATGCCCAGTTTTTCGTCACATCAAACATAATTCCATAGTTTTTTCGACCATACCTATTTCATTACACTTTGTGAATATGCTGTAGGTTGATCGCGGGTTCATAGATATGTCATTTCCGCTAAAGTGGGTAGCTTTTTACAGCGTGTTTCATAGGCCGCGAACTACCAATCGAGATTTCTAGGCCTCCACAATGGAAAAGTCTCGAAATTATAATTCTTGTTGATAATCGAGAAAATTATCTCTCACTCTCGACTCTAATCATTGGAATTAGTACCCGATTCAGATTCAACTAGTGAATCATTATGCCCAGTCCCAGTAACAATGCCACCAGTAACATATCTAGTTCTTAGAAGACCAGAGTTTATTCACTTGGCTACCACGCAGCCCTTTCATTTTCATCTTCTTTGGCCTTTCCGGTCCTGCTGATGGCAAGGGGGACAACATGTCGTTAGATGATAAATCCATATCCTGCCCAGCGGCTTTGATCGTTTTGCGTATGTTTGTAACTTCTTGCTCGATATCCTTTTGCTTCTTCTGACTCTCCTCCAAGAAAAGGTTAGCGGATTTGACTTGAGTTTGAATGCTCGACATCATACTGCTACACGCACCACACCATGAGGATAAAGTCGCCGATATCGTGTCAAGGTTTTCTTGACGTATATCGCGTCCTATTGTCCAATCTACCTCGATTCGAGAATTCTGTTGGTCAAGTTTACCACGAATTACATTCGCGTAAATGGCAGATATCAACAAATCTTCCAGCTGGCGTGTGTTATTCATATCTAATTCTATTAACAATGCGTTATACGGAAGGTATTTCAGCTTGGTGGCTAGTGACGCGACTGTTAAGTGTCTTAACTTCGTGCTCATAATATCGGTTAACTTGGGAAGAATTGCTGATTGGGATTGATAGTCTTTGTAAGATCCGTAAGCAAAAATGTTCAGCAGCATCAAATACGGTTTTGAGGTCGGATCATTCCCTAAATCTTGGACGGCTGGTAACTCCAAAAGTTCTCCGAAGAAATAAATATCCTTTGCCTCCATCGCTTGGCGTATCAGCTCTCTCAACGCGACGCCTTTGGTTGATTTTGCCAACAGCAAAAATTGCTCGAGCTGCTTGTTTGAGCTGAACGTCGCGGTAATCCCAGTGTTTGGATTCTCTTTAGGCATATTTTCATCCATCTCGAGAATCTATATCGACACAGAGTTCCTCTCTACTGTAAACGTGGCTGAAGTTACGAAACTCTGAAATAAGAATAGTGCAGATATAACACAATAAGTCATCCATGCATCTGAAGTAACGGTAACCAATATGTTCAATTTGTGTCAGCGTTGCTGGAACGAGGGGGCGGGTGATTCAGGTTTCCCAAAAAACTTTCAACCTTGAATATCAACACTTTCAAGGTCTCGGCTAGAGATCTATCATTTTTGTGGTACATAGTAAATTTATTCGAAAATAGCTAATTTGGGTTTGAGTCTACGTATGTCGTGAATGTTTGGGGTAGACTTATTTATGGTGTGTAAGCTATAGAAATAGGCTGTTTATGGAGAAGAGTTGGAATGCTTTTTTAATCACTCTGATCTTGAAACTATATGGTAATAATCACCTAAGATGGAGCGTTTGAGGTGTGGGCCATTCAGCAGGTTATGATATGGGCCGACCCATACCTCAATAGGCGATTGCCAGTGAACTCGGCAGTTGGTGAATTCGGCCCTCGTTGAACTGGGCCCTCGGGAAATTTTGTATTAACAACTATTAATATGAACTAGTAATATTATGATGGAGTGATTTGTCAATGTTGTACGGAGGTCAGGGCATGCGTTGACGTGATCATGAAAAATTTGTTGATAAGGAACACTGGCTTGTCGTGATCGTGAAATGATGAAGCGCCGCTTGATCTTCCAAAGCTCTCACATACAACGCCAAGATCCATCTTCTCGCATCACTTACGCTATCAAATTACCAATACCACTGAGCGTTGCGTTATTTCCCACGGCTACCGGGCTACGTAATTCGTGATCTAATCACGCTGTGACTGCGTGATCTACGCATGCCCTGACCTTCTTACAAGATTGACAAACCACGAGATAGTAATATTATTAGTTTAATATTTCATATTATTAGTTGATAATACACTTTAATACAAAATTTCCCGAGGGCCGAATTCACCAAGTGTCCAGTTCACCAAGCGCCGAGTTGGTGGGGCAGAATTCACAAGTGCCGAGTTCACTGGCAACTCAATATGCTGGGGTAGGGTAGGGACAGCATATCATATTGAACCGTCTTTGATGGGGTAGTTGAGGCGAAAGTAGTTTTAAAAGTCATTTTCATGT
Source organism: Botryllus schlosseri (assembly GCF_051294905.1). Lineage (NCBI taxonomy): Eukaryota > Metazoa > Chordata > Ascidiacea > Stolidobranchia > Styelidae > Botryllus > Botryllus schlosseri. The sequence goes on along the minus strand of NC_137244.1, from coordinate 3,606,903 downwards.
TACATATTTTCCGTTACCTGGTTTCGTTATGCTGTGTGACTTATGAAATGATCAAAACAGGAATTAAGATGAATGAATTGTTTATTTCCAGATCAGCTTCATCAGTTTATGGTAGGTGGTAGCTGTGAGTGTGACAAGAATTGAGGTTTTTTTGGATAATGAATACCGGTAGCATTTATTCATTCAATACACTATACAGACAGCAGAGACAGCGGCCCATACCTACTCACTCTGCCCTACTACTGAGTGTACCGTAAGCTGTTATTGCCAGCCAGAAACTTCTAACTTATTTCGGCAGTCACACACAGTTTGACCGTAGGGAAAAAAGAATCATATATTGAAAATTTAATCGTGAAATCTGCCATGTGGTCATCCAGACAGCTGAGACAGTTATGGTGGCCAGCGGCATTAACTCCCTCCACATACAACGCGACCGTATTCAATGGCTAAGCTAACAGAACAAGTCATTTACGACGTATGGTTTTTAGGTGAACCTTCCGCATTTCTCATACTCTCGCCCTTGCACTCTAGCTTTACCATATTCGCCATTTATAAGAAAGCAATGCTTTCATTTCACATCTGAGTGACAAACTATAGATAACTAATCTACAGGTCAATTATCTATAGCCAAACTTCTTCGGCCCATCCGTCAGCGCCGACATAATATTCCAGTACAACCAAGACCAAAGTATGCTCGCATTGCTCGGCTCATTGTTGCAGATTATCCGGTTCCGTGGATTAATTCACGTACCTACGGGGCTCGTGCACTTTCGGACCAAGAGTGGTTACCGACTAGCGGCGAAAATCACTTTTTGGTCCGAAAGTGTACGAGCCCCGTCCTGGTCCGTTAAAAATGGCGGTGAGATTTAGGCTGCGTTCTATATGACGTTTACTAAACGATTTCAAAACCATTCGTGAAAACACGACCGTTCGAAGTGAACCTGGTTTCGGTAATGCTTTCAAAATCACCCCATTCCGACTCGTGCTTTGCCGCGCCTATGGTCTCGAAAATCCCATCATTCGTCTCTCTCGCTCGACCACGGAGGGTTTTCGTAGTGGCGCGAAACGCGAAGTTATTTTCATGCTAGCAGGCTACTAGGAACGTGTGTCTTCGTGGTAGGAGCTGGTCGACAACGGCATTGGCAGGGATATCTAGATCAATCAATCAGATTTATTAATATTTTCGTCGTTTCAAAACATCACAAGACTGCGATACAATGAAAAGATAGGAAGGTGTCGAAACAACTTGCATGGAGTAGCCATTAAGATCAGACACCCACCTTAGCCTAGGCGAAGTAAATAAGAGGCATGCACACTGAATGAAAAGTAATGCAGAGAATACAAGACGCAAGCGACAAAATGAGGTGGCATGTGGCGGAGGGCGAGGTCGATGTTAGGTCGTGGTCCGGTAATCCTGAAGACTAGCTAGTATTGATTTAGAAGAAATTGCTTGTATTTCGACTTGAATGCGGACACCGGACATGCTCGACGACTGTCGGATAGCCGGCGAGATGCTGTTCCACAATTGGGGTCCGGCATACTTGATAGAGCAATGCGTTTTCTTGTATTCAGTCCTGATCATATGGTAGTTGTTCTTCGATCTAGATATCCCTGGGTATTGGTGATAGAAGTGGCAGATATTGAATAGCGGTGCTATTGAATTGATTGGTAGTAAGTAGGTCGATCATGGCAAACAGAGTATGTATTTTGTGTTCACGGTAGTTCGTAGATGACGAGTCGCCAGAAAAGCAGATTGTCTGATTGCGCCGAGGCACTTTCGGACGAACTGGAGAGAAACGTCTGCTAGCGGTCGAATATCATTGGCATTATCCTGCTTTTTTCTTGTATCTGGTCGAAAAACACACGGTCGAGTTGGCTCTCGCTGTCAGAGTAGTTATTTTATTGCACTTTCCGTCATGTCAAAACAGTACGAGATTTTGATATCATGAAAATGTGTTAGGCCTAGTACAGCTACAAACACGAATTACGCGCGAGTTCATAATTGAAATAGCGGTGGCCAGCAAATGATTCAATTAATATTGGTACGTGCGCATGCAAACAAAACAGTTGCAATCATAAAAATACAGCATCGCAGTGAAATTGATCGAGTTTGTACGAAAACAAAACGCCTACGGCACCCGGTATTCCCAGCCGGTCACCCATGCAAGTACTAACCGGGCCCAACGTTGCTTAACTTCCGAGATCAGACGAGATCGGGTGTATTCAACGTGGTATGGTCGTAGGCGACAGTGGTGACAATCTGTGCCGTTTTATGTGACATTTTCCGTTTCTCTCAGGCGAAATGTCGCCACGCTGCCAACGAGACGCCAGAAAAGCAGAACGTCTGATTGCGCTGAGGCCCTTTCGGACAAACTGGAGGGAAAAGTCTGCTAGCGGTGGAATATCATTGGCATCCTGCTTTTTTCTTGTGTCTGGTCGAAAAACACACGGTCGAGTATATGCTCTCGCTGTCGGAGTAGTTATTTTATTGCACTTTCCGTCAGGTAAAAACAGCACGAGATTGCGATATCATGAAAATGTGTTAGGCCTAGTAATAATAATAATAATAATAATATAATAATTTATAGAGCGCCGAATATAACAATATTACATTACTACACTAGGGCGCTGTACATAAAAGGCAATAAAATATAAAAGTAAACGTTATATATAAAAGACGAAGTGCATATAGTTGTAGGGCGCAATGAACACTACTCTAGTCCGAACGCCCGTGTGAATAAAACGGTCTTGATTTTGCGTTTGAAAACATATAGCGAGTCACATAGTCTGATAGAAATTGGAAGATTGTTCAACATAATGGCGGCCGAGGAAGAAAAAGTTCTCTCGCCGTAGGTCGATGTTCTGACTCTTGGAACTGACAAGAGCTTTTGCGACCGAGAACGTAGCGCTCTTCGGGGATTATAGCTCACGAAGATACGCTGGCGCACTTCCCTCCATGCATTTGAAGACGTACAGAAGAAGCTTGTATTCAGACCTAAATTTCACGGGTACAACTGCAAATTGCGCGCGAGTTCATAATTGAAATAGCGGTGGCCAGCAAATGATTCAATTAATATTGGTACGTGCGCATGCAAACAAAACAGTTGCAATCATAAAAATACAGCATCGCAGTGAAATTGATCGAGTTTGTACGAAAACAAAACGCCTACGGCACCCGGTATTCCCAGCCGGTCACCCATGCAAGTACTAACCGGGCCCAACGTTGCTTAACTTCCGAGATCAGACGAGATCGGGTGTATTCAACGTGGTATGGTCGTAGGCGACAGTGGTGACAATCTGTGCCGTTTTATGTGACATTTTCCGTTTCTCTCAGGCGAAATGTCGCCACGCTGCCAACGAGACGCCAGAAAAGCAGAACGTCTGATTGCGCTGAGGCCCTTTCGGACAAACTGGAGGGAAAAGTCTGCTAGCGGTGGAATATCATTGGCATCCTGCTTTTTTCTTGTGTCTGGTCGAAAAACACACGGTCGAGTATATGCTCTCGCTGTCGGAGTAGTTATTTTATTGCACTTTCCGTCAGGTAAAAACAGCACGAGATTGCGATATCATGAAAATGTGTTAGGCCTAGTAATAATAATAATAATAATAATATAATAATTTATAGAGCGCCGAATATAACAATATTACATTACTACACTAGGGCGCTGTACATAAAAGGCAATAAAATATAAAAGTAAACGTTATATATAAAAGACGAAGTGCATATAGTTGTAGGGCGCAATGAACACTACTCTGGTCCGAACGCCCGTGTGAATAAAACGGTCTTGATTTTGCGTTTGAAAACATATAGCGAGTCACATAGTCTGATAGAAATTGGAAGATTGTTCAACATAATGGCGGCCGAGGAAGAAAAAGTTCTCTCGCCGTAGGTCGATGTTCTGACTCTTGGAACTGACAAGAGCTTTTGCGACCGAGAACGTAGCGCTCTTCGGGGATTATAGCTCACGAAGATACGCTGGCGCACTTCCCTCCATGCATTTGAAGACGTACAGAAGAAGCTTGTATTCAGACCTAAATTTCACGGGTACAACTGCAAATTGCGCGCGAGTTCATAATTGAAATAGCGGTGGCCAGCAAATGATTCAATTAATATTGGTACGTGCGCATGCAAACAAAACAGTTGCAATCATAAAAATACAGCATCGCAGTGAAATTGATCGAGTTTGTACGAAAACAAAACGCCTACGGCACCCGGTATTCCCAGCCGGTCACCCATGCAAGTACTAACCGGGCCCAACGTTGCTTAACTTCCGAGATCAGACGAGATCGGGTGTATTCAACGTGGTATGGTCGTAGGCGACAGTGGTGACAATCTGTGCCGTTTTATGTGACATTTTCCGTTTCTCTCAGGCGAAATGTCGCCACGCTGCCAACGAGACGCCAGAAAAGCAGAACGTCTGATTGCGCTGAGGCCCTTTCGGACAAACTGGAGGGAAAAGTCTGCTAGCGGTGGAATATCATTGGCATCCTGCTTTTTTCTTGTGTCTGGTCGAAAAACACACGGTCGAGTATATGCTCTCGCTGTCGGAGTAGTTATTTTATTGCACTTTCCGTCAGGTAAAAACAGCACGAGATTGCGATATCATGAAAATGTGTTAGGCCTAGTAATAATAATAATAATAATAATATAATAATTTATAGAGCGCCGAATATAACAATATTACATTACTACACTAGGGCGCTGTACATAAAAGGCAATAAAATATAAAAGTAAACGTTATATATAAAAGACGAAGTGCATATAGTTGTAGGGCGCAATGAACACTACTCTAGTCCGAACGCCCGTGTGAATAAAACGGTCTTGATTTTGCGTTTGAAAACATATAGCGAGTCACATAGTCTGATAGAAATTGGAAGATTGTTCAACATAATGGCGGCCGAGGAAGAAAAAGTTCTCTCGCCGTAGGTCGATGTTCTGACTCTTGGAACTGACAAGAGCTTTTGCGACCGAGAACGTAGCGCTCTTCGGGGATTATAGCTCACGAAGATACGCTGGCGCACTTCCCTCCATGCATTTGAAGACGTACAGAAGAAGCTTGTATTCAGACCTAAATTTCACGGGTACAACTGCAAATTGCGCGCGAGTTCATAATTGAAATAGCGGTGGCCAGCAAATGATTCAATTAATATTGGTACGTGCGCATGCAAACAAAACAGTTGCAATCATAAAAATACAGCATCGCAGTGAAATTGATCGAGTTTGTACGAAAACAAAACGCCTACGGCACCCGGTATTCCCAGCCGGTCACCCATGCAAGTACTAACCGGGCCCAACGTTGCTTAACTTCCGAGATCAGACGAGATCGGGTGTATTCAACGTGGTATGGTCGTAGGCGACAGTGGTGACAATCTGTGCCGTTTTATGTGACATTTTCCGTTTCTCTCAGGCGAAATGTCGCCACGCTGCCAACGAGACGCCAGAAAAGCAGAACGTCTGATTGCGCTGAGGCCCTTTCGGACAAACTGGAGGGAAAAGTCTGCTAGCGGTGGAATATCATTGGCATCCTGCTTTTTTCTTGTGTCTGGTCGAAAAACACACGGTCGAGTATATGCTCTCGCTGTCGGAGTAGTTATTTTATTGCACTTTCCGTCAGGTAAAAACAGCACGAGATTGCGATATCATGAAAATGTGTTAGGCCTAGTAATAATAATAATAATAATAATATAATAATTTATAGAGCGCCGAATATAACAATATTACATTACTACACTAGGGCGCTGTACATAAAAGGCAATAAAATATAAAAGTAAACGTTATATATAAAAGACGAAGTGCATATAGTTGTAGGGCGCAATGAACACTACTCTGGTCCGAACGCCCGTGTGAATAAAACGGTCTTGATTTTGCGTTTGAAAACATATAGCGAGTCACATAGTCTGATAGAAATTGGAAGATTGTTCAACATAATGGCGGCCGAGGAAGAAAAAGTTCTCTCGCCGTAGGTCGATGTTCTGACTCTTGGAACTGACAAGAGCTTTTGCGACCGAGAACGTAGCGCTCTTCGGGGATTATAGCTCACGAAGATACGCTGGCGCACTTCCCTCCATGCATTTGAAGACGTACAGAAGAAGCTTGTATTCAGACCTAAATTTCACGGGTACAACTGCAAATTGCGCGCGAGTTCATAATTGAAATAGCGGTGGCCAGCAAATGATTCAATTAATATTGGTACGTGCGCATGCAAACAAAACAGTTGCAATCATAAAAATACAGCATCGCAGTGAAATTGATCGAGTTTGTACGAAAACAAAACGCCTACGGCACCCGGTATTCCCAGCCGGTCACCCATGCAAGTACTAACCGGGCCCAACGTTGCTTAACTTCCGAGATCAGACGAGATCGGGTGTATTCAACGTGGTATGGTCGTAGGCGACAGTGGTGACAATCTGTGCCGTTTTATGTGACATTTTCCGTTTCTCTCAGGCGAAATGTCGCCACGCTGCCAACGAGACGCCAGAAAAGCAGAACGTCTGATTGCGCTGAGGCCCTTTCGGACAAACTGGAGGGAAAAGTCTGCTAGCGGTGGAATATCATTGGCATCCTGCTTTTTTCTTGTGTCTGGTCGAAAAACACACGGTCGAGTATATGCTCTCGCTGTCGGAGTAGTTATTTTATTGCACTTTCCGTCAGGTAAAAACAGCACGAGATTGCGATATCATGAAAATGTGTTAGGCCTAGTAATAATAATAATAATAATAATATAATAATTTATAGAGCGCCGAATATAACAATATTACATTACTACACTAGGGCGCTGTACATAAAAGGCAATAAAATATAAAAGTAAACGTTATATATAAAAGACGAAGTGCATATAGTTGTAGGGCGCAATGAACACTACTCTAGTCCGAACGCCCGTGTGAATAAAACGGTCTTGATTTTGCGTTTGAAAACATATAGCGAGTCACATAGTCTGATAGAAATTGGAAGATTGTTCAACATAATGGCGGCCGAGGAAGAAAAAGTTCTCTCGCCGTAGGTCGATGTTCTGACTCTTGGAACTGACAAGAGCTTTTGCGACCGAGAACGTAGCGCTCTTCGGGGATTATAGCTCACGAAGATACGCTGGCGCACTTCCCTCCATGCATTTGAAGACGTACAGAAGAAGCTTGTATTCAGACCTAAATTTCACGGGTACAACTGCAAATTGCGCGCGAGTTCATAATTGAAATAGCGGTGGCCAGCAAATGATTCAATTAATATTGGTACGTGCGCATGCAAACAAAACAGTTGCAATCATAAAAATACAGCATCGCAGTGAAATTGATCGAGTTTGTACGAAAACAAAACGCCTACGGCACCCGGTATTCCCAGCCGGTCACCCATGCAAGTACTAACCGGGCCCAACGTTGCTTAACTTCCGAGATCAGACGAGATCGGGTGTATTCAACGTGGTATGGTCGTAGGCGACAGTGGTGACAATCTGTGCCGTTTTATGTGACATTTTCCGTTTCTCTCAGGCGAAATGTCGCCACGCTGCCAACGAGACGCCAGAAAAGCAGAACGTCTGATTGCGCTGAGGCCCTTTCGGACAAACTGGAGGGAAAAGTCTGCTAGCGGTGGAATATCATTGGCATCCTGCTTTTTTCTTGTGTCTGGTCGAAAAACACACGGTCGAGTATATGCTCTCGCTGTCGGAGTAGTTATTTTATTGCACTTTCCGTCAGGTAAAAACAGCACGAGATTGCGATATCATGAAAATGTGTTAGGCCTAGTAATAATAATAATAATAATAATATAATAATTTATAGAGCGCCGAATATAACAATATTACATTACTACACTAGGGCGCTGTACATAAAAGGCAATAAAATATAAAAGTAAACGTTATATATAAAAGACGAAGTGCATATAGTTGTAGGGCGCAATGAACACTACTCTAGTCCGAACGCCCGTGTGAATAAAACGGTCTTGATTTTGCGTTTGAAAACATATAGCGAGTCACATAGTCTGATAGAAATTGGAAGATTGTTCAACATAATGGCGGCCGAGGAAGAAAAAGTTCTCTCGCCGTAGGTCGATGTTCTGACTCTTGGAACTGACAAGAGCTTTTGCGACCGAGAACGTAGCGCTCTTCGGGGATTATAGCTCACGAAGATACGCTGGCGCACTTCCCTCCATGCATTTGAAGACGTACAGAAGAAGCTTGTATTCAGACCTAAATTTCACGGGTACAACTGCAAATTGCGCGCGAGTTCATAATTGAAATAGCGGTGGCCAGCAAATGATTCAATTAATATTGGTACGTGCGCATGCAAACAAAACAGTTGCAATCATAAAAATACAGCATCGCAGTGAAATTGATCGAGTTTGTACGAAAACAAAACGCCTACGGCACCCGGTATTCCCAGCCGGTCACCCATGCAAGTACTAACCGGGCCCAACGTTGCTTAACTTCCGAGATCAGACGAGATCGGGTGTATTCAACGTGGTATGGTCGTAGGCGACAGTGGTGACAATCTGTGCCGTTTTATGTGACATTTTCCGTTTCTCTCAGGCGAAATGTCGCCACGCTGCCAACGAGACGCCAGAAAAGCAGAACGTCTGATTGCGCTGAGGCCCTTTCGGACAAACTGGAGGGAAAAGTCTGCTAGCGGTGGAATATCATTGGCATCCTGCTTTTTTCTTGTGTCTGGTCGAAAAACACACGGTCGAGTATATGCTCTCGCTGTCGGAGTAGTTATTTTATTGCACTTTCCGTCAGGTAAAAACAGCACGAGATTGCGATATCATGAAAATGTGTTAGGCCTAGTAATAATAATAATAATAATAATATAATAATTTATAGAGCGCCGAATATAACAATATTACATTACTACACTAGGGCGCTGTACATAAAAGGCAATAAAATATAAAAGTAAACGTTATATATAAAAGACGAAGTGCATATAGTTGTAGGGCGCAATGAACACTACTCTAGTCCGAACGCCCGTGTGAATAAAACGGTCTTGATTTTGCGTTTGAAAACATATAGCGAGTCACATAGTCTGATAGAAATTGGAAGATTGTTCAACATAATGGCGGCCGAGGAAGAAAAAGTTCTCTCGCCGTAGGTCGATGTTCTGACTCTTGGAACTGACAAGAGCTTTTGCGACCGAGAACGTAGCGCTCTTCGGGGATTATAGCTCACGAAGATACGCTGGCGCACTTCCCTCCATGCATTTGAAGACGTACAGAAGAAGCTTGTATTCAGACCTAAATTTCACGGGTACAACTGCAAATTGCGCGCGAGTTCATAATTGAAATAGCGGTGGCCAGCAAATGATTCAATTAATATTGGTACGTGCGCATGCAAACAAAACAGTTGCAATCATAAAAATACAGCATCGCAGTGAAATTGATCGAGTTTGTACGAAAACAAAACGCCTACGGCACCCGGTATTCCCAGCCGGTCACCCATGCAAGTACTAACCGGGCCCAACGTTGCTTAACTTCCGAGATCAGACGAGATCGGGTGTATTCAACGTGGTATGGTCGTAGGCGACAGTGGTGACAATCTGTGCCGTTTTATGTGACATTTTCCGTTTCTCTCAGGCGAAATGTCGCCACGCTGCCAACGAGACGCCAGAAAAGCAGAACGTCTGATTGCGCTGAGGCCCTTTCGGACAAACTGGAGGGAAAAGTCTGCTAGCGGTGGAATATCATTGGCATCCTGCTTTTTTCTTGTGTCTGGTCGAAAAACACACGGTCGAGTATATGCTCTCGCTGTCGGAGTAGTTATTTTATTGCACTTTCCGTCAGGTAAAAACAGCACGAGATTGCGATATCATGAAAATGTGTTAGGCCTAGTAATAATAATAATAATAATAATATAATAATTTATAGAGCGCCGAATATAACAATATTACATTACTACACTAGGGCGCTGTACATAAAAGGCAATAAAATATAAAAGTAAACGTTATATATAAAAGACGAAGTGCATATAGTTGTAGGGCGCAATGAACACTACTCTGGTCCGAACGCCCGTGTGAATAAAACGGTCTTGATTTTGCGTTTGAAAACATATAGCGAGTCACATAGTCTGATAGAAATTGGAAGATTGTTCAACATAATGGCGGCCGAGGAAGAAAAAGTTCTCTCGCCGTAGGTCGATGTTCTGACTCTTGGAACTGACAAGAGCTTTTGCGACCGAGAACGTAGCGCTCTTCGGGGATTATAGCTCACGAAGATACGCTGGCGCACTTCCCTCCATGCATTTGAAGACGTACAGAAGAAGCTTGTATTCAGACCTAAATTTCACGGGTACAACTGCAAATTGCGCGCGAGTTCATAATTGAAATAGCGGTGGCCAGCAAATGATTCAATTAATATTGGTACGTGCGCATGCAAACAAAACAGTTGCAATCATAAAAATACAGCATCGCAGTGAAATTGATCGAGTTTGTACGAAAACAAAACGCCTACGGCACCCGGTATTCCCAGCCGGTCACCCATGCAAGTACTAACCGGGCCCAACGTTGCTTAACTTCCGAGATCAGACGAGATCGGGTGTATTCAACGTGGTATGGTCGTAGGCGACAGTGGTGACAATCTGTGCCGTTTTATGTGACATTTTCCGTTTCTCTCAGGCGAAATGTCGCCACGCTGCCAACGAGACGCCAGAAAAGCAGAACGTCTGATTGCGCTGAGGCCCTTTCGGACAAACTGGAGGGAAAAGTCTGCTAGCGGTGGAATATCATTGGCATCCTGCTTTTTTCTTGTGTCTGGTCGAAAAACACACGGTCGAGTATATGCTCTCGCTGTCGGAGTAGTTATTTTATTGCACTTTCCGTCAGGTAAAAACAGCACGAGATTGCGATATCATGAAAATGTGTTAGGCCTAGTAATAATAATAATAATAATAATATAATAATTTATAGAGCGCCGAATATAACAATATTACATTACTACACTAGGGCGCTGTACATAAAAGGCAATAAAATATAAAAGTAAACGTTATATATAAAAGACGAAGTGCATATAGTTGTAGGGCGCAATGAACACTACTCTAGTCCGAACGCCCGTGTGAATAAAACGGTCTTGATTTTGCGTTTGAAAACATATAGCGAGTCACATAGTCTGATAGAAATTGGAAGATTGTTCAACATAATGGCGGCCGAGGAAGAAAAAGTTCTCTCGCCGTAGGTCGATGTTCTGACTCTTGGAACTGACAAGAGCTTTTGCGACCGAGAACGTAGCGCTCTTCGGGGATTATAGCTCACGAAGATACGCTGGCGCACTTCCCTCCATGCATTTGAAGACGTACAGAAGAAGCTTGTATTCAGACCTAAATTTCACGGGTACAACTGCAAATTGCGCGCGAGTTCATAATTGAAATAGCGGTGGCCAGCAAATGATTCAATTAATATTGGTACGTGCGCATGCAAACAAAACAGTTGCAATCATAAAAATACAGCATCGCAGTGAAATTGATCGAGTTTGTACGAAAACAAAACGCCTACGGCACCCGGTATTCCCAGCCGGTCACCCATGCAAGTACTAACCGGGCCCAACGTTGCTTAACTTCCGAGATCAGACGAGATCGGGTGTATTCAACGTGGTATGGTCGTAGGCGACAGTGGTGACAATCTGTGCCGTTTTATGTGACATTTTCCGTTTCTCTCAGGCGAAATGTCGCCACGCTGCCAACGAGACGCCAGAAAAGCAGAACGTCTGATTGCGCTGAGGCCCTTTCGGACAAACTGGAGGGAAAAGTCTGCTAGCGGTGGAATATCATTGGCATCCTGCTTTTTTCTTGTGTCTGGTCGAAAAACACACGGTCGAGTATATGCTCTCGCTGTCGGAGTAGTTATTTTATTGCACTTTCCGTCAGGTAAAAACAGCACGAGATTGCGATATCATGAAAATGTGTTAGGCCTAGTAATAATAATAATAATAATAATATAATAATTTATAGAGCGCCGAATATAACAATATTACATTACTACACTAGGGCGCTGTACATAAAAGGCAATAAAATATAAAAGTAAACGTTATATATAAAAGACGAAGTGCATATAGTTGTAGGGCGCAATGAACACTACTCTAGTCCGAACGCCCGTGTGAATAAAACGGTCTTGATTTTGCGTTTGAAAACATATAGCGAGTCACATAGTCTGATAGAAATTGGAAGATTGTTCAACATAATGGCGGCCGAGGAAGAAAAAGTTCTCTCGCCGTAGGTCGATGTTCTGACTCTTGGAACTGACAAGAGCTTTTGCGACCGAGAACGTAGCGCTCTTCGGGGATTATAGCTCACGAAGATACGCTGGCGCACTTCCCTCCATGCATTTGAAGACGTACAGAAGAAGCTTGTATTCAGACCTAAATTTCACGGGTACAACTGCAAATTGCGCGCGAGTTCATAATTGAAATAGCGGTGGCCAGCAAATGATTCAATTAATATTGGTACGTGCGCATGCAAACAAAACAGTTGCAATCATAAAAATACAGCATCGCAGTGAAATTGATCGAGTTTGTACGAAAACAAAACGCCTACGGCACCCGGTATTCCCAGCCGGTCACCCATGCAAGTACTAACCGGGCCCAACGTTGCTTAACTTCCGAGATCAGACGAGATCGGGTGTATTCAACGTGGTATGGTCGTAGGCGACAGTGGTGACAATCTGTGCCGTTTTATGTGACATTTTCCGTTTCTCTCAGGCGAAATGTCGCCACGCTGCCAACGAGACGCCAGAAAAGCAGAACGTCTGATTGCGCTGAGGCCCTTTCGGACAAACTGGAGGGAAAAGTCTGCTAGCGGTGGAATATCATTGGCATCCTGCTTTTTTCTTGTGTCTGGTCGAAAAACACACGGTCGAGTATATGCTCTCGCTGTCGGAGTAGTTATTTTATTGCACTTTCCGTCAGGTAAAAACAGCACGAGATTGCGATATCATGAAAATGTGTTAGGCCTAGTAATAATAATAATAATAATAATATAATAATTTATAGAGCGCCGAATATAACAATATTACATTACTACACTAGGGCGCTGTACATAAAAGGCAATAAAATATAAAAGTAAACGTTATATATAAAAGACGAAGTGCATATAGTTGTAGGGCGCAATGAACACTACTCTGGTCCGAACGCCCGTGTGAATAAAACGGTCTTGATTTTGCGTTTGAAAACATATAGCGAGTCACATAGTCTGATAGAAATTGGAAGATTGTTCAACATAATGGCGGCCGAGGAAGAAAAAGTTCTCTCGCCGTAGGTCGATGTTCTGACTCTTGGAACTGACAAGAGCTTTTGCGACCGAGAACGTAGCGCTCTTCGGGGATTATAGCTCACGAAGATACGCTGGCGCACTTCCCTCCATGCATTTGAAGACGTACAGAAGAAGCTTGTATTCAGACCTAAATTTCACGGGTACAACTGCAAATTGCGCGCGAGTTCATAATTGAAATAGCGGTGGCCAGCAAATGATTCAATTAATATTGGTACGTGCGCATGCAAACAAAACAGTTGCAATCATAAAAATACAGCATCGCAGTGAAATTGATCGAGTTTGTACGAAAACAAAACGCCTACGGCACCCGGTATTCCCAGCCGGTCACCCATGCAAGTACTAACCGGGCCCAACGTTGCTTAACTTCCGAGATCAGACGAGATCGGGTGTATTCAACGTGGTATGGTCGTAGGCGACAGTGGTGACAATCTGTGCCGTTTTATGTGACATTTTCCGTTTCTCTCAGGCGAAATGTCGCCACGCTGCCAACGAGACGCCAGAAAAGCAGAACGTCTGATTGCGCTGAGGCCCTTTCGGACAAACTGGAGGGAAAAGTCTGCTAGCGGTGGAATATCATTGGCATCCTGCTTTTTTCTTGTGTCTGGTCGAAAAACACACGGTCGAGTATATGCTCTCGCTGTCGGAGTAGTTATTTTATTGCACTTTCCGTCAGGTAAAAACAGCACGAGATTGCGATATCATGAAAATGTGTTAGGCCTAGTAATAATAATAATAATAATAATATAATAATTTATAGAGCGCCGAATATAACAATATTACATTACTACACTAGGGCGCTGTACATAAAAGGCAATAAAATATAAAAGTAAACGTTATATATAAAAGACGAAGTGCATATAGTTGTAGGGCGCAATGAACACTACTCTGGTCCGAACGCCCGTGTGAATAAAACGGTCTTGATTTTGCGTTTGAAAACATATAGCGAGTCACATAGTCTGATAGAAATTGGAAGATTGTTCAACATAATGGCGGCCGAGGAAGAAAAAGTTCTCTCGCCGTAGGTCGATGTTCTGACTCTTGGAACTGACAAGAGCTTTTGCGACCGAGAACGTAGCGCTCTTCGGGGATTATAGCTCACGAAGATACGCTGGCGCACTTCCCTCCATGCATTTGAAGACGTACAGAAGAAGCTTGTATTCAGACCTAAATTTCACGGGTACAACTGCAAATTGCGCGCGAGTTCATAATTGAAATAGCGGTGGCCAGCAAATGATTCAATTAATATTGGTACGTGCGCATGCAAACAAAACAGTTGCAATCATAAAAATACAGCATCGCAGTGAAATTGATCGAGTTTGTACGAAAACAAAACGCCTACGGCACCCGGTATTCCCAGCCGGTCACCCATGCAAGTACTAACCGGGCCCAACGTTGCTTAACTTCCGAGATCAGACGAGATCGGGTGTATTCAACGTGGTATGGTCGTAGGCGACAGTGGTGACAATCTGTGCCGTTTTATGTGACATTTTCCGTTTCTCTCAGGCGAAATGTCGCCACGCTGCCAACGAGACGCCAGAAAAGCAGAACGTCTGATTGCGCTGAGGCCCTTTCGGACAAACTGGAGGGAAAAGTCTGCTAGCGGTGGAATATCATTGGCATCCTGCTTTTTTCTTGTGTCTGGTCGAAAAACACACGGTCGAGTATATGCTCTCGCTGTCGGAGTAGTTATTTTATTGCACTTTCCGTCAGGTAAAAACAGCACGAGATTGCGATATCATGAAAATGTGTTAGGCCTAGTAATAATAATAATAATAATAATATAATAATTTATAGAGCGCCGAATATAACAATATTACATTACTACACTAGGGCGCTGTACATAAAAGGCAATAAAATATAAAAGTAAACGTTATATATAAAAGACGAAGTGCATATAGTTGTAGGGCGCAATGAACACTACTCTGGTCCGAACGCCCGTGTGAATAAAACGGTCTTGATTTTGCGTTTGAAAACATATAGCGAGTCACATAGTCTGATAGAAATTGGAAGATTGTTCAACATAATGGCGGCCGAGGAAGAAAAAGTTCTCTCGCCGTAGGTCGATGTTCTGACTCTTGGAACTGACAAGAGCTTTTGCGACCGAGAACGTAGCGCTCTTCGGGGATTATAGCTCACGAAGATACGCTGGCGCACTTCCCTCCATGCATTTGAAGACGTACAGAAGAAGCTTGTATTCAGACCTAAATTTCACGGGTACAACTGCAAATTGCGCGCGAGTTCATAATTGAAATAGCGGTGGCCAGCAAATGATTCAATTAATATTGGTACGTGCGCATGCAAACAAAACAGTTGCAATCATAAAAATACAGCATCGCAGTGAAATTGATCGAGTTTGTACGAAAACAAAACGCCTACGGCACCCGGTATTCCCAGCCGGTCACCCATGCAAGTACTAACCGGGCCCAACGTTGCTTAACTTCCGAGATCAGACGAGATCGGGTGTATTCAACGTGGTATGGTCGTAGGCGACAGTGGTGACAATCTGTGCCGTTTTATGTGACATTTTCCGTTTCTCTCAGGCGAAATGTCGCCACGCTGCCAACGAGACGCCAGAAAAGCAGAACGTCTGATTGCGCTGAGGCCCTTTCGGACAAACTGGAGGGAAAAGTCTGCTAGCGGTGGAATATCATTGGCATCCTGCTTTTTTCTTGTGTCTGGTCGAAAAACACACGGTCGAGTATATGCTCTCGCTGTCGGAGTAGTTATTTTATTGCACTTTCCGTCAGGTAAAAACAGCACGAGATTGCGATATCATGAAAATGTGTTAGGCCTAGTAATAATAATAATAATAATAATATAATAATTTATAGAGCGCCGAATATAACAATATTACATTACTACACTAGGGCGCTGTACATAAAAGGCAATAAAATATAAAAGTAAACGTTATATATAAAAGACGAAGTGCATATAGTTGTAGGGCGCAATGAACACTACTCTGGTCCGAACGCCCGTGTGAATAAAACGGTCTTGATTTTGCGTTTGAAAACATATAGCGAGTCACATAGTCTGATAGAAATTGGAAGATTGTTCAACATAATGGCGGCCGAGGAAGAAAAAGTTCTCTCGCCGTAGGTCGATGTTCTGACTCTTGGAACTGACAAGAGCTTTTGCGACCGAGAACGTAGCGCTCTTCGGGGATTATAGCTCACGAAGATACGCTGGCGCACTTCCCTCCATGCATTTGAAGACGTACAGAAGAAGCTTGTATTCAGACCTAAATTTCACGGGTACAACTGCAAATTGCGCGCGAGTTCATAATTGAAATAGCGGTGGCCAGCAAATGATTCAATTAATATTGGTACGTGCGCATGCAAACAAAACAGTTGCAATCATAAAAATACAGCATCGCAGTGAAATTGATCGAGTTTGTACGAAAACAAAACGCCTACGGCACCCGGTATTCCCAGCCGGTCACCCATGCAAGTACTAACCGGGCCCAACGTTGCTTAACTTCCGAGATCAGACGAGATCGGGTGTATTCAACGTGGTATGGTCGTAGGCGACAGTGGTGACAATCTGTGCCGTTTTATGTGACATTTTCCGTTTCTCTCAGGCGAAATGTCGCCACGCTGCCAACGAGACGCCAGAAAAGCAGAACGTCTGATTGCGCTGAGGCCCTTTCGGACAAACTGGAGGGAAAAGTCTGCTAGCGGTGGAATATCATTGGCATCCTGCTTTTTTCTTGTGTCTGGTCGAAAAACACACGGTCGAGTATATGCTCTCGCTGTCGGAGTAGTTATTTTATTGCACTTTCCGTCAGGTAAAAACAGCACGAGATTGCGATATCATGAAAATGTGTTAGGCCTAGTAATAATAATAATAATAATAATATAATAATTTATAGAGCGCCGAATATAACAATATTACATTACTACACTAGGGCGCTGTACATAAAAGGCAATAAAATATAAAAGTAAACGTTATATATAAAAGACGAAGTGCATATAGTTGTAGGGCGCAATGAACACTACTCTAGTCCGAACGCCCGTGTGAATAAAACGGTCTTGATTTTGCGTTTGAAAACATATAGCGAGTCACATAGTCTGATAGAAATTGGAAGATTGTTCAACATAATGGCGGCCGAGGAAGAAAAAGTTCTCTCGCCGTAGGTCGATGTTCTGACTCTTGGAACTGACAAGAGCTTTTGCGACCGAGAACGTAGCGCTCTTCGGGGATTATAGCTCACGAAGATACGCTGGCGCACTTCCCTCCATGCATTTGAAGACGTACAGAAGAAGCTTGTATTCAGACCTAAATTTCACGGGTACAACTGCAAATTGCGCGCGAGTTCATAATTGAAATAGCGGTGGCCAGCAAATGATTCAATTAATATTGGTACGTGCGCATGCAAACAAAACAGTTGCAATCATAAAAATACAGCATCGCAGTGAAATTGATCGAGTTTGTACGAAAACAAAACGCCTACGGCACCCGGTATTCCCAGCCGGTCACCCATGCAAGTACTAACCGGGCCCAACGTTGCTTAACTTCCGAGATCAGACGAGATCGGGTGTATTCAACGTGGTATGGTCGTAGGCGACAGTGGTGACAATCTGTGCCGTTTTATGTGACATTTTCCGTTTCTCTCAGGCGAAATGTCGCCACGCTGCCAACGAGACGCCAGAAAAGCAGAACGTCTGATTGCGCTGAGGCCCTTTCGGACAAACTGGAGGGAAAAGTCTGCTAGCGGTGGAATATCATTGGCATCCTGCTTTTTTCTTGTGTCTGGTCGAAAAACACACGGTCGAGTATATGCTCTCGCTGTCGGAGTAGTTATTTTATTGCACTTTCCGTCAGGTAAAAACAGCACGAGATTGCGATATCATGAAAATGTGTTAGGCCTAGTAATAATAATAATAATAATAATATAATAATTTATAGAGCGCCGAATATAACAATATTACATTACTACACTAGGGCGCTGTACATAAAAGGCAATAAAATATAAAAGTAAACGTTATATATAAAAGACGAAGTGCATATAGTTGTAGGGCGCAATGAACACTACTCTAGTCCGAACGCCCGTGTGAATAAAACGGTCTTGATTTTGCGTTTGAAAACATATAGCGAGTCACATAGTCTGATAGAAATTGGAAGATTGTTCAACATAATGGCGGCCGAGGAAGAAAAAGTTCTCTCGCCGTAGGTCGATGTTCTGACTCTTGGAACTGACAAGAGCTTTTGCGACCGAGAACGTAGCGCTCTTCGGGGATTATAGCTCACGAAGATACGCTGGCGCACTTCCCTCCATGCATTTGAAGACGTACAGAAGAAGCTTGTATTCAGACCTAAATTTCACGGGTACAACTGCAAATTGCGCGCGAGTTCATAATTGAAATAGCGGTGGCCAGCAAATGATTCAATTAATATTGGTACGTGCGCATGCAAACAAAACAGTTGCAATCATAAAAATACAGCATCGCAGTGAAATTGATCGAGTTTGTACGAAAACAAAACGCCTACGGCACCCGGTATTCCCAGCCGGTCACCCATGCAAGTACTAACCGGGCCCAACGTTGCTTAACTTCCGAGATCAGACGAGATCGGGTGTATTCAACGTGGTATGGTCGTAGGCGACAGTGGTGACAATCTGTGCCGTTTTATGTGACATTTTCCGTTTCTCTCAGGCGAAATGTCGCCACGCTGCCAACGAGACGCCAGAAAAGCAGAACGTCTGATTGCGCTGAGGCCCTTTCGGACAAACTGGAGGGAAAAGTCTGCTAGCGGTGGAATATCATTGGCATCCTGCTTTTTTCTTGTGTCTGGTCGAAAAACACACGGTCGAGTATATGCTCTCGCTGTCGGAGTAGTTATTTTATTGCACTTTCCGTCAGGTAAAAACAGCACGAGATTGCGATATCATGAAAATGTGTTAGGCCTAGTAATAATAATAATAATAATAATATAATAATTTATAGAGCGCCGAATATAACAATATTACATTACTACACTAGGGCGCTGTACATAAAAGGCAATAAAATATAAAAGTAAACGTTATATATAAAAGACGAAGTGCATATAGTTGTAGGGCGCAATGAACACTACTCTGGTCCGAACGCCCGTGTGAATAAAACGGTCTTGATTTTGCGTTTGAAAACATATAGCGAGTCACATAGTCTGATAGAAATTGGAAGATTGTTCAACATAATGGCGGCCGAGGAAGAAAAAGTTCTCTCGCCGTAGGTCGATGTTCTGACTCTTGGAACTGACAAGAGCTTTTGCGACCGAGAACGTAGCGCTCTTCGGGGATTATAGCTCACGAAGATACGCTGGCGCACTTCCCTCCATGCATTTGAAGACGTACAGAAGAAGCTTGTATTCAGACCTAAATTTCACGGGTACAACTGCAAATTGCGCGCGAGTTCATAATTGAAATAGCGGTGGCCAGCAAATGATTCAATTAATATTGGTACGTGCGCATGCAAACAAAACAGTTGCAATCATAAAAATACAGCATCGCAGTGAAATTGATCGAGTTTGTACGAAAACAAAACGCCTACGGCACCCGGTATTCCCAGCCGGTCACCCATGCAAGTACTAACCGGGCCCAACGTTGCTTAACTTCCGAGATCAGACGAGATCGGGTGTATTCAACGTGGTATGGTCGTAGGCGACAGTGGTGACAATCTGTGCCGTTTTATGTGACATTTTCCGTTTCTCTCAGGCGAAATGTCGCCACGCTGCCAACGAGACGCCAGAAAAGCAGAACGTCTGATTGCGCTGAGGCCCTTTCGGACAAACTGGAGGGAAAAGTCTGCTAGCGGTGGAATATCATTGGCATCCTGCTTTTTTCTTGTGTCTGGTCGAAAAACACACGGTCGAGTATATGCTCTCGCTGTCGGAGTAGTTATTTTATTGCACTTTCCGTCAGGTAAAAACAGCACGAGATTGCGATATCATGAAAATGTGTTAGGCCTAGTAATAATAATAATAATAATAATATAATAATTTATAGAGCGCCGAATATAACAATATTACATTACTACACTAGGGCGCTGTACATAAAAGGCAATAAAATATAAAAGTAAACGTTATATATAAAAGACGAAGTGCATATAGTTGTAGGGCGCAATGAACACTACTCTAGTCCGAACGCCCGTGTGAATAAAACGGTCTTGATTTTGCGTTTGAAAACATATAGCGAGTCACATAGTCTGATAGAAATTGGAAGATTGTTCAACATAATGGCGGCCGAGGAAGAAAAAGTTCTCTCGCCGTAGGTCGATGTTCTGACTCTTGGAACTGACAAGAGCTTTTGCGACCGAGAACGTAGCGCTCTTCGGGGATTATAGCTCACGAAGATACGCTGGCGCACTTCCCTCCATGCATTTGAAGACGTACAGAAGAAGCTTGTATTCAGACCTAAATTTCACGGGTACAACTGCAAATTGCGCGCGAGTTCATAATTGAAATAGCGGTGGCCAGCAAATGATTCAATTAATATTGGTACGTGCGCATGCAAACAAAACAGTTGCAATCATAAAAATACAGCATCGCAGTGAAATTGATCGAGTTTGTACGAAAACAAAACGCCTACGGCACCCGGTATTCCCAGCCGGTCACCCATGCAAGTACTAACCGGGCCCAACGTTGCTTAACTTCCGAGATCAGACGAGATCGGGTGTATTCAACGTGGTATGGTCGTAGGCGACAGTGGTGACAATCTGTGCCGTTTTATGTGACATTTTCCGTTTCTCTCAGGCGAAATGTCGCCACGCTGCCAACGAGACGCCAGAAAAGCAGAACGTCTGATTGCGCTGAGGCCCTTTCGGACAAACTGGAGGGAAAAGTCTGCTAGCGGTGGAATATCATTGGCATCCTGCTTTTTTCTTGTGTCTGGTCGAAAAACACACGGTCGAGTATATGCTCTCGCTGTCGGAGTAGTTATTTTATTGCACTTTCCGTCAGGTAAAAACAGCACGAGATTGCGATATCATGAAAATGTGTTAGGCCTAGTAATAATAATAATAATAATAATATAATAATTTATAGAGCGCCGAATATAACAATATTACATTACTACACTAGGGCGCTGTACATAAAAGGCAATAAAATATAAAAGTAAACGTTATATATAAAAGACGAAGTGCATATAGTTGTAGGGCGCAATGAACACTACTCTAGTCCGAACGCCCGTGTGAATAAAACGGTCTTGATTTTGCGTTTGAAAACATATAGCGAGTCACATAGTCTGATAGAAATTGGAAGATTGTTCAACATAATGGCGGCCGAGGAAGAAAAAGTTCTCTCGCCGTAGGTCGATGTTCTGACTCTTGGAACTGACAAGAGCTTTTGCGACCGAGAACGTAGCGCTCTTCGGGGATTATAGCTCACGAAGATACGCTGGCGCACTTCCCTCCATGCATTTGAAGACGTACAGAAGAAGCTTGTATTCAGACCTAAATTTCACGGGTACAACTGCAAATTGCGCGCGAGTTCATAATTGAAATAGCGGTGGCCAGCAAATGATTCAATTAATATTGGTACGTGCGCATGCAAACAAAACAGTTGCAATCATAAAAATACAGCATCGCAGTGAAATTGATCGAGTTTGTACGAAAACAAAACGCCTACGGCACCCGGTATTCCCAGCCGGTCACCCATGCAAGTACTAACCGGGCCCAACGTTGCTTAACTTCCGAGATCAGACGAGATCGGGTGTATTCAACGTGGTATGGTCGTAGGCGACAGTGGTGACAATCTGTGCCGTTTTATGTGACATTTTCCGTTTCTCTCAGGCGAAATGTCGCCACGCTGCCAACGAGACGCCAGAAAAGCAGAACGTCTGATTGCGCTGAGGCCCTTTCGGACAAACTGGAGGGAAAAGTCTGCTAGCGGTGGAATATCATTGGCATCCTGCTTTTTTCTTGTGTCTGGTCGAAAAACACACGGTCGAGTATATGCTCTCGCTGTCGGAGTAGTTATTTTATTGCACTTTCCGTCAGGTAAAAACAGCACGAGATTGCGATATCATGAAAATGTGTTAGGCCTAGTAATAATAATAATAATAATAATATAATAATTTATAGAGCGCCGAATATAACAATATTACATTACTACACTAGGGCGCTGTACATAAAAGGCAATAAAATATAAAAGTAAACGTTATATATAAAAGACGAAGTGCATATAGTTGTAGGGCGCAATGAACACTACTCTAGTCCGAACGCCCGTGTGAATAAAACGGTCTTGATTTTGCGTTTGAAAACATATAGCGAGTCACATAGTCTGATAGAAATTGGAAGATTGTTCAACATAATGGCGGCCGAGGAAGAAAAAGTTCTCTCGCCGTAGGTCGATGTTCTGACTCTTGGAACTGACAAGAGCTTTTGCGACCGAGAACGTAGCGCTCTTCGGGGATTATAGCTCACGAAGATACGCTGGCGCACTTCCCTCCATGCATTTGAAGACGTACAGAAGAAGCTTGTATTCAGACCTAAATTTCACGGGTACAACTGCAAATTGCGCGCGAGTTCATAATTGAAATAGCGGTGGCCAGCAAATGATTCAATTAATATTGGTACGTGCGCATGCAAACAAAACAGTTGCAATCATAAAAATACAGCATCGCAGTGAAATTGATCGAGTTTGTACGAAAACAAAACGCCTACGGCACCCGGTATTCCCAGCCGGTCACCCATGCAAGTACTAACCGGGCCCAACGTTGCTTAACTTCCGAGATCAGACGAGATCGGGTGTATTCAACGTGGTATGGTCGTAGGCGACAGTGGTGACAATCTGTGCCGTTTTATGTGACATTTTCCGTTTCTCTCAGGCGAAATGTCGCCACGCTGCCAACGAGACGCCAGAAAAGCAGAACGTCTGATTGCGCTGAGGCCCTTTCGGACAAACTGGAGGGAAAAGTCTGCTAGCGGTGGAATATCATTGGCATCCTGCTTTTTTCTTGTGTCTGGTCGAAAAACACACGGTCGAGTATATGCTCTCGCTGTCGGAGTAGTTATTTTATTGCACTTTCCGTCAGGTAAAAACAGCACGAGATTGCGATATCATGAAAATGTGTTAGGCCTAGTAATAATAATAATAATAATAATATAATAATTTATAGAGCGCCGAATATAACAATATTACATTACTACACTAGGGCGCTGTACATAAAAGGCAATAAAATATAAAAGTAAACGTTATATATAAAAGACGAAGTGCATATAGTTGTAGGGCGCAATGAACACTACTCTAGTCCGAACGCCCGTGTGAATAAAACGGTCTTGATTTTGCGTTTGAAAACACATAGCGAGTCACATAGTCTGATAGAAATTGGAAGATTGTTCAACATAATGGCGGCCGAGGAAGAAAAAGTTCTCTCGCCGTAGGTCGATGTTCTGACTCTTGGAACTGACAAGAGCTTTTGCGACCGAGAACGTAGCGCTCTTCGGGGATTATAGCTCACGAAGATACGCTGGCGCACTTCCCTCCATGCATTTGAAGACGTACAGAAGAAGCTTGTATTCAGACCTAAATTTCACGGGTACAACTGCAAATTGCGCGCGAGTTCATAATTGAAATAGCGGTGGCCAGCAAATGATTCAATTAATATTGGTACGTGCGCATGCAAACAAAACAGTTGCAATCATAAAAATACAGCATCGCAGTGAAATTGATCGAGTTTGTACGAAAACAAAACGCCTACGGCACCCGGTATTCCCAGCCGGTCACCCATGCAAGTACTAACCGGGCCCAACGTTGCTTAACTTCCGAGATCAGACGAGATCGGGTGTATTCAACGTGGTATGGTCGTAGGCGACAGTGGTGACAATCTGTGCCGTTTTATGTGACATTTTCCGTTTCTCTCAGGCGAAATGTCGCCACGCTGCCAACGAGACGCCAGAAAAGCAGAACGTCTGATTGCGCTGAGGCCCTTTCGGACAAACTGGAGGGAAAAGTCTGCTAGCGGTGGAATATCATTGGCATCCTGCTTTTTTCTTGTGTCTGGTCGAAAAACACACGGTCGAGTATATGCTCTCGCTGTCGGAGTAGTTATTTTATTGCACTTTCCGTCAGGTAAAAACAGCACGAGATTGCGATATCATGAAAATGTGTTAGGCCTAGTAATAATAATAATAATAATAATATAATAATTTATAGAGCGCCGAATATAACAATATTACATTACTACACTAGGGCGCTGTACATAAAAGGCAATAAAATATAAAAGTAAACGTTATATATAAAAGACGAAGTGCATATAGTTGTAGGGCGCAATGAACACTACTCTAGTCCGAACGCCCGTGTGAATAAAACGGTCTTGATTTTGCGTTTGAAAACATATAGCGAGTCACATAGTCTGATAGAAATTGGAAGATTGTTCAACATAATGGCGGCCGAGGAAGAAAAAGTTCTCTCGCCGTAGGTCGATGTTCTGACTCTTGGAACTGACAAGAGCTTTTGCGACCGAGAACGTAGCGCTCTTCGGGGATTATAGCTCACGAAGATACGCTGGCGCACTTCCCTCCATGCATTTGAAGACGTACAGAAGAAGCTCGTATTCAGACCTAAATTTCACGGGTACAACTGCAAATTGCGCGCGAGTTCATAATTGAAATAGCGGTGGCCAGCAAATGATTCAATTAATATTGGTACGTGCGCATGCAAACAAAACAGTTGCAATCATAAAAATACAGCATCGCAGTGAAATTGATCGAGTTTGTACGAAAACAAAACGCCTACGGCACCCGGTATTCCCAGCCGGTCACCCATGCAAGTACTAACCGGGCCCAACGTTGCTTAACTTCCGAGATCAGACGAGATCGGGTGTATTCAACGTGGTATGGTCGTAGGCGACAGTGGTGACAATCTGTGCCGTTTTATGTGACATTTTCCGTTTCTCTCAGGCGAAATGTCGCCACGCTGCCAACGAGACGCCAGAAAAGCAGAACGTCTGATTGCGCTGAGGCCCTTTCGGACAAACTGGAGGGAAAAGTCTGCTAGCGGTGGAATATCATTGGCATCCTGCTTTTTTCTTGTGTCTGGTCGAAAAACACACGGTCGAGTATATGCTCTCGCTGTCGGAGTAGTTATTTTATTGCACTTTCCGTCAGGTAAAAACAGCACGAGATTGCGATATCATGAAAATGTGTTAGGCCTAGTAATAATAATAATAATAATAATATAATAATTTATAGAGCGCCGAATATAACAATATTACATTACTACACTAGGGCGCTGTACATAAAAGGCAATAAAATATAAAAGTAAACGTTATATATAAAAGACGAAGTGCATATAGTTGTAGGGCGCAATGAACACTACTCTAGTCCGAACGCCCGTGTGAATAAAACGGTCTTGATTTTGCGTTTGAAAACATATAGCGAGTCACATAGTCTGATAGAAATTGGAAGATTGTTCAACATAATGGCGGCCGAGGAAGAAAAAGTTCTCTCGCCGTAGGTCGATGTTCTGACTCTTGGAACTGACAAGAGCTTTTGCGACCGAGAACGTAGCGCTCTTCGGGGATTATAGCTCACGAAGATACGCTGGCGCACTTCCCTCCATGCATTTGAAGACGTACAGAAGAAGCTCGTATTCAGACCTAAATTTCACGGGTACAACTGCAAATTGCGCGCGAGTTCATAATTGAAATAGCGGTGGCCAGCAAATGATTCAATTAATATTGGTACGTGCGCATGCAAACAAAACAGTTGCAATCATAAAAATACAGCATCGCAGTGAAATTGATCGAGTTTGTACGAAAACAAAACGCCTACGGCACCCGGTATTCCCAGCCGGTCACCCATGCAAGTACTAACCGGGCCCAACGTTGCTTAACTTCCGAGATCAGACGAGATCGGGTGTATTCAACGTGGTATGGTCGTAGGCGACAGTGGTGACAATCTGTGCCGTTTTATGTGACATTTTCCGTTTCTCTCAGGCGAAATGTCGCCACGCTGCCAACGAGACGCCAGAAAAGCAGAACGTCTGATTGCGCTGAGGCCCTTTCGGACAAACTGGAGGGAAAAGTCTGCTAGCGGTGGAATATCATTGGCATCCTGCTTTTTTCTTGTGTCTGGTCGAAAAACACACGGTCGAGTATATGCTCTCGCTGTCGGAGTAGTTATTTTATTGCACTTTCCGTCAGGTAAAAACAGCACGAGATTGCGATATCATGAAAATGTGTTAGGCCTAGTAATAATAATAATAATAATAATATAATAATTTATAGAGCGCCGAATATAACAATATTACATTACTACACTAGGGCGCTGTACATAAAAGGCAATAAAATATAAAAGTAAACGTTATATATAAAAGACGAAGTGCATATAGTTGTAGGGCGCAATGAACACTACTCTAGTCCGAACGCCCGTGTGAATAAAACGGTCTTGATTTTGCGTTTGAAAACATATAGCGAGTCACATAGTCTGATAGAAATTGGAAGATTGTTCAACATAATGGCGGCCGAGGAAGAAAAAGTTCTCTCGCCGTAGGTCGATGTTCTGACTCTTGGAACTGACAAGAGCTTTTGCGACCGAGAACGTAGCGCTCTTCGGGGATTATAGCTCACGAAGATACGCTGGCGCACTTCCCTCCATGCATTTGAAGACGTACAGAAGAAGCTTGTATTCAGACCTAAATTTCACGGGTACAACTGCAAATTGCGCGCGAGTTCATAATTGAAATAGCGGTGGCCAGCAAATGATTCAATTAATATTGGTACGTGCGCATGCAAACAAAACAGTTGCAATCATAAAAATACAGCATCGCAGTGAAATTGATCGAGTTTGTACGAAAACAAAACGCCTACGGCACCCGGTATTCCCAGCCGGTCACCCATGCAAGTACTAACCGGGCCCAACGTTGCTTAACTTCCGAGATCAGACGAGATCGGGTGTATTCAACGTGGTATGGTCGTAGGCGACAGTGGTGACAATCTGTGCCGTTTTATGTGACATTTTCCGTTTCTCTCAGGCGAAATGTCGCCACGCTGCCAACGAGACGCCAGAAAAGCAGAACGTCTGATTGCGCTGAGGCCCTTTCGGACAAACTGGAGGGAAAAGTCTGCTAGCGGTGGAATATCATTGGCATCCTGCTTTTTTCTTGTGTCTGGTCGAAAAACACACGGTCGAGTATATGCTCTCGCTGTCGGAGTAGTTATTTTATTGCACTTTCCGTCAGGTAAAAACAGCACGAGATTGCGATATCATGAAAATGTGTTAGGCCTAGTAATAATAATAATAATAATAATATAATAATTTATAGAGCGCCGAATATAACAATATTACATTACTACACTAGGGCGCTGTACATAAAAGGCAATAAAATATAAAAGTAAACGTTATATATAAAAGACGAAGTGCATATAGTTGTAGGGCGCAATGAACACTACTCTAGTCCGAACGCCCGTGTGAATAAAACGGTCTTGATTTTGCGTTTGAAAACATATAGCGAGTCACATAGTCTGATAGAAATTGGAAGATTGTTCAACATAATGGCGGCCGAGGAAGAAAAAGTTCTCTCGCCGTAGGTCGATGTTCTGACTCTTGGAACTGACAAGAGCTTTTGCGACCGAGAACGTAGCGCTCTTCGGGGATTATAGCTCACGAAGATACGCTGGCGCACTTCCCTCCATGCATTTGAAGACGTACAGAAGAAGCTTGTATTCAGACCTAAATTTCACGGGTACAACTGCAAATTGCGCGCGAGTTCATAATTGAAATAGCGGTGGCCAGCAAATGATTCAATTAATATTGGTACGTGCGCATGCAAACAAAACAGTTGCAATCATAAAAATACAGCATCGCAGTGAAATTGATCGAGTTTGTACGAAAACAAAACGCCTACGGCACCCGGTATTCCCAGCCGGTCACCCATGCAAGTACTAACCGGGCCCAACGTTGCTTAACTTCCGAGATCAGACGAGATCGGGTGTATTCAACGTGGTATGGTCGTAGGCGACAGTGGTGACAATCTGTGCCGTTTTATGTGACATTTTCCGTTTCTCTCAGGCGAAATGTCGCCACGCTGCCAACGAGACGCCAGAAAAGCAGAACGTCTGATTGCGCTGAGGCCCTTTCGGACAAACTGGAGGGAAAAGTCTGCTAGCGGTGGAATATCATTGGCATCCTGCTTTTTTCTTGTGTCTGGTCGAAAAACACACGGTCGAGTATATGCTCTCGCTGTCGGAGTAGTTATTTTATTGCACTTTCCGTCAGGTAAAAACAGCACGAGATTGCGATATCATGAAAATGTGTTAGGCCTAGTAATAATAATAATAATAATAATATAATAATTTATAGAGCGCCGAATATAACAATATTACATTACTACACTAGGGCGCTGTACATAAAAGGCAATAAAATATAAAAGTAAACGTTATATATAAAAGACGAAGTGCATATAGTTGTAGGGCGCAATGAACACTACTCTAGTCCGAACGCCCGTGTGAATAAAACGGTCTTGATTTTGCGTTTGAAAACATATAGCGAGTCACATAGTCTGATAGAAATTGGAAGATTGTTCAACATAATGGCGGCCGAGGAAGAAAAAGTTCTCTCGCCGTAGGTCGATGTTCTGACTCTTGGAACTGACAAGAGCTTTTGCGACCGAGAACGTAGCGCTCTTCGGGGATTATAGCTCACGAAGATACGCTGGCGCACTTCCCTCCATGCATTTGAAGACGTACAGAAGAAGCTTGTATTCAGACCTAAATTTCACGGGTACAACTGCAAATTGCGCGCGAGTTCATAATTGAAATAGCGGTGGCCAGCAAATGATTCAATTAATATTGGTACGTGCGCATGCAAACAAAACAGTTGCAATCATAAAAATACAGCATCGCAGTGAAATTGATCGAGTTTGTACGAAAACAAAACGCCTACGGCACCCGGTATTCCCAGCCGGTCACCCATGCAAGTACTAACCGGGCCCAACGTTGCTTAACTTCCGAGATCAGACGAGATCGGGTGTATTCAACGTGGTATGGTCGTAGGCGACAGTGGTGACAATCTGTGCCGTTTTATGTGACATTTTCCGTTTCTCTCAGGCGAAATGTCGCCACGCTGCCAACGAGACGCCAGAAAAGCAGAACGTCTGATTGCGCTGAGGCCCTTTCGGACAAACTGGAGGGAAAAGTCTGCTAGCGGTGGAATATCATTGGCATCCTGCTTTTTTCTTGTGTCTGGTCGAAAAACACACGGTCGAGTATATGCTCTCGCTGTCGGAGTAGTTATTTTATTGCACTTTCCGTCAGGTAAAAACAGCACGAGATTGCGATATCATGAAAATGTGTTAGGCCTAGTAATAATAATAATAATAATAATATAATAATTTATAGAGCGCCGAATATAACAATATTACATTACTACACTAGGGCGCTGTACATAAAAGGCAATAAAATATAAAAGTAAACGTTATATATAAAAGACGAAGTGCATATAGTTGTAGGGCGCAATGAACACTACTCTAGTCCGAACGCCCGTGTGAATAAAACGGTCTTGATTTTGCGTTTGAAAACATATAGCGAGTCACATAGTCTGATAGAAATTGGAAGATTGTTCAACATAATGGCGGCCGAGGAAGAAAAAGTTCTCTCGCCGTAGGTCGATGTTCTGACTCTTGGAACTGACAAGAGCTTTTGCGACCGAGAACGTAGCGCTCTTCGGGGATTATAGCTCACGAAGATACGCTGGCGCACTTCCCTCCATGCATTTGAAGACGTACAGAAGAAGCTTGTATTCAGACCTAAATTTCACGGGTACAACTGCAAATTGCGCGCGAGTTCATAATTGAAATAGCGGTGGCCAGCAAATGATTCAATTAATATTGGTACGTGCGCATGCAAACAAAACAGTTGCAATCATAAAAATACAGCATCGCAGTGAAATTGATCGAGTTTGTACGAAAACAAAACGCCTACGGCACCCGGTATTCCCAGCCGGTCACCCATGCAAGTACTAACCGGGCCCAACGTTGCTTAACTTCCGAGATCAGACGAGATCGGGTGTATTCAACGTGGTATGGTCGTAGGCGACAGTGGTGACAATCTGTGCCGTTTTATGTGACATTTTCCGTTTCTCTCAGGCGAAATGTCGCCACGCTGCCAACGAGACGCCAGAAAAGCAGAACGTCTGATTGCGCTGAGGCCCTTTCGGACAAACTGGAGGGAAAAGTCTGCTAGCGGTGGAATATCATTGGCATCCTGCTTTTTTCTTGTGTCTGGTCGAAAAACACACGGTCGAGTATATGCTCTCGCTGTCGGAGTAGTTATTTTATTGCACTTTCCGTCAGGTAAAAACAGCACGAGATTGCGATATCATGAAAATGTGTTAGGCCTAGTAATAATAATAATAATAATAATATAATAATTTATAGAGCGCCGAATATAACAATATTACATTACTACACTAGGGCGCTGTACATAAAAGGCAATAAAATATAAAAGTAAACGTTATATATAAAAGACGAAGTGCATATAGTTGTAGGGCGCAATGAACACTACTCTAGTCCGAACGCCCGTGTGAATAAAACGGTCTTGATTTTGCGTTTGAAAACATATAGCGAGTCACATAGTCTGATAGAAATTGGAAGATTGTTCAACATAATGGCGGCCGAGGAAGAAAAAGTTCTCTCGCCGTAGGTCGATGTTCTGACTCTTGGAACTGACAAGAGCTTTTGCGACCGAGAACGTAGCGCTCTTCGGGGATTATAGCTCACGAAGATACGCTGGCGCACTTCCCTCCATGCATTTGAAGACGTACAGAAGAAGCTTGTATTCAGACCTAAATTTCACGGGTACAACTGCAAATTGCGCGCGAGTTCATAATTGAAATAGCGGTGGCCAGCAAATGATTCAATTAATATTGGTACGTGCGCATGCAAACAAAACAGTTGCAATCATAAAAATACAGCATCGCAGTGAAATTGATCGAGTTTGTACGAAAACAAAACGCCTACGGCACCCGGTATTCCCAGCCGGTCACCCATGCAAGTACTAACCGGGCCCAACGTTGCTTAACTTCCGAGATCAGACGAGATCGGGTGTATTCAACGTGGTATGGTCGTAGGCGACAGTGGTGACAATCTGTGCCGTTTTATGTGACATTTTCCGTTTCTCTCAGGCGAAATGTCGCCACGCTGCCAACGAGACGCCAGAAAAGCAGAACGTCTGATTGCGCTGAGGCCCTTTCGGACAAACTGGAGGGAAAAGTCTGCTAGCGGTGGAATATCATTGGCATCCTGCTTTTTTCTTGTGTCTGGTCGAAAAACACACGGTCGAGTATATGCTCTCGCTGTCGGAGTAGTTATTTTATTGCACTTTCCGTCAGGTAAAAACAGCACGAGATTGCGATATCATGAAAATGTGTTAGGCCTAGTAATAATAATAATAATAATAATATAATAATTTATAGAGCGCCGAATATAACAATATTACATTACTACACTAGGGCGCTGTACATAAAAGGCAATAAAATATAAAAGTAAACGTTATATATAAAAGACGAAGTGCATATAGTTGTAGGGCGCAATGAACACTACTCTAGTCCGAACGCCCGTGTGAATAAAACGGTCTTGATTTTGCGTTTGAAAACATATAGCGAGTCACATAGTCTGATAGAAATTGGAAGATTGTTCAACATAATGGCGGCCGAGGAAGAAAAAGTTCTCTCGCCGTAGGTCGATGTTCTGACTCTTGGAACTGACAAGAGCTTTTGCGACCGAGAACGTAGCGCTCTTCGGGGATTATAGCTCACGAAGATACGCTGGCGCACTTCCCTCCATGCATTTGAAGACGTACAGAAGAAGCTTGTATTCAGACCTAAATTTCACGGGTACAACTGCAAATTGCGCGCGAGTTCATAATTGAAATAGCGGTGGCCAGCAAATGATTCAATTAATATTGGTACGTGCGCATGCAAACAAAACAGTTGCAATCATAAAAATACAGCATCGCAGTGAAATTGATCGAGTTTGTACGAAAACAAAACGCCTACGGCACCCGGTATTCCCAGCCGGTCACCCATGCAAGTACTAACCGGGCCCAACGTTGCTTAACTTCCGAGATCAGACGAGATCGGGTGTATTCAACGTGGTATGGTCGTAGGCGACAGTGGTGACAATCTGTGCCGTTTTATGTGACATTTTCCGTTTCTCTCAGGCGAAATGTCGCCACGCTGCCAACGAGACGCCAGAAAAGCAGAACGTCTGATTGCGCTGAGGCCCTTTCGGACAAACTGGAGGGAAAAGTCTGCTAGCGGTGGAATATCATTGGCATCCTGCTTTTTTCTTGTGTCTGGTCGAAAAACACACGGTCGAGTATATGCTCTCGCTGTCGGAGTAGTTATTTTATTGCACTTTCCGTCAGGTAAAAACAGCACGAGATTGCGATATCATGAAAATGTGTTAGGCCTAGTAATAATAATAATAATAATAATATAATAATTTATAGAGCGCCGAATATAACAATATTACATTACTACACTAGGGCGCTGTACATAAAAGGCAATAAAATATAAAAGTAAACGTTATATATAAAAGACGAAGTGCATATAGTTGTAGGGCGCAATGAACACTACTCTAGTCCGAACGCCCGTGTGAATAAAACG
Source organism: Botryllus schlosseri (assembly GCF_051294905.1). Taxonomy (NCBI): domain Eukaryota; kingdom Metazoa; phylum Chordata; class Ascidiacea; order Stolidobranchia; family Styelidae; genus Botryllus; species Botryllus schlosseri. Next base: position 3,574,085 of record NC_137244.1, on the reverse strand, counting down.
GTCTTGATTTTGCGTTTGAAAACATATAGCGAGTCACATAGTCTGATAGAAATTGGAAGATTGTTCAACATAATGGCGGCCGAGGAAGAAAAAGTTCTCTCGCCGTAGGTCGATGTTCTGACTCTTGGAACTGACAAGAGCTTTTGCGACCGAGAACGTAGCGCTCTTCGGGGATTATAGCTCACGAAGATACGCTGGCGCACTTCCCTCCATGCATTTGAAGACGTACAGAAGAAGCTTGTATTCAGACCTAAATTTCACGGGTACAACTGCAAATTGCGCGCGAGTTCATAATTGAAATAGCGGTGGCCAGCAAATGATTCAATTAATATTGGTACGTGCGCATGCAAACAAAACAGTTGCAATCATAAAAATACAGCATCGCAGTGAAATTGATCGAGTTTGTACGAAAACAAAACGCCTACGGCACCCGGTATTCCCAGCCGGTCACCCATGCAAGTACTAACCGGGCCCAACGTTGCTTAACTTCCGAGATCAGACGAGATCGGGTGTATTCAACGTGGTATGGTCGTAGGCGACAGTGGTGACAATCTGTGCCGTTTTATGTGACATTTTCCGTTTCTCTCAGGCGAAATGTCGCCACGCTGCCAACGAGACGCCAGAAAAGCAGAACGTCTGATTGCGCTGAGGCCCTTTCGGACAAACTGGAGGGAAAAGTCTGCTAGCGGTGGAATATCATTGGCATCCTGCTTTTTTCTTGTGTCTGGTCGAAAAACACACGGTCGAGTATATGCTCTCGCTGTCGGAGTAGTTATTTTATTGCACTTTCCGTCAGGTAAAAACAGCACGAGATTGCGATATCATGAAAATGTGTTAGGCCTAGTAATAATAATAATAATAATAATATAATAATTTATAGAGCGCCGAATATAACAATATTACATTACTACACTAGGGCGCTGTACATAAAAGGCAATAAAATATAAAAGTAAACGTTATATATAAAAGACGAAGTGCATATAGTTGTAGGGCGCAATGAACACTACTCTAGTCCGAACGCCCGTGTGAATAAAACGGTCTTGATTTTGCGTTTGAAAACATATAGCGAGTCACATAGTCTGATAGAAATTGGAAGATTGTTCAACATAATGGCGGCCGAGGAAGAAAAAGTTCTCTCGCCGTAGGTCGATGTTCTGACTCTTGGAACTGACAAGAGCTTTTGCGACCGAGAACGTAGCGCTCTTCGGGGATTATAGCTCACGAAGATACGCTGGCGCACTTCCCTCCATGCATTTGAAGACGTACAGAAGAAGCTTGTATTCAGACCTAAATTTCACGGGTACAACTGCAAATTGCGCGCGAGTTCATAATTGAAATAGCGGTGGCCAGCAAATGATTCAATTAATATTGGTACGTGCGCATGCAAACAAAACAGTTGCAATCATAAAAATACAGCATCGCAGTGAAATTGATCGAGTTTGTACGAAAACAAAACGCCTACGGCACCCGGTATTCCCAGCCGGTCACCCATGCAAGTACTAACCGGGCCCAACGTTGCTTAACTTCCGAGATCAGACGAGATCGGGTGTATTCAACGTGGTATGGTCGTAGGCGACAGTGGTGACAATCTGTGCCGTTTTATGTGACATTTTCCGTTTCTCTCAGGCGAAATGTCGCCACGCTGCCAACGAGACGCCAGAAAAGCAGAACGTCTGATTGCGCTGAGGCCCTTTCGGACAAACTGGAGGGAAAAGTCTGCTAGCGGTGGAATATCATTGGCATCCTGCTTTTTTCTTGTGTCTGGTCGAAAAACACACGGTCGAGTATATGCTCTCGCTGTCGGAGTAGTTATTTTATTGCACTTTCCGTCAGGTAAAAACAGCACGAGATTGCGATATCATGAAAATGTGTTAGGCCTAGTAATAATAATAATAATAATAATATAATAATTTATAGAGCGCCGAATATAACAATATTACATTACTACACTAGGGCGCTGTACATAAAAGGCAATAAAATATAAAAGTAAACGTTATATATAAAAGACGAAGTGCATATAGTTGTAGGGCGCAATGAACACTACTCTAGTCCGAACGCCCGTGTGAATAAAACGGTCTTGATTTTGCGTTTGAAAACATATAGCGAGTCACATAGTCTGATAGAAATTGGAAGATTGTTCAACATAATGGCGGCCGAGGAAGAAAAAGTTCTCTCGCCGTAGGTCGATGTTCTGACTCTTGGAACTGACAAGAGCTTTTGCGACCGAGAACGTAGCGCTCTTCGGGGATTATAGCTCACGAAGATACGCTGGCGCACTTCCCTCCATGCATTTGAAGACGTACAGAAGAAGCTTGTATTCAGACCTAAATTTCACGGGTACAACTGCAAATTGCGCGCGAGTTCATAATTGAAATAGCGGTGGCCAGCAAATGATTCAATTAATATTGGTACGTGCGCATGCAAACAAAACAGTTGCAATCATAAAAATACAGCATCGCAGTGAAATTGATCGAGTTTGTACGAAAACAAAACGCCTACGGCACCCGGTATTCCCAGCCGGTCACCCATGCAAGTACTAACCGGGCCCAACGTTGCTTAACTTCCGAGATCAGACGAGATCGGGTGTATTCAACGTGGTATGGTCGTAGGCGACAGTGGTGACAATCTGTGCCGTTTTATGTGACATTTTCCGTTTCTCTCAGGCGAAATGTCGCCACGCTGCCAACGAGACGCCAGAAAAGCAGAACGTCTGATTGCGCTGAGGCCCTTTCGGACAAACTGGAGGGAAAAGTCTGCTAGCGGTGGAATATCATTGGCATCCTGCTTTTTTCTTGTGTCTGGTCGAAAAACACACGGTCGAGTATATGCTCTCGCTGTCGGAGTAGTTATTTTATTGCACTTTCCGTCAGGTAAAAACAGCACGAGATTGCGATATCATGAAAATGTGTTAGGCCTAGTAATAATAATAATAATAATAATATAATAATTTATAGAGCGCCGAATATAACAATATTACATTACTACACTAGGGCGCTGTACATAAAAGGCAATAAAATATAAAAGTAAACGTTATATATAAAAGACGAAGTGCATATAGTTGTAGGGCGCAATGAACACTACTCTAGTCCGAACGCCCGTGTGAATAAAACGGTCTTGATTTTGCGTTTGAAAACATATAGCGAGTCACATAGTCTGATAGAAATTGGAAGATTGTTCAACATAATGGCGGCCGAGGAAGAAAAAGTTCTCTCGCCGTAGGTCGATGTTCTGACTCTTGGAACTGACAAGAGCTTTTGCGACCGAGAACGTAGCGCTCTTCGGGGATTATAGCTCACGAAGATACGCTGGCGCACTTCCCTCCATGCATTTGAAGACGTACAGAAGAAGCTTGTATTCAGACCTAAATTTCACGGGTACAACTGCAAATTGCGCGCGAGTTCATAATTGAAATAGCGGTGGCCAGCAAATGATTCAATTAATATTGGTACGTGCGCATGCAAACAAAACAGTTGCAATCATAAAAATACAGCATCGCAGTGAAATTGATCGAGTTTGTACGAAAACAAAACGCCTACGGCACCCGGTATTCCCAGCCGGTCACCCATGCAAGTACTAACCGGGCCCAACGTTGCTTAACTTCCGAGATCAGACGAGATCGGGTGTATTCAACGTGGTATGGTCGTAGGCGACAGTGGTGACAATCTGTGCCGTTTTATGTGACATTTTCCGTTTCTCTCAGGCGAAATGTCGCCACGCTGCCAACGAGACGCCAGAAAAGCAGAACGTCTGATTGCGCTGAGGCCCTTTCGGACAAACTGGAGGGAAAAGTCTGCTAGCGGTGGAATATCATTGGCATCCTGCTTTTTTCTTGTGTCTGGTCGAAAAACACACGGTCGAGTATATGCTCTCGCTGTCGGAGTAGTTATTTTATTGCACTTTCCGTCAGGTAAAAACAGCACGAGATTGCGATATCATGAAAATGTGTTAGGCCTAGTAATAATAATAATAATAATAATATAATAATTTATAGAGCGCCGAATATAACAATATTACATTACTACACTAGGGCGCTGTACATAAAAGGCAATAAAATATAAAAGTAAACGTTATATATAAAAGACGAAGTGCATATAGTTGTAGGGCGCAATGAACACTACTCTAGTCCGAACGCCCGTGTGAATAAAACGGTCTTGATTTTGCGTTTGAAAACATATAGCGAGTCACATAGTCTGATAGAAATTGGAAGATTGTTCAACATAATGGCGGCCGAGGAAGAAAAAGTTCTCTCGCCGTAGGTCGATGTTCTGACTCTTGGAACTGACAAGAGCTTTTGCGACCGAGAACGTAGCGCTCTTCGGGGATTATAGCTCACGAAGATACGCTGGCGCACTTCCCTCCATGCATTTGAAGACGTACAGAAGAAGCTTGTATTCAGACCTAAATTTCACGGGTACAACTGCAAATTGCGCGCGAGTTCATAATTGAAATAGCGGTGGCCAGCAAATGATTCAATTAATATTGGTACGTGCGCATGCAAACAAAACAGTTGCAATCATAAAAATACAGCATCGCAGTGAAATTGATCGAGTTTGTACGAAAACAAAACGCCTACGGCACCCGGTATTCCCAGCCGGTCACCCATGCAAGTACTAACCGGGCCCAACGTTGCTTAACTTCCGAGATCAGACGAGATCGGGTGTATTCAACGTGGTATGGTCGTAGGCGACAGTGGTGACAATCTGTGCCGTTTTATGTGACATTTTCCGTTTCTCTCAGGCGAAATGTCGCCACGCTGCCAACGAGACGCCAGAAAAGCAGAACGTCTGATTGCGCTGAGGCCCTTTCGGACAAACTGGAGGGAAAAGTCTGCTAGCGGTGGAATATCATTGGCATCCTGCTTTTTTCTTGTGTCTGGTCGAAAAACACACGGTCGAGTATATGCTCTCGCTGTCGGAGTAGTTATTTTATTGCACTTTCCGTCAGGTAAAAACAGCACGAGATTGCGATATCATGAAAATGTGTTAGGCCTAGTAATAATAATAATAATAATAATATAATAATTTATAGAGCGCCGAATATAACAATATTACATTACTACACTAGGGCGCTGTACATAAAAGGCAATAAAATATAAAAGTAAACGTTATATATAAAAGACGAAGTGCATATAGTTGTAGGGCGCAATGAACACTACTCTAGTCCGAACGCCCGTGTGAATAAAACGGTCTTGATTTTGCGTTTGAAAACATATAGCGAGTCACATAGTCTGATAGAAATTGGAAGATTGTTCAACATAATGGCGGCCGAGGAAGAAAAAGTTCTCTCGCCGTAGGTCGATGTTCTGACTCTTGGAACTGACAAGAGCTTTTGCGACCGAGAACGTAGCGCTCTTCGGGGATTATAGCTCACGAAGATACGCTGGCGCACTTCCCTCCATGCATTTGAAGACGTACAGAAGAAGCTTGTATTCAGACCTAAATTTCACGGGTACAACTGCAAATTGCGCGCGAGTTCATAATTGAAATAGCGGTGGCCAGCAAATGATTCAATTAATATTGGTACGTGCGCATGCAAACAAAACAGTTGCAATCATAAAAATACAGCATCGCAGTGAAATTGATCGAGTTTGTACGAAAACAAAACGCCTACGGCACCCGGTATTCCCAGCCGGTCACCCATGCAAGTACTAACCGGGCCCAACGTTGCTTAACTTCCGAGATCAGACGAGATCGGGTGTATTCAACGTGGTATGGTCGTAGGCGACAGTGGTGACAATCTGTGCCGTTTTATGTGACATTTTCCGTTTCTCTCAGGCGAAATGTCGCCACGCTGCCAACGAGACGCCAGAAAAGCAGAACGTCTGATTGCGCTGAGGCCCTTTCGGACAAACTGGAGGGAAAAGTCTGCTAGCGGTGGAATATCATTGGCATCCTGCTTTTTTCTTGTGTCTGGTCGAAAAACACACGGTCA